>NC_089788.1:62662719-62982719 GCF_040412425.1 Macrobrachium rosenbergii | reverse complement strand
TCAGTCACGTCATATCAATCCTTTTCCTTTGTAGGATGCAGGAAGCCTGGAGTCTCTGGCATAATTAGACTTTACGAGTATTATTGATTCTGATTCGACAACAATACAGGACTGCAGAGATTATGAGAGAGAGAGAGAGAGAGAGACCCGTATATAGATTTTGTAAAACTTTGCAGAGTTGAAGGAGATTGAACCATACTTTTTATGCTTTACGCAGACTTTGTACTCAAATTAAGTCAGTATATAAAAAATGGTCATGCCCTATCCTTTTTTTTATGAATTCAAATTTTTCGGAACATAAATACCCCATAAAATTCATTTGTATTGGTGTACAGTGTTGGTAATATCTTCTTTAAGGGGGCTTAAATTTTATAGTTGAGGGAACTGCGTGCAAACATTAGATAGAATAATTCTTTGATAGCGCAAATCCTTCCAATAAGAATGATGTGGTGAAAGAAACATTTTGTAACGTATATTATTGTTGTCTTATAAGCTTAATGATATTGTTGACTTATGTAATTTTCGTTTTCTGTAATGAGTAGTCTAAGTGTGTTTGACGTGAATTTTGTTTAATACCTTAATTAGAGGCATTAGTTAGACTCGGTACTTTGAAAAATACCCTTTTTACATGAAAACTGTGGGACTGCGAATTGTCATGTGCATGACGTATGTTTAAGGTTGGATGCTGTGAAATAAACTTCAGTTTTCGTAATGTTTATGCTTCAAGTGAAACTCCCATTTTTATACATATACCCCTTTCCGTCCTGTATCTTCCGTTTTCCTGTCAGAGCAGTTTTGCACTAAGAGATCATTTTACCTTTTATTACATAAAAAAAATTCTTCCTTTTTCCACGGGTTTTCCACTCTGGGATGAAATCTGCCTCATCTTGTTCCACCGATTGCTAAAACCTCTGCTCTTCCCTCTCACCTATACAGGCGTGGCAATGTGCTGCCGGAAGGCTGGTGTAGTCGGCCTAGTCGGGGCTGTGCTGGTGTTCCTAGGGCTGGTCCACCTGGTCGCTGGCGTGTACTTCATGCTGGCATTGCCCATGTTTCAACTCGGGTCAAATCTGTGGACAGGGGCCTGGGTGAGTATCATTGCTTGCTATTTTTCTTGGCTTGAAATTGCATCTTGTGATAAGTGTAATGAAGTGAATTCTGGATTCAATCTCGGGAGAGTGGCTGGGTAAGTAGGCTACAACTGATATGTAAACCTTAGCATTTGTGTCTTAGAAACATTGACGTGTTCTGTGTTATTATGTGACACCCTAGTGAGCTTTGTTTCTTGATGGACGAATTCATCGACGATTGTCTGTTATTTTTAGTATTATAATTTTCGTTTGTAAATCTGATTTCATGGCTGTTTCATGATCATGCAAGTTTGCCTGATGTTTGTTGTGTTTACTCTATCTTAAAATGTATAAGTATTTTTTCTCAAAGAAATGTTAATTCATTGTTGCCTAACATGATTTTTTAAAAATATATTCCACATTATCTTGGACAAGATTTTTTTTGGTGGTCGTTTTGGCAAAGAAAATCCGTGAAATGAAAATTCTGTTTTCTTTGCTGTTGCAAAAATAAAGTTTTGATAGCCATATTTATTGCAAATATGCTTGCATCCTTCAAGATGTAGACCTCCGGATATTTATGACCGATTTAATCCACTTTAGTGTTACGTATCATTAACTAGAGGAACCCTCTTTAGTCACCAACTTGTAATGGCAATCGTACACGCAAGTGAAGTCACTGTTTGGGACCCCAATTGTTGGGCAGTGTTCACAGTTTTCCGGATTCCTTCTTGCAGAATATAATTATATCCTTCCCTACGTTGTTATTGACTGCTTAGTCATATTTTTTTTTTTTTATAGATATGGCTGGAGACGAGAATATTTGTGATAAGTAATGTTACTTGTTTATTATTCGTATATTTATTCTGCCTGCAATGCGAGTTACCTAGTAGAATGTTGCTATGTTGCCTTCAGTCGTGTACATCGAGGATGATATGCTTTAAGCCAAAAAACCCACCGCAGTTATGGCATTTTGGCAAACTACAGCATACCTTAATCAGTTGACAGTGATAAGATTGTAGTTCATTATGGAAGTACAGTAATTATTTCCTCCGCTAGGAGAATTGGTAAACCTCAGAACCAGGATTTATAGTCATTGAAATGTTGTCTCTCAGAAGTGGCTGCTATTATTAAATCATTTTCTCCTTTGACAGTGTGGAATCTGTGGCGTCATTCTAGGAACCATTGGGTGGAAACAACAGACTCTTCGTAAGGGCCAAGTGATACTTGTGGCTTCCTTGAGTGTCCTGGTGGTAGAAGTTGCCAATCTTGTCATCATTCAGGTAAATCATTGTTCTTCTGGTACTGGTAAGAGTATGCTGTCTGACAGTGTCTGGTGTAATAATTAGTAGCTTTTATCATATCAGCCAAGTGTGATCCGTTGTTTTATTTCAGGTTGGAGAATACAGAGTTTTCCTCTCAGAAAATGACAGGAGAGTGATCGTAGAGGATAACCAGGATCTTACCATGCAAATAGGTTAGTAATATGAGGTTGTTTCCATTAATGAAGACTTTGGCATATTGTTTTACATTGCACTTTGAGAAAGACTTGATTTATATTTACTGATCACCATACGGTGATGAAGAAATGATGATCTAATTGTATTTGCTTTAACAAATGATGATTGTTTTCTTCGACAGCATTTTGGCTGACAACTCTCGTGACTGCCATGGGCATCGTCGTCAGCTTTTTTGGTGCCCAGTACCTTTTTTGTGTCGTGGTAAGAGGTCCACGGGTGAAGGGGCATATGCCAGTCACAAGGTCTTTATCCGAAGAGGACCTACATCATCGACAGGTATATGTCACAAGATTCCAGACCCCAAGCTTATCCCGCGGTGCTGGAATAGATAATAGTACTTTAACTGTGGGAAGTAATAGTCTTGGTGATGAGTCTAGGCATGTGCATGACCCTCCAGGGGATGTTGGTGTTGGTAGCAGTAGTAATGTTAGTCATCAGAAACCCCTGCGTGTTGTCATTAACAACGAGGGAGGCGAAGAGAGAGCGGGTAGTATTCCGGAGGTACCCCAGCCGGCTTCCAGCAGCACAGGCACAGGGGCAGAAGGGGAACCTTCGAGTCAAGAAAGAGATGCAGCGGGATCCTCGAAGGACCAGGCACCAAGGACCCCAGAGAACTGCGTGCCATATTTCCTCAGAAACCACAAAGCGACCTGGCAATTTATTATACCGGAAGTGGTGGAAGAGATGCGAATGAGTCATCGGTTTTCAGTGGCGGATTCTTTCCAAGACGGCCACTCTCGCACCTCGACTCTGTCCAAAGCTTCCAAGTCCTCCTTCCACCCTCACAGGCCAAACCCTTTTGGCCAAGACCACAGACCAGATGTCATTGATATTAATCGACAGCAGCAACCAGCAGTCTTCCAGGAATACGAGATGGCCCGCAGAGGAGGGACCCCTTCCAGTTGCAATACCTCGTTGTACTCTATTCCTGGAAGCTGTGGAGGAAGGTCTGGATCGAAGTCCCCTTCAGGTCATAGGATTGTCAGACCAAATGTTCCTCCTCCAGCCCCTCCCCCAACCAAAAGCACAGCAGCACTCAGGGCTTCCTCGGCAGGAGGATGGAAACCCTGTGCTGTCCTTCAGTATCCTGCGCAAGGTGGTGGTGGATTTGTCGTAGATTTAGACTGACCTAGTAGATAGAATGTTAGGTGCGTTTTCAAGTATGAATGAGGGCTCTGTATATCGTGGACTTATACTACACACTTATTTTATACTATAGGTATATCTTTATGCATTGCACATTTCTTGACATTGTCTGTACCTAGATTTGTTATCCTTTGTTGTCAAAGCCTGTTTATAAAGAACTAAAATTATTACATTAGATGAAATACTAAATAATTAGGAATCATTTCCTCTTGGATAATTAGCTATGATTGTTAATCTGCTAGCATAAAGAACAGAAAACATTTTTAATGTAAAATGATGTTAATGGTTTGTTGATTTCTCTTGGCAAGTTTGGCCGTAATTAATAGTGGTTGTGATTTCTTTGCCTTTCTTACCACATGTAAATATTAGTACTTATCAAATACTACGTTATTTCTTGTTAGACGAGGTTTCTTATATATCTCATTCTCAAGGTAACCTCATTCTTGCATATAGACAATAGTATTTTTGTGTTATGATGCAAATTACAATGAAGCCACTATCAGTGACATTAACATTTTTCGTTATTTTTTATTTCCAAGCAGCCTTAATTATCCGGGTAAGTTTCGTTGATAAGAATCATGTATGGAAAAAAGTATACCTCATTCCAAACTGACCGACAGCAATAATGTGTGGTAAATGTCGAAGCGACCGGAGTGTGTGTGCGTGTAAACAATCTTCATGTTATCAGCGGAAGTTGCCTGTCGAGTTCAGGCTGCCTGAAGTTTGATAAGTGTCACACTTACGTTAGAGAGCACAGGATGATCTTACATTAAGACCCGGTGCCTTAGTAAATTGTATTGTAGCTGTCAGGTCTTACGTCTGATGACGCCGAACTCATTTAGACTAATTTCATATTCAGTTGATTTAATGGTAACTTCTAGGAAAACCATGTATGTATTTGTATATTTTGTAATTTTTCATATCCATGACCAATAAATTTTTAACAAAACTTGTAAATAAATGTTTCTTGGATTTACATTTAAATCATTGCTGTTTAATGTAACGTATATTGTATACGTAAAACCAAACACACAGGCACAAACATTCATACGTGATAATATCCCGTAATTTGAGTTGTATTTTGTCAACAAAAATAACCAGCCCTGTGATTGGCCTTTTTAAAGTTGCCATTTGGTGTGTGAGTAGTGATGTTGAATAGCATGAAATAGTTGCATAGCAGGGGTATTACCCTGGGATTTAGCATCCTGTTATTGGCTTGTCTTGCATATAGTCGTTGCTTAACATAGAATTACATTTTTTCATTAGCCTTTGTAGTACACTTTTCTTCTTATTTGGGTTATTGGTTTACTACTACTACTACTACTACTACCATTATTATTATTATTATTATTATTATTATTATTATTATTATTATTATTATTCCCCTAATATATATTACGAGTTTCAGTTGAAAAAATGAGAATTCTTTGGATCGTCAGTCCATTTACTGTACTGGAAATATGTTTGTTTTTCGAAAGCCAAAATAGTTTTAGAGACTTTGTTCCATTGTATGTCTGTTTATTTATTTATTTATTTTTTATTTTTTTTTTTTCATTCGTAGCTTTGACGCTAGAAATTTTCTCTGGGATTATGGTCATTTTTACCCCTATCCGTTTTTAGAGAAATCACGGAATTAAACCAAAATAGGCAGAGCTACTTATATAAAAAACGGCATAATATAAGACAAATTTAAGGCATTTATCCAACAGAAAAGACACACCCAAAACTAGACTTCCAATTCGTAAAATGCTCTTTTGATACCGCTAAATTTTCTAGAGCCTCGACAGATTAATTGCAATATGAAGCTGCTCTGTAATCGTGCGTAATCTCTCCCTCCAGCGATAATTATTGTAAGTACTCAAGCTTTATGTTCGACATTGTTGATATTTGTAGTAAATCATTCCTCCGTGTTTATAATTAATACTCGGGTGATTGATGGATGTGGCTATGGAGCCGATGAAAGTGTGCATTGTACTTCACTTCAAGTGATAAATTGCCCATGTGTTATTTGGGACTCTCATTATGTGTTACATAGATAGTCAGGAGTATTTACAGCATGCAGGGTGATTTTGATTTTTTCCATTCTAAGTCATGTCAAGGCAGTCATTTAAAGATCACTCATCTAGAACACTTAGCCATATAACGACACTGTCAAAACAAGGCGTATAGAATACGTACGGATAATAATTAATTGCAAGACATTTATTCAGAGCTAACAAGTGAAGCAGGTACGGTTTTAAAATGTCAGGTTTATTAGAAATAAAGCTAATCACGGACAACGTTGAAACATTATCGGCAATATACCGGTGTTAAATATGTGTATTTTTATTCTTTTCTTATTTTCTCTCTGGAGGAGTGTGTCCTCTTGAGTGTAATAATTAGATGTTTGCATACCAGGAAACCTTTCTTCTTATATTAATATACCTCATTTATTCCGAAGTTTACCACTAGTGCTTGTTATTTTATTCACTTATCTCGAGATAAGTCTGAATGCAGAACGGCTGAAGAAGACCCTGTGAAATATTTGTTCCTCGAGAATTCTTTTTAATATATCAAAATTCCATACATCTCTAATCTTGGTTGAAATAAACTACAGCAAGGAGATACATTGTATCCACAGATCTTGACAAAGTTATTGGTAGACATTTTTGTTTTATAGACACACTTATCCCAAGTGGTTTTTCTTGGTGACCAGGCTTTGAGAATGCTTCCTTTTATTTAAAGGAAGAGGTTTATTATTAACAAGACCATCTAGTTGAAATAGCGAACTCTCTTAAGGCTGGCAGAAAGAAAGTTGAATCGGAAGCCTGATCACATTCTATAATTTCTCGTTTATTCTCTCTCATAAAATCCTTCTTGGGGAAAGTCTTAGTTGTCTAAGACAGTTTTATAGCTGGTCACAAGACACTATTTTCATTGATGACTTGATTAGAATTCTCGTATCCTTCGAGAAATTTTTTATATATACAAACAGGCTTGACACTTGGTAAATTTGGATTACATATTTTTACACTGATCCCAGTTCCTTAGAATATATTGAAAACTTGAAATAATGAGCCATTCGAGTACAAGACTTTCAAGTAAGGCTGGAATCCAAACAACTGCCCATCAGAGGCTATTTGTGGTTTTGCCACACTTTGAAAATGAAATATCACTTGGCATCTATTCATTATGACGCATGTCATATTGCAAACAGTGGAGGTCCAAGTGTTTAATTCATATTAATGGACTGAAAATTATTTATCAACGCCACTTTAGCACAATATAACTACTAAAATTGTTGCTTAGTACATTGTACTAAAGACAGTAAATAAAAGCACCAAAAATACAAAGGTTTTCAGAAATACCTGAGGGTTACTAGAGGCAGTGGACGTTACTAGAGGCAGTGGAAAAAAGTACTGTATTGCAAGGGGATGTTTTTATTACTTTAGTACTATATCAAAATGGTGTATTATGCTCGTAGTGAGTGTTCAGGGAAGTGCAAAGTAAAAGTTCTTTTGGATGCTGAAGGAAGAGAATAAAGTTTCAAGCTCATGAAAATTAATATGTCCCAGAAAGAGAATCTGTAATTACAGATCTTCACAAAAGGAATTCTTACCTCCTCTCTTGGTGGGTATTTGTTTAAATTTCCCATGGAGATAGACATTAAACCTAAAGACATAACCTCTTTGGCAGAGGTAATGAGGGTACATAAAGAAGCTGACTTGAAATTAGTGTTAGGTGTCTCAAGTAGTGCAGGTACTCAGTATCATCTTTCACTCATGTTTTGCTTACCTGTTGGGAGTATCTATGCCACTACATGTGGCAGTGTAAAATAAAAATACACACACATATTCAGAAGTCCAGTGATTTATTCCCAAGATCTGGTCCATTTTTGATAAGCAGTGCAGGGGAGAGATGTAGTTATAGGTGGGTTGGTCAGGTGTACAACCGAGCCCCAAGGTGAGGTGATGCCTGAGACATTCAAACACAACTGAAGACTGAAGTGCTTGTAGTCATTACAGGGAAACCAGGTCCTTGTGTAGCTGGGAGGCCCAATGGCTTTCCATTTCCCTAAAGGCCTTCTTTGCAGCAGCACCCTCGTAGGGGGGTAGCGCCGTCCGTGCACCTCACACAGTGAACTGTAGGCATTACTTAATGTTCTTTGCAGCATCCCTTTGGCTCCTAGCTGCAACCCCTTTCATTCCTTTTACTGAACCTCCATTCATATTCTCTTTCTTCCATCTTGCTATCCACCCTCTCCTAATAATTGCTTCATAGAGCAACTGCGAGGTTTTCCTCCTGTTGTACCTTTCAAACTTTTCTAATCTCAATTTCCCTTTCAGTGCTGAATGACCTTATAGGTACCAGTGCTTGGTCTTCAGCCTAAATTTTATATTCCATTCCATTCTTCGCAGCAGGCAGCAGAACTTGGAGTAGACTAGGGCAGTTTGTCTTGATGCGATGAGGTATGCCATGGTTTGCAGGAAAGCTTGAATTCCGAGTTCAGGCTGGAAGACTTCCGGCAACTCCTGCAGGAAGGGTGTAGGTCCATGGGTTTTATTGAAGATAAGGACAGTTGCCCAAGGCCTGTGGTCAGTGAGAAATCTGAAGGTAAGCCAGGTCCAAGAGAAGCCCATAATATACGAGGAAGTCAATCCCATAATGCCTGAGGAAGTCAGCGCCGAGCAAGGGCATTTGGACATCTGCAGCAACGAAATCCCATTTGTATTTCTTGCACATGAGGTGGAGGGTGAGCCATAAGTCTATAGGCTGCTACTAGGTGCAGCTTGGTGTCATGTTGGCAGCATTGATCTCCCTTTAGTGGTATAGTATGGACCTGAAGGCACTATGTCCACCAGGAACTGGAGGCTTGGTTGGTGACTTAGAATCTGGTGGACTAGTCATCTGTTGGGTTTGTGGCAGCCACAGTTATTTTCTTGGATGGCTGCCTTGCTCATTTTTTCTACATCCAGGGGCTCAGTTGTTGGCTGCCTTCCCAACTTTATGATGGTATGTGCCGAGCACTGGTGAGTGGGGGCACCTTTCCTGTCAAAGCTTGGATGGGCACTTCTGCACACTGTTACCTTGTGTCTCATCATCTTGGTCTTGGTTGTTGTCTTCTCTGGCTTTGCAGATGGCGTGAGTGATGTGTTATAAGGCTTTGGAGGTCTTCAGCAATTTGTCAGCTTATTTTAGTAGTTCCACCATGGGTGCTCCCTTGGTTGTTTGTTGGAAGGGAGCATAGCCATATTCCCCTCACCAGATCGACCTTCTTCAATTTTTCTTCTGTGTCAGGAAGGACCCCGAGTTCATCCTGGGAAGTCTTCGCCATCTTGTCCACCAGTGGAGTGTTCGACAAGTTGAGAGCCCATTGTGGCAGGTGGTTGCCAAGAGAACTTTGCTATCAATAGCCCATGTAGATCCTTGTATGCTATCCTCTCAACATCCACATCAAGCCAGCATGTGATGCAGGGGAAAAGGCATCTGGGATAGCCTTTAGCTTATAATCCACCTTCTTGTCAGAACTTGTGACATTTTAGGGCCAGAATTGTATTTCTGCTCTCGGAAATCATACAGATAGTCAAGTGGAGGAGAAAGGGGCAGGTGGAGATTTACATTTGTATTTGCTACTTTGTCCATGGGCATCCTGTGGTATTTTTTTACAAGATCGTTTGATATTTGCATGACTTTTGTCCGTTAGTCACCAGGGGCTGATGCAAGAACTCTGCTCAAGTCTGTTGCTGGTGTGATGACCTTCAAAGCTCTTGAGAGACCAAGAAAGAGCTATATTGTGTATTTATTCCATTAGTGGCTTTTCTTCTCAGTAGGCATTGCCTTAGCTATCCTGTTAATTGGCAGGGTTAATACAAAGACCATGCTGGGTCTACTGAAGATGACCTTGGTCAGGGTCAGTGGCTTTATATCTTAGTAGGCATGGCCATAGTTAGGCCACTATTTGTCTGGGTTGATGCAAAAACTGTGCTAAGTCTACCATGATATAGGAGGAAACCTTGTACTCTCAAGAGATTGAGCCGTAGTAGGCCATTAGGATCTTTGATTGGTAGGGCATGGCAGTATTTAGTCCACTAGTTGGTAGGGAGTAATGCAAGAACCATGCTTGTCTACCAGGTCACAAGCATAAGGTAAAAATACATTCAGGAGTTCAAGAGTCAACTGGGCTGCCAAACCTGGCATTAAACATACGTTCAGCACCAAAGCTTTACGGTATGTCTCTCAAACCCAGGAATGTTACCTGGCTTTCTGTTCTTGGATTGAGTTTGCTTAAGAATATACTTTCCCTTTTGGTTCTTCATTTTTACTGCTTTCTACTGGAATCTGTTAAATATTTACTTATCTGCAATAACCTTTACTCAGGTCTTTTACTTGTTTCATTTGTTATTTTTTATTGGTATTTTTTCTCATGATAGCACTTTTAAATAATATAATGTGAGGTTAAATAAAAGGATGAGAGGAAGTTATTTTTATTGACAACTTCTACTCCTAATAAAGTCCAAATTATTTCAAATTCATCTGCTTGACATTGTACAACCTGACCTTTTTGCTGTTTCTAGGGATGTTCACCTGGGATTTACATTTTTCCCCCATACCATACCATCTCCACAGATGACTTCCTTCAAACCCCTCTTGTACTACCCATTCATATTATGTTGATGGACCATCAGATAATAGCTTGGCATGTGTACTTCTTAACAAGAATCGTGTTCTCTGAAGGTGCCACATATATGCCTGGTACTTTCTGTGTCTTATTCTCTGAATCTTCTCTTAGCTTGTTTAGCATACAGTGCAAACATCAAAATAACCAAAATGGTGTAAACATGAATGATGTAATTTCAATTACCATCATTTGATACAGTTAGTGCTTGAAGAATTAGGCCAGTGCAAGGCTGCAGAGGGCATAAAATCAACCTTTTAATCCTATGCATGCATGCATGTACTGTATATCTGGCATAAACTTCTTGCATTTTCATCTTCTTCAGAACCACAGCATACACCTTAACCAGTCAGAGCTATAACATTCTTTGAAATACGGATTAGAATTTTTAGGGGTCACTTGAAAAAAAATACTCTTCTCTAGAACTAATGGAGCCGAGACTGTTCTTGAAAGTTTCCTATAGCTGTGAAAATTCAAGCCTCTTCAAACCACGATCACTGGGGTCCGATGGGACCACTAGGAGTCCAAATTTCTACACAGGAATGTACAAGTACAGGAAAATCTCAAGAACATGAGTACAGTTTGTCAGTCATCCTCATGAGCCTTCAAGTTTATTTAAACCACGGAGTCAGGTTTTGCCCACAATCTTATCATTTACTTGCATGAGTTACATCAGTTTAGGTGAGCATAGTACCATAAGCCTTTGGTCTCTTCCCCTAGACCTGCCCAGTGGTCATTAAGAAATCTAATTAGGTTGTCTCATTAAACTAGTTGGTAACAACCATCTCTCTTCTTACAGACTGCCTTAGATTTACATAGGGGACACCTGTTGTTATTTCTGATAATTTTTCTCATTATGAAAGCTGTTCCCATATGCCTTCCTGTGGTATAGTTGCATGAAAGGCTCTGTATATGAATAATCAATGACCCAGCTCTTCCAGCTTGAATTCAATGCCATCATAGACCCACATTCTATGTATCTTCACTAGATAGTACTTCTATAGCTGGTTCACTTAAGGTAGATTCTTGGGCTTACGAGATGTTTGTTTGGCGGCTTCTGATTGGCTGGTACTGGGAGGTAGGCGGCTTCGCTAACTGCCTCATTTTAACACCTGTAGCTCAGAAAACTAGCAATATGTTTGTATTTCTTCATTTATCACGTTTTGCACAAGATAGGAAGGTTTTGGCCATACCATAGAATTCCTTATTAATTGTACGACTAAATTATGATTTCCTGAAATCAATAAGATTAAACACAAAGGAATTACAAATAGTAAAAATGAAGAGAGAAGCATTTAATTCTTTATACCTGTTTTTATTTATCATCGGATTTGCATCATTCATGCGATCAAGATAAAATAAAACTTGTGTTTTCATACAATAAATTCACTCTGAATACGCTGGTGCTTTCAGATTTTAGATGCGTGTGATATGTTAAGAGAAAATGAAGAATATGTCTTATTATGTTGCATTCGTTTGGCATTAGTGCTGAGAGACGGTGATCTACAAACAGTGAGAGCTGTGAGCGCCATTGACAGTTGCCAGTTAGTGATATGAGAAGTATTGCAGTTTCGACAATATTTAGCGTATTATGTCATTAAATTTTCTGTAAATAAATGCATAGAATTCCCATTATGACTGTCGAAATTTTTCACTCCAATGTCATATATGTCCATATGTTTGGACGTATCTGATAAGAAAAAATTAATAATCAGATGGATGCATCTTGATGTGTTGGTTTCAACTTAGTCTAGGTGAGAAATTGGCATACTTTGGGCTACATGATAAATAACAGGCCTACATAATTATCAAATGTAACATGTATATAAAGGAATAAACATTCTTGTGTAAGAGTAGCTCAAACAAGTTCTGAAAAAGAATTTTATATTCGTTACATCGCCAATAGATTTTGTGGTAAGAAATAAAAAGATGCACTACTGCCAAACTGAGTCAAGAATGGATGCAACATAATAAGATATATTCTTCATTTTTTCTTAAGATATAACACGCATCTAAAATTTGAAAGCACCAGCATATTCAGGGTGAATTTATTTTATGATTATTGTATGAAAACACAAGTGAATTTTATCTTGCTCGCATGAATGATGCAAAATCCGATGATAAGTAAAAACGGGTATAAAGAATTAAATGCTTCTCTCTTCACTTTTACTCGTTGTAATTCCTTTGTGTTTTATCTTATTGATTCCAGGAAATCATGATTTAGTTGTACATTTTATACCGAATCCTATGGTATGACCAAAACTTTCCTATCTTGTCCAAAATGTGAGATAAATGAAGAAATATAAACATATTGCTAGTTTTCTGAGCTACAGACGTAAACATCAGACAGCGAGCGAGCCGCCTACCTCCCAGTACCCGCCAATCAGAAGCTGCCAAACAAACGTCTCGTAGGCCCAAGAATCTACCTTAAATGAACCAGTTATAGTGTCTTGCACCTGATTACTTCTTGACTGTTTGGTGCCGCCACTTTCCCAGGTCTATTTACACAAACATGAGTCAGCCAGTCTGATCATTTCTTCTTGACCTTTATTTATAGAATTTCAAACTTTGCATTACTGTGTTTTCAGTATTTTAATCAGCATAATTTACAGATTAAAAAAAACCATGCCCATCTCATTGTACAAATTTAAAACTATTGCAAAGCAAACCGGGTTTGCATTAAAATGTTTTTGAGTAACATACGTAACGGTAGAAGTTTGTGTTATGTAATTTAGTGTGAGAAAATAAATCTCATCACTGCTACTACAAAACACTATATAAAAATGTTTTGAATGCAAAGCAGTATAAAGTTTTTTTTGGGGGGAGAACTGTTTCATATGAATAATTTTGAAATTACTGTAGACATGACAGTAAGGTTTCTTTTACTTTCATTATAGATTACAGGTTTTGATAATGATTAATATGTATGGAAGTTTAGTTGCTACTCTAGTAGTAGTGATAGTAGATTTACGACAGATTTGTATAATGACAAAACAAGTAAGAAGTCCCTTTATCATAAAGTAAATTAGGAGGACCATATTCACTCTTACTTTCTCATTTCTAATAATTTTTGTGATTAATTATTTTGCTTACTGTCTCATTTCTGATAACTGGAGTGATTAATTATTTTGCTTTATTAAATTTAGTATATACATTGCAGATACTCTTTATTTTGTGCTGTAGATATAGCATAGGTAATGCAAAAACTACAAGAAGCAATGCACAGTAATTAGCACTAGCAATCATACCATTTTTATGGTATACTGAACTTCCTTTGAATAAGAGATGGAAGTCTGTGACACTTTTACCTCCTTAGCTGTTTTCATGTCAGCCTCTCCAGCTTCAGATTTTTCTCAATTCATGTCTGTTGCCTTGTAAAACAAGTACAGAGAGGCAGTGAGAGCTTGAATGCAGTGGAAAGAAGTTGCATGACTACCTAATAAGTGTCCTGTCAGTAAAACGGCAGAAACATGATCATTGATAAGGCATTCTCAAGGAAAGTTGAGATTTTGAAAAGTAACCACCAAATTCTAGGACTCATGTGTTGGAAATATTATATAGCATTAAGTAGCATAGCAGAGATGTAGTGTCCAGACTGATGTGGTTTGGGCTTCTGATGATAAGTGAGAGGAGCAGTAGGTATGGAATTAGTAGGATATATAGACCAGTAAGAATGTCCTAAAATCATGGGAAAGGGTGTATGCCAAGTCCTACACCAAGGAGAGATTAATGCAGAAAATCAGTATAGAATGTAGTGGACAGAACTCATTTCATCAGTTACAGAAAGGAAAAATCTTACTTTGAAACAATTAAAATAAATCTGAATTTGGTCTGCAATTCATTCACATAAATAGTAATTAAATGTCCAAAATCCTTGAACTATATAATTCTGTCTCACTTCCTTGAGTTCTTTATGTAGAAATGCTGCCATCCAATAGGTTAAAGTTTTTTTCAGGATGCATTGGCATTTCTGTTTGAAGAGCTTCTACTCTTCTTCCAACACAGTACTTGAAGTCACCTTTCAAAGATACTCTTATGGATATTAAATACAGAGTTGACTCTTTCCACGTGTCATTTTTCAAGGAATCTTTTTGCAGATTTTGGAGTTTTTTCACATATATTAAGGGCATTTGATATATTTTTACATCAGAAACAGGAACAACGTCAGATGTAAAAATATATCAAATGCCGTTAATGTATGTGGAAAAACTCCAAAATCTGCACAATTAAAAAAATAGGCAGTTGAAAAACTCCAAACACTGCTGCACAAAAAAAAAAAAAAAAAAAAAAAAGGCCCAAGTTCTGCATCATGGCCAAACATAAGGTGGTGACACAACTGAGCATTCACCCAGGTAAATACACTACTTAAAAAGATTCCTTGAAAAATGACACGTGGAAAGAGTCAACTCGGTATTTAATATCCATAAGAGTATCTTTGAAAGGTGACTTCAAGTACTGTGTTGGAAGAAGAGTAGAAGCTCTTCAAACAGAAATGCCAATGCATCCCAGTGAAAATACAGTGTACTGGGGAAAAAAAACTGCTAAAATATTTATAATCCAGATGCCGAGAATCAAGGCTAAAGGCCACACACATAAGTGTAAATTATCCCCAAACTGCACTGTGTAACACCTTACAAACAGTAAAAAAACTATCTCCTAATTTTCTAGAAAAGGATGAATTCATACTTGTAAATTCCATCATTGCAGCAGGTACACTGTGCATTCAGTTCATGCTTTGAGAATTTTCAATTAATTTTCATTATCTTGATATAGTAAGAGAAAAAGATGGAGGTGCCTAACCATTCCAAAAGGAAAATGCAAGCTCAAAATAAATTATACAAGAGACATTTTCAAAAATGGCAAATTTCAAAGTAATTTGTATTTTTCCTAACCTACAAACCTAAGGTCTATACATATGGAAATACCTTTAGCACAGCTGGAAACTGGCCATTCAATTCTAACAAGGTAGTTAACTACTGGCGGTAGGGTGGGGAGTCCCACCCTTCTGTCTGGCAATGCACTTCAGAAGACATATTCCGTGCAAATGGGACCAAGTCGACGCGAGTGAACACTCACGTGAACAGCTGGGGAGTGCATGAGAGCCCGATACAAGAGTGCCCTGAAGTGGTACACCGTCTCCCCAAGGATAAAGCGGAGGTACTTGCGTGAAGACTGATGGATGGGTATTTTGAAATACGCATCCTTCAGGTCTACCGTAAGCATGAAATTGGACTCCCTGATGGCTGCGAGCACTGAACATGTCGTTTCCATCGTGAACCTAGTCTGGTGAACATATCGGTTTAAGGGAGAGAGGTCTATGACCGGTCTCCATCCCTCCTTTGCTTTCTATATCAGAAAGAGACAGCTGTAAAAGCCGGAGACCAATCTGTCACAACTTCCACCTTTCTTCAACATCACTTTCACCTTCCTCCGCGGGGCGAAATCCTTCAGCGAGCCAGGAACGGAGGTTTGGAGATGGACCTGATGGCTGGTGAGAAATGGCAGAGACTCAAAGGCACCCCCAGCAATGGCTGCATTTGGGGAAAAATGCTGCCCCTGGCATCCTCCTCCCTTCTTACCCTTGCTCCCTCTCCCAGTCTGGGAAGAGGGCTGAAAGGAGCGCTGTTGCGCAACCTTTCTTACGGGGACAAAAGGCGGCTGGGTATTCCTATGAGGGCCCTTCGAAGTCTGGGACTTCTTAGGCTCCGTAGAGGAAGTGCCAGCCTGACCCGAAGGTTGGGCTGCAGTGGCACGTGAAGACCCAGAGGTCTTTGCCACTGCCTGATGAACAAGACAGTCACTGTTATGAACCCTCCGTCTGTCCACTGCAGCATCCACTTGTTCTCTAGGGAAGATAAAATTGGAACCCAGCAACAGTCAGTCCATTCCTCAGAGCCAAAGCTGACTTGGGACCAACGAACTTGGAAATCTGAGTCAGGACTGCGTCCTTCCTCTTCAAAACCAAATTCGCCCACAGGTTTGCTGTCTGATGGGCTAGGTAGGAAATGGCCTTACCTCCAGATAGCATCAGCCTCTTGAATGTAGCTTCCTCCTCGGTTTCTCGAACTCGTAGTAGACGAGGAAGCAATCTTGGACATGGACAGTGTCCATCGACCCAACCAAGAGACTGCCTGTAATGCTGCCATGACTGTCGATTCCAGTACCACTGACTCCTGCTGCTAGAGGGAGATTCCCTCCGCACAGAGCTGATCTAGCGACAGACCAGGGCCTAGACGAACCAGGTCTGGGTCAACCTGTTTTGTCAGCAGTGGCCTCTCCAAGGGCACGTATAAACGCTTCTGACAAGGAAAAGGAGGAGGAGGAAGCATCTTGGATGAGCAGCTACAACAAAGTTAAGGAGTCCTGCCCAGATACAAGAACTCTCACCTGGTCTAGAACCCCTTTGGCAAGATTAGACCATGGTAGGCCCAAAGTAGCTTTGGGTTCCTTTTGTGGTCCCCAGAAAGCTTCGACAGCAGAAGGACGATCTACGGCAGGTAACGTTCCCTGTGCCTGGGCAATACCTCATGGCATAAGGCTTCCTCTCCTTAAGTTGTGAGGACTCGTGGGTTTGCATAACAAACACAATAGATACCACAGTAATCACAAATATCACACAGTGATCAAAACAAAAAAAAAAAAAAAGTAAAAAATGCTCCTTAGTTTCGAAATTCAGGGCAATCGAGTTTTCTGTACATTGTATAATCAAGGTCACCTAAAATAGATCTATCTTTTGGTAGTCTCGGTATAATGCTGTATAACATGCAGCCCACAAAACTTTTAACCACAGCCCGGTGGTGGCCTGGCCTATATCGTTGCCAGATGCACATTTATGGCTACCAATAACCTTAAATAAAATAAAATAAAAACTACCACTGGGGTCAAAGGGCTGCAACTTGGTATGTTTGATGATTGGAGGGTGGATGATCAACATCATCAACCAATTTGCAGCCCTCTAGCCTCAGTAGTTTTTAAGATCTGAGGGTGCACAGAAAAAAGTGCAGACGGGCAAAGCCAGCACAATAGTTTTCTTTTCAGAAAACTAAAACAAAGTTTGCAATGAAGGTGAGTTGAAGAAAAACCAGCTGGCTGGCAGAGGTGAATGAAATGCGTGCTGCTCATATGGCAGCCAGAAGGTAAGAGAATGCATTGCCAGACATAAGAGTGGGACTCCCCACCCTACCGCCGGTAGTTACCTACCTAACAACCTTGTTAGAATTCAATGGCCGGTTTCCAGCTCGTTTCCATGTGTAAAGACCAAGGGTTTGTATTCGTGTAGGAACAAAACATATGTTACCTGTACTTGCAATTTAAGTTAGGCCATACAAGACTGATTTTAAAGAATTAAGAATAGTCAAGAAAACTACATAATAACAGAAAACTGCTGTCTGCTTTCCAGTATTTTGTATGTACTTATACATTTAGGTAGTAATGATCGACTGCTGGCAGTCTTTTTGGAAGATCTCTCTGCCGAAGAGACAGTAATGGACCCTTGTCAACGTTCATAAAATAAGAAGTAGAGGACTACAGGGGGAAGAATCTCCTTTTGGGAAATTGTGCGTCCTAATGAAGGGGAGAGCAGTAAGTCGGAGCCCATCCCATAGTCTTGTTAGTAAGCAGAGCTTGTCCTTTAGCCAGTTTATCCACAATTTAAGTTCATCTCTCCACCATAATCAAGACCACAGTAGAACAACTTCACTGGATTTCTTGTTTGATGGAGTGACTTCTGAAAGATGACCTAGGAGTAGTGCAGTGCTCCTTGAGAATTCCTGAAGCTCTGTGAAGATGAACTAAAGCTTACTTGTTGACTTGAGTCTGCTTGTTGTGTCTGCATGGACATTACAGACGTCCCTAAATCTTGTCATGTGTGCATCATCACTGGTAGTGGAACATCCACTGGATGGGGTAAAGAAGAATAGTAAACAAACAGGTAGACTGGTCTGTGGGCAGGTGGCTTATCACGCACTTGAATTGCTGTATCTATATGCAAAACTGGTCACAACATCAATTACAGTTCCTCAAAGATGAAATATAAGAATACTATACATTTTCTCTTTGGCCTGTATGTTCCTGACTCTGGAAAATCCCATGTCTTTCCATGATTGATGGACAGTGACCACAACAGTTTATAGTCCCAGGAGGGAGGCTTACCTTTTCCCATCCACATTGCTTGAAATAACCTGCATGCAAGAAGCTATGCAGAATTCACAGGCTAAACTTCCCTCTGTTTTTACAGTATTATCAGTTCAGCACTTGAAATACAGTAAAGAAATACTAAGGATATTCCATTGAACTATAAAGAGATTGTATAGTTACCCTCCTACAAACTGTGAAATTATGACCCCTTATTTACAATCCTAAATTGGAATATTGGCAATGTGATTACTCTGTAGATCCCACCCAAGAATCAACTGTGCATTTGACTGACTATAGTAGGTAAGAACAATTTTGTTACAAATCCCTGTCATTATGAAAAGCAATTGGCAACTTAATAACTGAATTTCATGGCATGAATAGACACATTGTTCTTAAAATAGTATCAACAAAGTACAATAGTTAGCTGCAGCAAGGCCACTAATACACAATTAAATTTCACTGTATTAGCATTAAAAAGATGGAAAAAACTGTAAACACAAATGACACCTTGCCTTATGTTGACTATGCAACAATTTATCATCAGGAAAACTTAACCAATAAACTCACAATTAAATATGACAAAAAGAAATAAAATTTATACAAAAATAATAAATTTTATACAAAATTACAGTGATCACTAACTGAAATTAGGCAAATACTGGAAAATGCTAAAATTTTAGGGTGATGAACTACTTAACAAAAGTTACACTTGTTGAAGCTCGTGAAACAAATTGAGGTGACTACAAAGTATCTACTAATTTTAGAATTCAAAGTTCTAAAGTCCTAGAGTGCAAAAGGGCTGAAAGAATTGAAGATTTATATGGAAATTGAATTAATTACAAACAATGGCATAGTGATCTCTGCTGAAGACTGCAGATCCGCCAAAGGTTAGTAGTTAGTAGACATATGTGAGGTTTCACAGTGTTCATGTGAAGCACGAATACCTTCTGTCTGTCACACAACTGTTGAACTTGGGAAAACATTGCAGGAATACAATACAGACATATACTGTATATGATTAAGGAGGTTGAGACAAAACTAATTATTTTCATACATTGGTTTTTCAACTTCACAGTGTATCCTCACCTCCTCCATATCTTCAGCCTCCAAAATCTTGTAATAAACTCCTCAAGATACTAATCCTATAATAAATTCCATATAAACCAGACTTGCCATAGTAGAAGTGATTTACTGAGATGGCTGAACACCAGAAATCATTATTACAGCCTGATGTCTTCCATTTGCATTAATGGAAAATGAAGAAATGTACTGATAAATTTCCACGGGTCACTTCCCATCTAGATGTCTGACCTCTTAGACTTTTCTTTCTCAATTTTCACTTCTGTTACTCCTTTAAACCATAAGTTGGTTATGAATTCATTACAAAAGACAAGCTTTCCAGTTTTCATAAATAATTCATTAGATTTTCTGCTTTATATACACAATACTGTTTATAACAAAACTGTTTTGCTGAAATGTTTATTTCAACAAATTTTGCTAGTGCCTCAAAAATATTTATGAATTATTTTTACCCATTCCCCTTCAGTAATGAAGCTGATGTGCAGAGTTCATAAAAAAATTAAGAGGTCAGAGGTTAATCACAGTAGGAATTTATCAGTTGCAGAGACTGCTTCACAAACATATAGTTCATTGGCCAGAAGAGTGAAATAACTAAAAAATTTGCTAGTTTTCAGGAGAAGCAATTTAAAGTATAAAACTCTTTATACTCTCTATAGTGTAATAGACATGTCATGCCCTCTAGCGGTTAGTATTATAAATACAAATAAGACATTTTTACCACAATATGGAACAAAGAACAAGCTATCTGCTGGTATCAGTAACCCAAAAAACATTTTTTGAGTTGTGTCACTCTTCTGGCAAATGAGCGAATTATCTTGTTAATTTTGTATTATTTTATTACTTTCAAGCATACAGTTAGGCAAATTCAAACTATGTAGACAAGAAGTCTTCATTTCACTCATTCCTCTGCATTTACATGCATTGTTCCATAAAATGATAAGAATTATCTTTTTATTTAGATGTTCCCACCTGCAGTTAAACGTATATCCATTATTATTATTATTTTTGCAATGATGCTTACATATTTGTCAGCCTGATAAAGCTTTTGTGAATGTGTTGGGATGTGAAGGTGCTCTTGAAGGCCTGGAAACATTACCTGGTTCTAAGTCCTAGTCCTGATGTATTATTTTTGCCTTATATTTTACCTGTTTTAATAAGTCTTATTTAATTTCAAAAATCTGTTATTATTTAATTAGCATTTTACTTTCATATTGACATCAGACAATATTATATACAGTTTGTTCCTAACATCAAATTTATTACAGGATGGTCCAGATTCCACTCCTTCGCTAGAGGATGTCGTGGCCCTTCCTGACCCAGCTGGCTCTTCTGCTTGGGTTTATCATCCTGAAGAAGATAAAAATCCAACTGCTCTATATCCTATGGGTTTGGATTTACTGTCTGACTTTCCAGATGGATCAAGAAGACTGCCAGCACGTCATGCATCTTTTGTTAATCCTCGCTATGCTCGTGTGCATCAGCGACCACAACGGGCTCAGAGTTTTGCAGTCCGCAGAGATCTTAGTATTCCAGATGTACGACTAAGACCACCACCACCTGTGGCATGCCCAGAACTGCCAAATTCTCAATTCTCTTCGCAGTATGCAAGACCACATACCCGTCGCATACATCGTTCAAATTCTGTTAGTGGAAGAATATTACTCGACGAAACACCCAGTGAAGGAGCAACTCTGAGTCGCAAGTTTCATGCCTGTTCTCTGGATGATCTTGATGCTGCTCCAGTTATTGAAATAGGGATGGCTCCAAGAGAGATGAGCCGCTCTGAAAACAGCTTATCGTCATCTTTCCAAGAACCACTGGCATCTGACAGTGGATCTTCACATGAACTAACAACTAGTTTCCAAGAAAGATTTTTGGATGGCAAAAAGGTTTTAACATCATTTGGACCACTCAGTCGCCCTGTTACTAGAGTTACAAAACCAAAGGCCCCAGCTCCACCACCACCTACAAAGCCTAAACCTTCAGTAATATCAGCTCCCGTTGCCCATAAAATTGTTAAAGTAGAAAATAGTGAGGATACAGAGGAGCCTCCTACTAAATGCAGTTGAAACAGAAGCTACACAAAATCAATCTGGTGCATCTACTTGTGAAAAGACTACACGATTTGATGCACTTCAGCCAACAGAAGAAAATTCCAAAGATTCTCGTCCACTTACGGGCATGGTAAAGCGAATTTCATCAATTGATAAACCAATACCTCTCCCAGTTATTGAAGAAAATATTAAAAATACACGGAAGAGACCTGCCCCACAACCACGTACTACAGTGCCATCCCAGTCAGAAGACTCCTCTATAGATGCATCAGTGACTAAAGATTCAGAAAGTCTTAAATCAACAAAGCCTGAAGTTGTAAAATCCACAAAACCTGAAATTGTAAAGCCTCCACGCACATCTATTGTTGATAAGGCTCTTCGATTAGCAGACAAAAATATGACCATAGCACGGCCAACTCCAGTGAAAAAGCCAGAAAGAAAGAAAACTGAAGGAAACAATGAGGCAAATTTAAGACGACTTGAAGAAGTCCTTACAAACATTCTTGACCATGGAGCACCTGCACCACTGAGAGCAACTAAATCTGATGAAAATATCATGGAAAGCCTAAAAGCTTTGGATACGAAGGTGCCAAAAAGTATTCTAAAAAAGAGCCCAGGAAAGCCCAGTAAATATGAAGTTGCACACAGAGAAGCCATTGAAGACTCTAAAGCTTTACTGGAGCAACTGCCCCATGGTGAACTTCAAAGAAATAAGATAGTGCTTAGGGTCCCTTCATTCAGAACAGCTGGATGCCAGACAGAAGCTTATCGTCCAGTTAGGCGACGAGCATCATGTGCACAAACCAATCTCAGTGTGGCCCCACGTTATAGAGAAGCTACAACTAGTGGGTCAAACACAAAACCAAATATTCGCACCACTCAAACAGAACATCGGAGCAAACCTGTGAGACGAGAAGAAACTCAGGAAACAGTAATGCCAGAATCGTCATCATCATCATCTGGATACTCTTCTCCTGAAGTCAGCAGTAAAGAACCCTCTCCAGCACATTCTGGCCCTCCATCTCCTGCTGCTTCTTCAGCCATAGCCAGTGATGAGGAAGAAAAACGAGGAGACACAAATGTAACAGTAATTGAAATTAACAGAAGTGAAGCAGGCCCACCACGGCTTCCTCCATGGCATGGAATAGACCCGCAGCCTCCACCTCGACCTCCAAAGCCTCTACGTTTACGGCATATGTCTGATGCAGCAGCAATAATGGCAAGACAAGGAGGCCTCTTGGTTCCTGTCCATAGACGTGCTTCACAACTGCCAATGTATGAAGATGTCTTTGGCTTGGCTGCACTGACTGAAAATGTTATGCTCCTCACAGAAGCAATTAACCCTGTTTTAGTGCACAGTGCTCGACACAGTCAGCTTAATGGTAACGATAGATTTCAGTCAACTGCACCCCGTGTAGTTGATGTTATACGAAAACTTTCAAATCAACAAGATAAACCTTGGGATGGACGTACAACTATTGTCCCTCGTAACAAACCTGCCCTTCGCACTAACAGTCTTACTCTACCTAGACCATCAGTCATTCCAACTCCACAACCAAGACATACCAAGGCTTCCCAACGAGAAGAGTTCAGTCACCAAACAGAACATGATGCTGAGTCCTCAACTGCAGCATATCTAGCATCTCTGGAACTCCTTGCATCACACTACAGACACCAAGCTCTTGCTAATGCAAAGGTACTGTAAAAAAAAAATTTAATTCTTACATTAACACAGAAGCTGTAAAGAGACTGCCATCCACTTCTGCAATTGTCTCTTTCAGTTGTTAGATTCATGATGCATGTTATTTCAATGAAGAAAATTTCTCCACGTACCTAATTTATTGAATCAAGTTACATTCCAGTATGAACCGACAACGACAAAGTTTTTATACAAGTTTTTCTAGGTGCTGACACCTTTAGCAATACATTTAAAATGCTCTGTAGATAGGCCCACATGAACAAAACAACAGTGAATGCTCTTTGTATCAGCTTGTGTACTTAACTGAGTTTCTCTTACATCATTGTCTCACCACAAAGTCAAGCATTTTAACTTATTTCCTGTCCTTTTACAGCAATTACAGCTCCAGCAACGACTTTTAATGCAGCAGCAACGTCAACAGCAACATGAAGTGGCTGACAATGAAATAAGCAAGTCTCCACAGCAGACCCAATCACAAACGGTTACAGCACAAACGTCAAGACCAAGCTTAGTAACACCGATAAAAGAAGAAAGTGAATGCTAATCACAACTATGAAGTGTTCAATGAGCAAAGCTTAAGGAAGTTTTTGTAACAGATAATTATAAGTAATAATTTCTTTCAAAATTTACATACTTTTTTGAAAGCATTAACATTACATTAGTGTACTTGTTGGTAAACATTCCATATCAGGCACTATTTGCTCAAATTTTTCTTGCTTGAATGGAAAGTTTCAATATTAAAATATTGTCATTAAATAAATGTACACACACAATTCTGTATACTCAAGAGCTAAGTATGATACTCAGACCAAAGGCCATGACCTGGGAGACAGTTCTGTTAACCCTTTATAATCCTAAGGTTATTCAGATCAAAGTTTTATCACAGAATTTTTTCCAGTGGGGATAACCAGTCTCATGCAGGATTCAGGGAAAATTTTTTAAGTACACAGGACCAGTTGCAAAACTTACAAGGCTAATTTATATTTTTATAATCTTTAAAAGTTACTATTGAAAGAAGTCTCTGGAAGTTCTGAGATCAAAATTTGTCAGACAGTAACTGAGATGTTAATTAATAACTCATAGATGTAAATTTATAACTCAAGCAAAAAATCTGTATTACTATACTTTGGGTCTGTATTGATCAACTATGATGATTCACTCCCATTTTTATGTACTGTATATATTTCCTTGAAAATTTGGCTTGAGATGATCTATGCAGTGGACGTAGTTCCTTTATTATTTAGGCTTTGGTGCCTAAAAGAGCTTGGTAATACATTAACTACTAAGTTAGAACTAATTAGTCTCCTTGAAACTATGAGTTTCTGACTTCAGTTTAAATTATGCACCTTGCATCTACCTTCAGTCACATATGAATGTATATAATTCATGTACATATTAGCAGTAATAAAAAATCTATATATGTAATGTATAAAATATTTTAACAAATATATGTAATGTATAAAACATTTCAACTTAAATTTCATAAAGTATTTAAGGAAGTTATATAAGAGTTACACATGATAGGATGCTAATTTCAGGTCCCCCTCTCCTTCCTTCTGGAAAAGTGGTTACAATAGATACACCAGTCCAGTTTATAACATAATTTCTGAATAATCCTACATTGTAAAAATTTGATATATGAACATTTGATGATGTCTATCCACAAGGTGTACTACCTACAATGCAACTTGAGCAATTAACTGTTGGTGGTGCTGAAGGCTTTAACAGTCTTGCATCCTAAGCAACATTGCATTCTACAGTATCACTTTCATCTATTTCTTTTGGTCTATTAAGCACCTAGATTTTCAGCCAAAAATTACTTTGGGCCTTAAAGTGACTCAGTAGTCTGGGTAACCTACTTCTTAATAACCATTCTTATAAACTTTTTTCCTTGAAAAGACTGCCTTCTTTCTTCAAATGGTAATGAAGTCAGTTTAGTGCCTATTGTAATGGTGGTGTACAGTTTGACTAGAGGGAAAAAGGGAACCCAGTATGACAATCTGTATTATTGTATTTAAAAATATGTAGGGTGTATACAGATAAAAATATAGGATGTTTTAAAAATGTATAGTTGTAATTGATGTGTGTCATGTGATGTGAGACAATCTTGCTATAATTCTTATGTTGTTTACAATTTGGTAAATTACCATATATCCATTTCTTCACTTTTTTAGTCTGGGATAAGCTGCCTTCTGTACAGGGCAGTATTTGATAGGAGCTACACTTTCCCAACTCAGTGAAATCCTAATTGGAAATTAATAACTGTTTCAGTATGGTGTACAGACTTTTCACAATCTTCACGTACCATTATTTTGCATTAAAATTACTTACAGTCTAATTAAATTTGCCTCAAATTATCCCAAAACTTTTCCTTTTTTAACTTGTCCATGATAAGTGATATATGCTTAGATACATAACTAGTATCTGAAAATATGTTAAAATATGCTATGCATGTTTCATTACTAAATCATTAAATGTCTGAGAGAAATACACTGTATTTCAGTGCTCCAATGACTCATGTAATTGACTGAGTCACTATACTTAAGTGTCATATAATACTGCACATGTTATATTTTTGCACTTGGAAATATTCTTAGTGTAATATATTGCCC
Source organism: Macrobrachium rosenbergii (assembly GCF_040412425.1). NCBI lineage: Eukaryota > Metazoa > Arthropoda > Malacostraca > Decapoda > Palaemonidae > Macrobrachium > Macrobrachium rosenbergii. The sequence continues at coordinate 62,956,750 of NC_089788.1, read as the reverse complement.
ATTGATATTACATACACTATATAGCAAAATATTAGCAACATAACTTTTTGTTACATTGAGCTTATTCTATTTTAATAATTGGAGCTCCTAAGTTGAAATTACAGACTTGTTTGCTGATCATAATAAATATTTAAATATACAGTTAATAACAAAAAATATTTCAAGACATGCATTTGTGTTATTTAACAAGACAAAGAAAAGTTGTTGGAAATATTATATATTTTGCATAAATCTCTCTATGGTTGGTGATGCAATGAATTGTCTTGAAAAATAAATACTGTACAATGAAAAAGAAAGCTCCAAACATTAAATGTGAATTCTCATTATAATGTGACTATTTAGAAGTAAAATTATCAACTGAATAAAGATTAAAAGTGTTTGACAAGAAATTCTTCAAGCAGTATACTTAATAACTTGCCGTAAGTTAAACTGATTACTTATTTTGCATGGTAACTAATCCATTACTACTATATTTCCTAATACAGTATAATGTAAATTATATATGTACATAAATTGAAGTTCTATAATTAATGGTTACAATATGAAAATGTAAATAATAAAATGTAATATATTTTTAAAGAAATATTTGAGGTTTACAGTTTTATTCTGTTGAGTCAGGAGCTTTAACTAATTTTTGTAAGTATGAAAGTCAAAATAAAAAATAATTTCTTGCGTGTTGTCTTTATGCAATACTATTATTTTTACAGAATATAACAGATTTTTAAAATAAATTGTACTTTTTTTAGGTTTACAAAGCACAGCCTTTCATATAACAGTATCCTTCATCACAAGTTGGAAACAAGTCATAGAACCTGGTATCATGGTGAGATAACTATTAGTTAAGGTGAGTGCTGTCACCAAGCACTTTTTCTTATGGCCTCAGGGATACTGTGGGAACTATGATAAAAAACTGGTTTGTATACCTACGAAAAATACAAATTACTTTAAAAACTTAGCAATTTGTTCCTATGATAATACAAATAATTTCCTCTATGAAAGAGACTTTCTCATTAGGTGGAAGGTTGTCTCAGTAAACTGACTGGAGGTTGCACACCCACCTGGAAATGTTATGATCCCAGTTGAGAGAATAAGCAAAGTGAGTAATGACTACTGTAACTGCCTAACCACCTCATCAGTCTGGTTTAGGGATGCCAGAGTGGTAGGGGTCTAAGTCTGAGTGTGGGTGTAGAGCTGCACTTGAGAAAGGAAAGGACCAAGATACCATGTAAAACCCCCATACGGGCGTACCAGTTGGAAGGCAGCTATATATGGCTAAAGGAAAGAGCAGAGGGAGACATCTTAAAGACCTAGCTCCAATGTGTTGCTACTTGTATCTTCGCACAATCCAGCAGGTGATCCATCTTAGATGCTGTTCCCTATAGGATAAGAATGGGAAGACCAGTCACTCCTCTTCATTCAAACCCCAAACTTACGTTAAGGCAAGTATTTGGATGAGATACTTTCCCGTCCAAATGGAGCTGGGTACCTGTACAGCCTGCTGTGCACCCACCATATGTCACAAAGGAGAACGGGTCCAGGACTTGTGGGCAACATTCCTCAGGTTGAATGAGGCAAAGGTTGTCTGAGTTTCCTCTGAAAGACGAGGGATGTTCCCATGTCACTGACTTTGTGGGCTCTTGCCCAAACTAAACAAATGTCATCTTCACTAGAGGAGTCATAAGCTCATCTGATTACCTCATGAAGCTGGAAAGAAAGGGTGTTCTTGGAAACCTAATTCTTATGCTTGCCAGAATTAAGGAAAAGTTGCCAACCCTCTGGTCGAAGAGGTTGGGACTTTTTCAGATAGTACTTGATGACTTGCACCAAGCACAAAAGCATTTTGCCTGAGCTGTCACCACAAACTCATGAATGAAAGAAAACAAGAGGTATCCCAATCCCTCTCAAAGCCAGGCTAGACAAGATAAACCATGTAACTCAACAATACACTTTTCCAAGGCTACAGCTAGCAAGAAGACAGTCTTGAGTGTGAGCTTTCAGTTAAGGCTTTCCCCAAGGGATTGTAAAGCACCTAAGTTAGGCTGCAGAGGGCAAGTCACATTCCTCTTGGGAGAATAAAGTCCTTGGGAAGAATAAGACTGCTCAAAGATCCTCATGAACACAGATAACTCAACAAATGAAGAGAGATCCAATGTGAATACCTAGTTCAAGGCCGAGCAATAGCCTTTTAGTGTAGAGAGACTGAGAGGAGCTCGTCTTAGCAAAGGTAAATGAGGAAGTCTCATACCTGCTGAACAGATGTTCCAACCGGACAGAGAGTCCTTCTACAACAACAATCACAGAGGATGGCCCACTTTCCTTGGTACACATCCAAAGAGGAGTGGTGGAGGTACCCAAATATCTTTACAATCCTATGAGAAAAGCCTCTCTCACAGGATCTGCTAGATGATCTCTACACATGAAGCTTGAGGGAGTGAACAGTCTGGTGTTACCTCTGAACATGGGGCTGACAAAGGAGAGTGGGCCCAGAGAGAATCTCTCTCAGCACCTTGGCCATGAGAGTCCGCGGGTTGGGCAACCACTCATCAGCACCACAAGGGTCATCTTGAGTCCTGGGGTGTTCAAAACCCTGATGATCACCAATGAATCACACTGAAGGGTAGAAAGGCATAGATGCCAGATTGTTATAGGGGTGTTGGAAGGTGTCTTCCATCACTAATTAGGGATCTGGAATGAGAAAACAGCACACCAGGAACTTTCTGTTTAGCTATGTGATCACATATGTTCTCCAGATCTCAAAATCCCCCTCTGTACTAGGATACAGGGACAATCTGTCCCTAAAATCTGACTCCAGTAGTTTAGCTGGTCCGCCACTAAGTTCTGCCAGCCCAGAATGTACCTAGCTGACAGCCTGACGTCGTGGCAAACCTCCCACTGAGCATCTGGATTGCCAACTAAAAGAGGAATGGAAACAGTCCCCCCAACTACTTGTTGACATATGCCACTACAGTGGTGTTGTCACTCATCAACACATCCAAGTTACCTATCAGCTGTTCCTGGAATGTTTCCAAGGCTAGCAATGCTCCTTGCACTTCCAGTACACTGATACGTAGATGATATTCATTCTTTGCCCATACACCTAATACACAAAAGCTGTTTAGGTGTGCAACCCAACATTCTTTGGTGCATTTTGAAAGAAGGAGAGCTCCATGGATCTCCCACCTTGAGGTTTTTTTGTTCAGCCACCAAACAATATCTCCTCTGATCTCCCCGCTCAAGGGCACAAGCTGAGAGAGAGAATCACTAGGTGCTGACCAAACTGGTTACCAATGAAGCGAGGGTTGGTGGAAACAACCGTACAGAATAAGTTTCTCCAACAATGACAGGTGGCCAAGGCAACCTGCCAGAGCCAAACTGGTTGTTCTTATTAAGACAGGAACTGAATTATCTTCTTAAGCTTGGTTATGCAAGAGTCAGATGGAAGCTTTCTTGCTGTTGCTGTGTCTATGAACGTGCTCAGGTACTTTGCCTGCTGCTTGGGTTAGAGATGCAACTTCTCCCAGTGTACCACAAATCCTAGTTCATGGCAAATGACATCAGGCATTCTCTGTCCTGGAGGAGCAACCGCATCTCAGAGGATGCCAGAACTAACCAAGTAATGCAGCAAACATATATTTTGCAAGTGGGCCTAAGCTGAGAACGAGGTGCTATAACCACAGTAACCTATCTGATGGTCTTGCTTCAAGACTGCACCTCAGGTTGAGCTCTGTTGACAAGGCTGGGGCTAGGTGTGGAGCCTTGGAAGCTTCCCTGAGATTATTGATGCTCATATATAAGTATAATCTCTCAAATGTTCTGCTCCAATTCAACTTTTGGAGCTCCTGAGGCAAGAGCCTATTTAATCCCATTTGATCCTCAACAGCAAGAAGTGGATCCTCTCCTGACTGAGAGGCAGATGCACTAGTCTGTTTCTGTCTCATTCCCAGGAGCAAAGTGTACAATCAGTTCCACAGGTACCTCATGAAACACCACAAGCCTAGGACCTGTACTGGGAATAAAATTCCAAATTGAGGTCAACTGACCATTACAACTCCCTATGTTCAGTAATGGCTGAACTAGAAGAAAGTAGAGGTGAAAAAGTATACGCACTGCCAAGTGCGCACAACCACAAGGCCAGTTGCGAGAAACACGCCAAGAGAGGAGGGGCTGGATCATGTGCAAACAGATCATCCTGGAACTAGTGCACACCAATTAGAGACCTGCTGTGTGCAAACCCACTGCCTGACCTTGTGACCAAGACAGAGTAGGCCAAGACGAGGTATTAAGCATACTGAGACCTATGCCAGCCCACCCAACAGCAGGATGGCTCCCAGAGGCTGGGCACTCACTGCAGGTCCAACAGGACTTGGGGTGAGAAGCCTTGGACTTCCTCCTGTTTTTCTCCTAAGGGAGAGTTATGAGCAGAGATGGAGGAAAAGGAGCTTGACATGGAGAAAGAACAGCACCTACACTTCTTCCCCCTTTCTAGCTTGTGCCTTGCTTGCCTCCAATGCTGGAATACTAGACAAAGAAGCAGTGAGAGCAAGAGAAACTTCTTTGCCTATGCTAAGTGGTCAAGAAATGCTGTGAAGAAGGGACTTCCTGGGAATTTCAGCAAAGGCCACAGCTGCTTTAATGACAACGAAATACCTGAAACATTAGCAGAATCAATAGATATGGTATAAGGAATGCAGGGTACACTGGTTGGGGTCCCAATAATGGAGAGACTGGCCCAGGTACCTGCCTCATCATTCTAAGAGGTCGGGGGTTAGGCTTCCTTTCTACTATGCATAACCATTCCCTCCGAAAACCAACAGGGAAGCAATGTGCACAAAATGAAGGAAAAAACCACAGGAAAAGCAGGAGAAAAAGAACTGAAAGGATTCTGCAATGTATTACTCCCTTTCAGGGGACCAGCAAATGCTTCCTATCCTCCTTCCTACTATACTTCTTCCACCTTGAGGGGGACTGACCATGCACTCCTTATTGAGGAAAAGACAAGATTTGCCCCCTACAGAATTTAAAAAATTTTAGTAAATCAATATTCAGAGGGGTCATAAATGTGTCTATCCTTTTCTCATTCACCAAAAACAATAACAAGCATGCAAAAAAAAAAAATTTTCAGTTCAACAGACAGTCTAGCAAAGAGTACATCATGATGTCACACTAGATGATGGCCAAAGAAAGAATAAGGGCTTGTAATAGCAAGTGAGTGAAGATTATTTCCCCACTCATCACACGTAACAACCAGCAAACCCATCTTGTTACCAATTCAACAACTGTTTCCAGCTCACAATGAAGGATACTCTTACATAAAATGTGATTGTTTTTATTCCCATACGAACAATTACAAATTACTAAAAATACCAACCTAAAACTCTGAATAGCATATTCAAATACCAACATCCACAAAAAATTATTGGTAGTAAACAAGCAAGAGACTCTCTTCCGGAATTGGTTAAACAAGCCAAAAGTATCAAAAAATTACAATAGTAGGCAATAATTTCTACAGCATCTGAAACTCAAACTTCAAGTCTGGGCATCCGAGACAAAAACCAATTTGGATTTATATTACAATCCAAATTTGAGATTTGTAAATAAATGCTTATCTTTCAACCAACTTACAAGCTCTATGAAGGCTTATTAAATCCAAGGTCTGTATTCCTGTTCAGGAGATACACAGCAATGGCTCAAAAATTTCTAAGGAAAAGCTACTCAACACTTTTCTAATATATCAATTATTCAAGGGACCATAATCAGGCAGCAAAATTTCTGTCCAAAATAATTTAAACTGACAGAAATTTCCATACATATACATTAGCAATCTAAGTACATTAACCATTCAATTATTTGCACTTATAGGTCCATGGGGGTACAAATATATCCAAAGTTTAGTCAGAAATAGTGACTAGGCTAACCTATACTACATTCAGGCTCCCTTGAAATACAACTGTAACCTGGCTAGCATATGAAAACATGCACTAACTTCAACTTCAAAAACTATAGAGTTCCAAGAAATAACATTTAAATACATAATAGAAAATACAATACTAACAGGGAAAATATGTCTCTTTCGGACTTCATCAGAGTATGTAGCCTAGCATGCCTAAACTATGTACTCTTGGCTAGGGGCAACACAAAGTTTTCTACAGCTTAGCATGCATCAGTACCATCAGCACAAAAGCAAGCACACACCCCAAAGGTGTGATCCCTATCATAGGGAACACCCCAAAGGTGTGATCCCTATCATAGGGAACACCCATAAAATGCAACAAATTCTGCAGTGTACATCCATTAACACACTTCACAGCACAAAGACAGAAATCATAATTAGACATCAAGCTGCAGTACTGAGGCTGATTTAGTGTACAAATTTATTATCACCCTACATAATTAATCCGTCTTTCCTAAACCTCCTGCCTCATCAATAACCTAATCAACACTGAATTTTCTCACTGAGCCAATCTTTACTTGCATTTGCTATTAGTAAAGTTAAATGCCTATAGATGTCAGCAATGCAAAAGGTAATGGTCAGGGATGTAGTGTGGATTCCTCTGTCTACATTAGCCCCTTGACCACTGACTGCTGACAGAAGAGGATTACTATATCTTAAAAGATAATTACAATAAACTACCTTTTACCTTACTCCCAAAAGAATCCAATTCCCAACACATCTATCCTGACACTATTATGAAAAATCCGTTAATTGAAAATAGTTTGGTGCAGTACTTACCCAATTCAGTAGCCCTCAACAGAAGTCCAAAAAAGGAATAAAATTATCACAGTCCAATACCTACATCCAGTATGCAGCTCTTGGAAAAGCCTCTAATTACAAACCCATGTTGTACTTGAGAATTACTGTAATAAACAGTTTACAAATAAGCAATGTGATGTATGAACAACTTGGCAGATTTCAATTTGATATTTAGTCTTGAGAATGTGATTCAAAGCATCAAAAATTAAGTACCAAATTTCAAAATATGCATACTCTACTGTAACTGGTTGCAGCCATTCTTCAGTTTACAAAATTAATCCATGAAATAAAAAATTGAATTTGCGTTAAAATCTAACTTTCTAAAAATTAAGGACATTTTATATCGAATGAATGAATCACAAAATTTAGGCTATAAAGCTATGCACTGGAGCACTGTCTGCCATTCAGCACTTAAAGCCAATGAAGGGAGGGAGTGGGGTGGTTAGACAGCAAGTTAAATAAATGCAGAAAATAAACTCAATGAGGTACAGGTAAATGGATCTGTAGTGAAATGGGGAGCAAACACCACAGTTACACTAAGAATAGTTAGAGAAGTTGGACAGCAAGATGAAAGAAAGGCAGTATGAATGGACATAAAATACAATTATAAAAAATGGGTAAAGTTACAGGCCAAAAGGACACTGCACAAGCTCTTGCATAATGTCTACAGTGAATGAGGTGGACTGATGACACTAACCCAATAGAGACGCTTTACATTAATAGGGACCATAATCCATAAAAAACTTCATACAGTAAGAAAATAGCACACAGGTTATCTTCAGCCAACAAAATGATGCAGATATAGTCAACTCAAACAGAAAGTGTTTTGTGGGAATGTTCTAAGAGGTTCAAGTAAAATCCATAAGGGTATTTAGAGCACTGTACTAAGTAACAACTTTTTATCCCAAGATGGGATGGTCTATTTCGTAGTAACTAATGAAATGCTATTGCCTTATGTAGATGGCAAACAAATTACTATAAAAAGCATCAAGAAATGGAAAAATGATCTTTTGAGCAGCTGAAATGGAAGAAAAGAGACAAGCTATTTTCAGCACATTAAAATGAAAACAATTTTTTAATAAAGGTCTAATCTTGTGTCTAAGATACAAGATTAGACCTTCTACCAAGATATTTCTAGAGGACCAATGAAACAGAAACTCGTATCTCAAACAATTTCAATATTCCTTGACAAAAATCAGTTTTCTATAAAAACAACCATGGTTTTTTTATCCTTAGTCAAGCCCATAGCAATATTTAAATCATTAATAACCTTTTAACTTGCTGCTAATGATAAAAACATTGTACAGTAAAATCTATTAAAAACCCCTGTCATCAAGATGGTCAATTTTCAATTACAGGGTTCCTCAAAACCAAAATTAGCTCACCTCAACACCCATGGTTAGTATCTACTGACCAACTACTAGCCCATCTCCATGACTGGTGTCTTCTTGCACATCCCTGACTGGCTCCTTAACCATCATGATGACTAACTCCCTCCTGACCATTTGAGTACATGAATAAACCGTGGCCACATTCCAACAAGTTGCCTTGCCAAGTTGAGTGACTGTGTCTCCTGGACCAAGTCTGTCCTCTATTCTATGCCTTGACAATATTCTATTGGGCTGTGCACTCCTTGGCCATCATAATTATTCCTACAGTCTGCTTAACTGTAGAATATGCCTAAATTTCTTGTGGCTGCTATCTAGGTAAATTACTCTGCTTTGCCTGAAGTAAACTTTCCATTAGAAGAGTTCTCACTTCTAACAAGGCGGTCTCATCATCTCTTGTATGAGAACTATTCTAGTCACCATTCTCTCGACCTCATTGAGAGAACCCATCATAACACTTGCCAAGCCAACATTTTTCTTATTAACCCTGAAGGGATCAAAAACTCTTAAAATTCTCTCTCACTATTGGCAATCAAAAATCTTTCTAGTTTCTATAACGTTTGTCTTTCAAGAATTGGTTCCATCATAGTAGACTGAAGTAGAGCTGAATGACAACAACATACTGAAACACGAACTGAAGAGATAACAGCAGAATGAAGGAAAAGCCAAGCTTATTGGTGTGACACCAGCATACTGAAAAAAAAAAACCTGAGCAGATAACAGCAGACTGAAGAAGATCTAGGCTTACTAACGCAAATTCACCTTTGTTTTCACACCCAAAATTCTACCTTCTCTATTTTTTTCTTTGTTTCTTAGACTTGGAATTGCATTCAGTTCCCAAGCCATCAAACTGTATCTATATAAAAAGTTAACTGGTACCTAATTATTATTATTAAAATAGTTTAACCACACCACTGAGCTAATGGTATAATTCTCTAAGTACTTGTTCTCGTACCTGAAGAACAAGTTCCTAATTCAAGAAGAAACATACTCCAAATCTTGGCTTGCCAGACATGTGATGTGAATAACAGCCTTAAGATTAAACAGAAGACAATTCAGCTGACACAACAATCCAGTCAAATGAGAAAAAATTCCATGTCTCAAGTTCATCCTCTTAATCTAGTACAGTTGTCCATCACTAATTCGGCATCATTGGGACCTGGAGGGTGCCGGATTAGCCATTTATTAGGCTAGAATACACGAAACACAGTAGCTAAGCACCTCATCTTAGAATTAAAATATCCCGTAAATCAGTACAAGTTGGTTAATAAAGAAAAGACAATTATCAAATACAGGTAGTGCTCGAGTTACAATAATTCGACTTAAGATATTTCGAGTTTACGATGGGGTTAGCAATTAATACCGGTACGAAAATATTTAGGAAACATTTTTAGGTTTCGCACCAGGCACAGGCAGCAGGAACAATCAGACAGGGAGAGAGACCAACTTACAATAGAAAAACTTCTTTTCCTCCATCTCTTTATTCCATCTGCTCGTTAAAAAAGTAAAAGAGAATGATAAAAGTATTGTTAGTAATGTTACAATCTCGTGTAAATGTGTACAGCCATAAACAACCAAATGGGAAACTGTTGTTTTGCTAATAATTGTATCAGATAACAACTGTTTTGCTTGTATTTCAACCATTGTACGGTAATACACAATTACTGTACTTATGTTACAAATGACGTTAAGTACTGTACAATAGGACTGATATGTTTTATACATTATACCCTTACTCACTTTGGAGAAAAGGTAGGCAGAAAAATATACTGCTACAGTAACTTTAAGCTGCAAGTTGTAGCTGAAGCTGACAAAACATGTTCAAGCTGCTAATGACTATAAATTATCGTGCATTGGCAACATGGATGAAACTCGACCGTAAATAAAACTGAAGAGAATGTATTTTAATCAAAACTACTGGGCATGAAAGAATACAAATTACTACTGTTTCCACGCCGATAAAAGATAAATACGTAAAGCTCGTATTATGATGAAATCAAGAGAAAATAGCCAACAGAATCTTTATTTTTTTTACACAAAATAAACATGCCGCCAAAACAGCCAGCCGCGATTCCCACGAACGTCATAGATTAACGAAAAAAATAGCTAAATTAATTTCACAATGAGACGTATTTAAGTTATATTTTGACTTAACACTTTGTATAACGAAAAATATCCTTGTCCCAAATAAATAAAGTGTCCATATTCATTTACGCTAACTAGAAGCAAGAAAAGCGCTTTGAACTTAGTTAAATGCCGCGAAATAAACACCATGATATCAATTCCCAAAACAAAACATTGATCGCAATTTATAATACAAAAGCAATATGAGAATATACGCAATTAGAAACAATATAATAAACCATAACTTTTTAAAAGATCCATGAAAAAGATGCACACTCGTTAGGTTGATGTTTGTATAATACTGTTAATATGTGAACAGAGTTCAGTATAACGTAGGCTAGGCTACCAGTTTGTTGATGCAGCACACTGCGCCACCAAATCGAAGCGGCTGGCGAGCGAGTTAGGGCAGCGACCCGGAAAATTTGAAAATTTGTGCGGAAACATTAGAAATTACTCTAGCCGAAATATGTGCCGGATTACTGATTGTTCCGGACTACTGATTGCCGGATTACTGATGGTCAACCTGTATTTAACATGTGTCCATACTACCAAACTGGTGGCATTTTCTTAAGAGCTCAGTAAGTCTGACATACCTTCATCACAACTATAATCATCTAGTCTAACAATTAATATATACTATGCACAAAGGACTATATGGTCATAGTCTGCACACTAACATATGACAAATGACAAATTTTAAATAAATTTGTATTTTTCATAACTAACAAACCTTAGGTCTTAATATAAGGGATAAATTCTTTAGCATTTGCTGGGTTCCAGTTAAAAATAATACAAGGAATTGGTGGCAATGGGAGTCAGCAAATAGGGGAGTAGGAGGAAGCAGTGTGACCTGCCTTACCCCCACTACACATCATCATATCAGTTTCCTTCCAGCCTAGGAAAAGAATGAGGGGGTGACTTGAGGTGAGCCATATACGTTAAGACCAAAGGTTTGTTAGTTATGAAAAATACAAATTGATCTAAAATTTGTCATTTGTTCATATACAGAACAAGTCTTGGTCTCAACATAAGGGAAGACTTACTCTTGGAGGGAGGATTTGAAAGCCTTAGAACCGACTGGAGGTTTGACTTATAGACTATGTAAATACATATCTACATTGTGTCTTGGAGGATGGCAAAGCTGCCGGAGACAACAAAACTTACGTTAGCCACCAATCTTGTATTGTGTAGGAACAAACATCTAATGCCATATAAAATGGCATCTCACTCACCTGTATCTAACCAGTTCCACCATATGATGGAATTATTCTCTCTAATGCCCGCCGGCAGAGAAGAAAAAGAAGAGAAAGGACGAAGACCAGTCACCTCATTAACTCTCACTTTCATATCCAACATCTTAGGTAAGATACCAACTGTCCCACAAGGGGCACTGGATGAGCTATACAATTTGTTGAGCATCCACCACCAGACCCAAAGAAAAAGTGTCCAAGGACCTGTGGGCAACATCCAGCAGATAGAAGGATATGAAGGTGGTTTGGCGAAGCCAGGTATATGCCTTCAAAGTCCTGTGAACCAACAAGTTCCTCTTGAAAGCAATGGTAGGGCCTAGACTTGTAACATCATGTGATCTTGCATACACTGTATTGGCATCTGAATATGAAGCAGAACTGTAAGCTTGTCTAATCATTTCACATAACCAAAAGGAGATAGTATTTTTGGATACTTGTTTCTTGTTCCAGCCTGTGCTAACAAAAAGTCCTCGACAATCAAGTCTGAGATGATGAGTCCTTTTTAGATAGCGATGCAGTGCCGACGGGGCATAACAGTAATTCGTCTGGGTCATCACCAACAAAATCTCCAAGAGGGATTGAGAAAAACTCAAATCTGTCATCATGAACAGGTGGATTTTGAGTCTTAGCTACGAATTCCAGGATAAGTTTGAAGGCTACGGAACCCAAACTCCTTGTATGTTCAACATTAGAAGAGAGTCCAATAATTCACCGACTCTCTTTGATGAAGCCAAGGCCAGTAATAAAACCGTTTTGAGTGTTAAATTCCTGTCTGTTGAGCCCCATAAGGTTCATATGGAGGACGAGTGAGACTGCTAAGCACCATGGTTAGGTCCCAGTTAGATGGTCTGAGATCTCTTGGGGAACGGGACGAGTGAGACTGCTAAGCACCATGGTTAGGTCCCAGTTAGATGATCTGAGATCTCTGGGGGAACAGGACTGCTCAAAACTCTTGAGAAGCACAGAAACCTCCCACGATGAAGAGAGGTCCACATCCTTTAAACATAAAACCAATCCTAGAAAAGTTAAGTATATCTTAGTTTAACCAGACCACTGAGCTGATTAACAGCTCTCCTAGGGCTGGCCTGAAGGATTAGATTTATTTTTGCGTGGCTAAGAACCAATTGGTTACCTAGCAACAGACCTACAGCTCATTGGGGAATCCAAACCACATTATAGCGAGAAATGAATTTCTATCACCAGAAACAAATTCCTCTTGTTCTTCACTGGCCGGTCGGAGATTCGAACTCGCGACCAATAGAGTGGTAGCTGAGAACGGAACCCGCTCACCCAGCGAGGAGCAGCTCTATAGCCCTTGATGGCTGAAACTATAAGTTTCTCCCTAAATAGAAAGATGAGGAAGTCCACTACTTATTGAATAGAAGTTCCAACAGGAGAGACACCCCACTGACAACACCAATCACAGCAAACTGCCCATTTTCCTTGATACAAGGCTGCAGATGATCTTCTGAGATAACCCGACATCTCTGTCGCTGCTCTGCGAGAAAAGCCTCTGGCTCGCAAGAGATACTGGATAGCCTCCAGCCTTGAAGAGATAAAAATCAGTCTACTATGTATTATAATTCCATCCCCATTCTCTGTTGGTAAATTTCTGACAAAAACAATTACAAAACAAAAAAGATGCTGAATTAAGAACACTAAAATAATGGATCAAAAATTATTATTGACCTTTTTAATCTCCTTGGCAGACCTTGTTACCATCCAGTTCTTGAACCACAACTGAAGGTTAACAATGGATCTATGATACCAAGCATTCAAAAATTAAAACATTCAAACAGTATGCAGTAGTATGTACTTATATATTCAATACAGTTCATGGTAAAATTATTTTAAACTCAGAAGGGATAAAGGTCACTTCATAAAACTGGGATAAAAGTAACTCTTGAAAACTATCTTTCCTCAGCTGAAAACAAAAAATCTCTTACCCTACAATGCCTGACTAGGCAAAGGGAGATGAAAATAACTAGAGAACCACTGGTACAACTGATTTACTATAGAACACTTACAGATTATGTACAGAAAAGAGAGATGCACGGTTTTTCTCATATTAATACCTATGTCTCTTAGGCCTGTCAGTTTCATATTCAATTTCAAATTTCTCTATGTTTTCATCCATAATTTGTGGTGGTCTATTACGGCCCCTGAAGAGATCTCTGTATTTTCCAGCACCAAGACGTTCTCTTTTTATTTCCCTCTTATACCATGATGGAAGAGTGTTGTCTATTGGTAAAGCAGAAGGAAACTGAAGCACAGGTGGATCCCCCTCTAGAGGATTGATCTTTGCAAGACGTTGAAGAAGAATCTCTTTATTGAGTTCCTTTGGGTGTTTATACCTATCCATGTATCTGGAAATTGAGAAAAAATGTCAGACAAACCACCTTTCAATATTCCATAGGTTCCATTAATCACTCTACAAAATCACTTTTTTAAGCTGACATAAAAAACACAATGAACTTACTCATTGAAAGGCTTTTTAACTGGAAAATATTTCTCTGCTGTTATATATGGAGGGGGAAAATCATACTCATAAATAGGTTCACGCATATCTGTAAAACATAAAAAGTTTGAATTACAGAAGGCATTACAAATAAATTTTTACAATTAAAACAAATATTTAAAATTACTGAATTATAAATACAGGCAGTCCCTGGTTTACGACGGGGGTTCCGTTCTTACGCCGCATCGTAAACCAAAAATTGTCAAACTGAAAAATCGTCGAAAATCGTCAAAAATCCAAAGAAAACCTTACTTTTAATGCTTTTGGTGCATTGTAAACGAAGTAAACTGCATTTTTATTATTCTGCCGTTTTGGAGCCATATTTCTTCCGTCGAATTGGCGTCTTAAGCGTCATAACCCCAGAACATGCATTGTAAACCGCAAAATAATTTCTGATGAATATATTTGAAAAGCGTTGTAACCTCAGAATGTCGTAAGCCGGACCCATCGTAAACCGGGGACTGCCTGTACTCATTTTATTTCTTATCTAGATTAACTGGAAAACAATAAAGCAGTACACTCATAAAGCACTACACTCAAATATACAAATAACAGAAAGTATACTGTAGGGTTGGTTAATCTGCATAATGCAGATGTGTTACAATAAGCTTTTTCAAGCATCTCTCTTATTCAAATCTGTAACATTTTTCATTGCCTTTTACTTCCCATCCATTCTCTTTACTCTCTTCTTAACTAGTTTTTCTTTCTTTAAATCTTCAGCTGAAAACGTTTGTAGATAGTCAACAGCATATAACACAGCTCATAGGAAAAGGTGATAAATAAATAGATATGAGAAAATAAAAAATAAGACCAATAAACCTGAATTCAAGAGCCATTAGCAGAAAGCAGGAATGAACTTGCCTCTTTGTTAAACATCTGGAGGTAAGAAGATTCCACTACTCCACTAAGCAAACTGTTCAACACTGCAGTTATAACCAAAATAAAACTCCCAGCAAACCGAGTACTATTAACCTGATACTTGAAAACAACTCACTGCAGCAGCAGCCGGCCAAGTGTTGTGAGCAAATACAGGTAGGTCACGTAATGAAGAGTGCAGAGAATGTTTATCAATGTAGCACATTTTTTGCAAGAAAACAATGAACTCATTTTACATCTATGCCACAAGTCAATATTAAGAGTTGGCAAAATAAACTTGATTAATAACATAACTCTGCCAAAGAGTTTTACATGAGAGTAAGCACTCAAAGATCACACTGGAGATTGGTACTCCAAACAAGGAAGAATAAAAGTGTTAAAAAATATTTAAGTATCATAGCTTCATCATGAAAAATTCAAAAACATTTCTGCAAAACACCAACTTTTTGAGAAACTGAGGAAGCAATATTATGTATATGCTTTCTAAAAGTCAATTTCTCATCAAAAGTTACACCTAAAATCTTAGTCACTGAACTTTAAAACAGTACAAATTAAACGTAAATCAGGATGCAGAGATTGACCAATTATTATACTTTGAGCTTAAGAAGGGCTAAGCTTCATGCCCTAAAGCCTACTCCACTCATGAATACATGCCAGATCTCTATTCAAAGAAGGCACGGAGAAAGAACAACAGCTAGAAGATTAGCATCATTGGCATAAGCATCAACTTGCCTCCAGACCTTGTTACACATCACTAATGTACATAATAAATAGCTAAGGCCCAAGGAACCTACCTTGAGGAACACCTGAAATGACATTAATACAGGTATTATACTGGCCCTCAACACAGGCCCTTTGGGTTCTGCCTATTAAAAATTCAATTAAAATATTCATAATAGATCCACATTCCCAGTAATCATAGATTGTAGATAAGGGGTTCACGATTCACAAAGTCAAAGGCTGCACTAAAATATAAATGCACCATGCATATGCCTATGCACTGCTCATCAAGAGCACTCTGCACAAGATGGTAGATATTGACAAGAGTGCCCCACAAGTACCAAGGCCTTTACAAAACCCAAACTGTACTGTAATGCTGGTGGTAGGTTATTGCCTTAAACTTTCAAAGATGCTTAGAGAGCAGCTTCTCAAAAACCTTAGATAAAACAAGGGTAACTAAATTGGCATACATTCTGAGAGGCACAACGACAGACTTAGTCCCTTAGTTACTCCAAACATAAGGAAAACTTGCAAGTCCAGCTAACTTTTTGAAAACAATAGCAATCTTAGGAGCAACGAAATCTACAGTCTTGAAAAAAAAAAAAGATTGGAAAGATCTTGTTAGGGTCTATGCTGAAGAACTGTCCAGTACCAGAAGCAAAGTTCTGACTTCTCTAGATCTGAAGGCCATTGAACACAACTTAGGCTCTGGAAAGCATGACTGAATAACACCAAGGGCTCACCACACTGTTTGCTCACAGACTTGAGTCAAAGTTCTGCCTCCTGTTTATGTACAGCAATAAACAGCACTTACACCTGCTCCTACAAAGGAAGGCATGCTACAATCAACTCCACAGGGTGTTGGGTAGACCACTATTTATGGTTATTACCACTGGAGAATAAGATCTAAAAAACCTCATTATAAGATCTGTCACAAACTACCCGAGCTTGATTTCTAAGCTCAGTGAAATTACACCCTCAAACTTCTCCATACTTCCTGTCAAGACAATCTCTCATATTCCTTTTAGGGGTCAATAAAGACCAAATGCACAGCCCTCTGCTTCTCTCTGTGCCTCTCCATCACCTGATGTAAATAGAATACTCTGTTAATTCTACCAATCCCTTTCATAAAGGCTAACTGCTGTCTTCCAATCTTAACCTCCTGTCCAAGTCTTTCACCTATAATTCTTTCAAATATTTTCAGGGTATGGCCCATTAATTCCTCCACAGTTATCGCAACTTTGCAAATCTCTTCTCTTTAAAAATCTTTGCTAGTTGACACAGTATATAAATTTTCATAATAAAATTTATTATTTGGATACTTACCTACTGTTAAAGAAAGCTTATATCTCCATGCTGATAGGCGAGTCGGCATTCAAACAAAAGAAAAGATTGAATGGCTGCCTTGATGACTTTCTAGTACAACTGTCATCCACCAGGTGTGTTTTAGCTCTTGTCAGAATTCTCATTGACAGCCCTATAAGTTGTTGGGAGGCTAGGTGCGGTCTACTTTAACAGTAATTAGATACAGCAGCGCGCCAATATAACAGACCATGGTGTATCGTACTTACAGATATATCAGTGTGAAATGGAAATATGAATTTCAGGGTTTTTGCCTCCGGATCAAGCTCCAAACTGTTTTTTTCAAATCAAGCACCCCTTGTGTTACTGTTACTGTTTCTTTATTAATTAACATTGCTTTCAGCTCTAAAAATTATGCTGAAGATTTTACTGTCCTGCAATTTATATTAACAAACAGCTGTTTGCCAATGTTAGTTACCTTAACTAACATACAGCTGTCTTATTAAAAACTTGCTTATTGTCAATGTAATTCCATAAATAAAAATCAAATATATTTTTATTCATCCATCATGCAATGGAGAAGAAGGTGTTTACAAAAGTATGCCACTAACTTGAAGCAGCAGGTACTACAGCTGTGGCTAAAGAAATGAATAATGAGCAAACTCCAAAATGATTTGGAGGCAAAAGCAATGCCTGAAACTGACAAAATCAAACATGTACTTCATTTAATTTACTGCGTTTATAAATAAAGTAGTTGCAGTTTTCAAACCCAGATTTGATCATTTACGAGAGAAACATCTCTCTGAGCTAAGTTTCATTCGGCAACTAAAGACAGTGATGATGTCAGTAAAATGCAATCAGCTGATGATTTTAAGAAAGTAAACAAAACCAGAATGCAAATGGCACATGACTGCTCTGTTCATATTCTGTAATACAATAATATGACAATAATACATGCAATATGATAGATACACTATAACAGTTTTATTACAATTAACACTGTTCTCAATAAAACTATTATATGTATTCAACTTCTGCAATCGATATGTTGTATTACTGGGGCAATAGTCTCTCTCTCTCTCTCTCTCTCTCTCTCTCTCTCTCTCTCTCTCTCTCTCTCTCTCTCTCTCTCTCTCTCTCTCTCTCTCTCTCTCTCTCTCCTATCCAGTTTTCCAAATTCCGGATGAAGAATTGTCAACCTATACCAACATAAACAACCGAATTGAGAAACAACTGATTGAAACACCATTTACCGTAACTACCAAGCAGACAAAGTTGTTAAAACTTGCCAATTCTCAATGGTGGCTCCCATGAGTAAAAATGATATACATTTTTATTAATCCTTCATAAATTAAAGCTGCAGGTTATAGTCAAGGCTGAATAAAACATATGAAGGGCAGGCTGTCAAACTTTTGGCAAAGGTGAAATTGATTTACAAGAAAAAGTATCTCGGAATTATGTTTCTCCTAGCAACTACTGGAAATGAAGCTCTCGGCTGTATTAAGACCACAGGTGGCCTTGGTAGTTTTCAATCAACTGAGATTTTGAGAATGTAAACAATATCAAATGCAAATGGCATACGATGGCAATATTTATATTCTGTAATACAGTAACAATATGATAATAATACATGAAAAAAACTGTAATCGGATGGAGCAAGCAAAACCACCTTTATTTAAATTATCATTATTATAAACAGTTGTACTTTTTAACCTTTGCAAATGATCACTTCTTTTCTCCTGAAAATATTTCAGTTTTTAGAGCTTTTGGTTTTTAGAATTCGGATACAAGTTTGAAATTTAGGAATTTAAAATAAAGCACCTGAAAAATTACTCTTTCTTTGGTTCAGGAAAAGACTTGACCCACTACTAGTAGCAGGTTAAGGGCTTTACCATTTTCAGACATGATTCTAAATACTTAAGGTAGTGAGCAGCAAAAACCAAACTGCGCTGCATTAATCATACCCTCAAGCAACAAATTGTCATAAAAATAAATGAAGTTGCAACCACCTTCAAATTATGAATGTTTACCTTCAATAAAAGTAAAAGGTATGTAGCTAGTTCTCATGAGCTAGCCTAATCAAATATGTCACAGAGAACCCCATGCTCTTTGACATAGACATCTTAGGTTTCTAAAACCACAAACAAAAGGTTAACTATGCCTCTTCCATGCTTAACCTTTGACAAAAATGTTCTAGGTTTCTAAAACCTTTGACAAGGATGTTCTAGGTTTCTAAAACCTTTGACAAAGACATCCGCTGTTTTTACAACCACAAAACTTTGCCTATTCCAGGCTTAATTTTTGATAAAGACACTCTAGGTTTTTTATAACCATAAAACAAAACGTTAAATTTGCCTCTTCCAGGTTTAACCTCTCTAAGCAAATTTTAATTGCCCCAATAGGACTGCGGAGTGTTTCCTCTCTTCCCCACCAAAGAGGTTAAATTGGAACTTGTATAGTTCTCAGAAAAACTTAGCCCTAACATCATTCTCAGCTCTACGGCAAAAAGATAAAATTAGCATTCCCTTTACAACAGCCTTAATGAGAGTGCTTGCAATAAATTTACTCTTTAAACTGCTGATTGTACTAACAAAAAGAGAGTTTCATAGTAAATATTTCAATGCAACTCATCCCAAAGGATCAAAAGGATCTGCAAATAAAATTTTAAAGCTGCATCTAAATTCCAGAAAGAGATTAAAACTGAGTTGCAAGAGGTTCAATATCAACTTATCTCAACACCTTAAGGCTCTGATCATTAGCCAGATCCAACTGCACATGACTAAGCATGGAACGATAACCTTGAACGTAGACAGCGAAAAACTTTTAATATATCTAAGAAAGCAGAGAAACTTTGATGTCTACAGAAGTACAGGTGCTGAAAATTCCTCTAAAAAGGCACTCGGAGCAATACACTGACTGCTGCTTCTGATGCAAGGCCACAGTTGTTCCCTACTTGATTAAAGATAGAATCTGTGACACCTTTGAAAACCCCCTTACTGGGAGGAGACAGATGAGCATCTCAAGCAGTTAAGTGTGGGATGCTGAAGTTGGAATTGCATAGAATTCGGTAGTTTGGATCTATTTCTCCTTAACGGTAGTATATGAGAGGTATCTACCGAGGGAGCTAGAAAGTCCGAAAATCATGCCCTCTAAGGCTACTATGGCTCCAGGAGTCACTGAGCAATTCTTGCACTTGATATTTCTTCAATACTTTCCTTAAAGTAGAAAAAGGGGGAAGGCATATTCAATACTTTCCTTAGAGTAGATAAAGAAGGAAAGCATATGAGTCTGACTCAGGCCAAACTTTAAGAAAGGCATCCATCGCTCAAGCTTGAAGGCCCTCAAAGAAGAAGTAGTAGACTGGCTGTTCCTGCTCATCTGCAAGCTCCTAAGTCCAAATTTGAGTGTCCCTTTAATTCCACAGCGACTGTTGGGCTCACAAATGTAATCACACTGTAGGTAGGTTTTGTCCTTCCTGAATCCTAAATCACCAAAAACATTGTCCTTCTGTGGAATGAACTAGCAAACCAATATTTTGTTTCACATTTCACTCAAAGATGCAGTCTTTCTGCTATGACTAGTTTCTGACCAGGAATAAACCTGCTAGGAATCTTTGATGGTCTTTCCATCACCCTGACTTCTCAGTAAGGTTTACCAGGTGTAATGTTGACCATTCTATGGTGTATTGTGAGTCTGTAATGACTCTTACCAAAACTCTTTGTTTTTGTGTCACATGACGGAAGGAAAAAATAAAACCTGGATGTAGGTTCAAGAATAAACTTGTGCATTCTTGGTTTCGGCATCCCTACTAAAGAACCTGGCAACAATGATAGTTCTTGATTTACTTTCAAGTTTAACAAATGTTTGCTGTAAGTTGTAATCTGCTATGCTGAGACTGCACTGTAATTGTGCCTAATTATTCTGAAATATTCTCAAGTGAGGTCATGTTTCCTAACGAAAAAGCTATTACCACGTAGGAAGCTTCCTTAAGGGCTAAAATTCTTTGCGAAGCAAGAAGTGCCTACAGGTATTTGTCTTCTGACAGAAAAACCTGAAAATTGCAAAAGTATACCCTCATCACCAGATAAGAATGGACTGAATAGGAGTTAAGGAAGCCGACTGAAAATCATACTGCAGAGAGACTGAGCCAGGTGAAGCAATAGTACCTTGGTCTTTGGAATGCCATTGGCTGAGTCAGCCAACTTGAACCAGTTGACTCAGTAGAAAAGAATTCTTGCTCCTGAAAGATGAAACCATCTGCCTATGGGCAACAAATTACTTGTGAATACTTGAGGAGCTGCACATGGGCCAAAACAGCGCCTTGAATAGCAATACCTTCCCTGTAAATAGACATCGAAGGAAATTGCATGGCAAGATGTATTGGTATGAGGAAAATGCACCCTGCATGTCCCCCAAAACATCCAATCATTCTTTTGCATAGTCACTCAAACCTTGCTGGAAAAAACCAAAAAGAATAGAAGCAGAGGCATTAAGTCGTTCAGTCCCGATCTGTCCAACACTTGGAGCCAATTTCTAGTTGCTTATGGCAAGAGGAAAACGTCGCAGGTAGAATCCCAATGAATTACCGTCACCTGCTCCATTACATTCTCTCGAATTACAGCCTCTTACTGAAGAACAAGGTACTTCTGCTGGAGAAGACACAAAGGAGCGGCTGTAGGAGACTTAGCCAGTGGAGGAGAAACCCAAAACTAATCATAATTCCTTCAGTACCTCCACCAATTCAAGGCACTGCTCCCAAGACTTTCCAAATATGCCAGACGGCCTGCAATTCACCTCCTAACAGAACCTAAGACTTGAACAGGTTCCTGAAAGGTATAAAATTCCTGTGAGAAAGAGGTAGGACTTGTACCAATATATCCTCCTTTATCAATTTATAGAGTCAGGCTTAGAAGGTGACCCAATGGAGAAATCAAAACAGCTGCCATCTCCTAGCAGAATAAGCATTTTATGACAGATAGGAGCACAAGTGTTCACACTTCTTCAAAACCAAGTTATATAACATTCGCCTGCAGCATCAAAGGGTTTGACTGCTCAATTCAAAAACTCTAACACTCTTCCTTGTTAAGTTACGTATATCTTAGTTTAACCAGACCACTGAGCTGATTAACAGTTCTCCTAGGGCTGGCCCAAAGGATTAGACTTATTTTACATGGCTAAGAACCAATTGGTTACCTAGCAACAGGACCTACAGCTTATTGTGAAATCTGAACCACATTATACCGAGAAATTAATTTCTATCACCAGAAATAAATTCCTCTAATTCTTCATTGGCCGGCTGAAGACTCGAACTCGGGCCTAGCAGAGTGCTAGGCCAGAGTTCAAGTGCTAGCCGACAACTCTACCAACTCGTCCAACGAGGAACTACACTCTTCCTTGATAAAATTCCACTGGTGCTACAAACACTTTAAGCTGGCACCACAAACTCCCTAAGTTGGCGCCACAAGCACACTAAGCTGGTGCCACAAGCACACTAAGCTGGTGCCTCAACCTCAGCTTTGGGCAGCAGAGTACAAGAAAACTACATAACACACTCTAACTGGAGTAGAAAGTTGGGTTCTCGTTCTCCAAATACTTAATGGGTGCCAACATACTCAAAGATAACCAAGACCTACTGTGGACATGGCCCCTTTCCTCCACTAAATGAGGAAAGCTAAGTGCAATGCTCCAGCAAACGTTGACAAACCAAAGGAGATTCCTCCGATTCAAACTCTTCTTCCGCCAGAGGCAAGAACTGGCGATAGCAGGTGATAGCAGTCAACTATCCACAATGAATCCACAACTTGATGAAAAGGAGACAGGAGGCAAATGCAAAGCTGAGCAAAAGAAAATGGAGCACCAAAGAAAATGGAAAAGGTTGGGGGGAGGGGGAGGGGGGAGGAAAAAAGTAACAACTCTCCTGCCTCATCTGAGATCAACTCAACAGACTTGAGAGCACTCCCATGCAACAAACCCTTAGAAAGCTAAGCAGCTAGAATAATATCTAGCTTGGAAACAACAGAAGATACTGTAACCATGATTAGATTGGAAAGAGAAACATTATTATTATTATATATTACCATTATTCAGTAGATGAAACCTATTCATATGGAACAAGCCCACAAGGGCCACTGACTTGAAATCCAAGCTTCCAAAGAATATGGTGTTCATTAGGAAGAAGTAAGAGGAAGCAAAGGATGGATGGATGTATGATATTTAGGGCAAAAGCCCAGGCACTGGGGCCAAGAAAGCCATTCAGTGGGAAATACAGAAAGACCTCACTTATTAAAAGAGAAAACGGGCAGCCAGCACAAACAGTATGTCTATCTCCTATAAATCAACATCCTGCTAACACAGTAATCATTCTTACAGAACCTGGCATTCTTAGCCTTGATTCCAGTGGAAGGCATCCTAGGAAAAATAAATGCACAGTACCATGATAGCAGGTAGCTGCCAAAACCATGACACACCAACAGGCCCCTATACACAAGGACAGCAAGGAGAATTCTAACAAGGGTTACAACACTCAAAACACACCTGGTGGAGAACATGTACTAGACAGTCATCTTGGCAGCCATTCGATCTATTCTCTTGTTTGAATGCCAACTTTCCAATCGGCGTGGAAATATAAGCTATCTTTAACAGTAAAATTCATCCCCAATAAAATCTACTACCTCTTTGCCAATAGGTATGCCATCTGACCTAGCAGCTTTATCACTCTATCTTTTTCAGAGCTTCCTTTACCTCTCCTCTCCTCTCACGAAACATTCCAAAACTGGGATTTCCATCCCCCCTTGGGAATCTCTTATTTTCACCATTTAGTACTTTTTAAAATATTCCTTCTCTCTTTTTACAATGTCCCACTTCTTTCCTGAGCACTTTTTGATCTGCTCCCTTGATATTCTTTACAGGTTATGTACATTGTGCTTTTGTTTCTTGCTGTGGCTAACCTTAAGATCTTTCCTTTGCCTTATTGTTTCTATTAGTACTACATGCCTCATTCCTGGCTTTTGCTACTACCCTCTAGTCTTCCTTATCCTTTCACTATAGATCACTGCTTGTGTTGATGTCATTTTTTAAACACCAGCTTGAACAATATCAATATCCGTACATTCTATATTTCAAAAAAATTAAGTCCAGCCAGTGCACAAATGGATGACATCAACTTACTAAGTTTCTTGTGGAAAACATTCGTCAAAGTTGAGTCCCAGTCAGACTGGAACCAGGCAACACCTGCTGGTGTAA
The DNA here is from genome assembly GCF_040412425.1 of Macrobrachium rosenbergii. Classification (NCBI taxonomy): domain Eukaryota; kingdom Metazoa; phylum Arthropoda; class Malacostraca; order Decapoda; family Palaemonidae; genus Macrobrachium; species Macrobrachium rosenbergii. The sequence goes on along the minus strand of NC_089788.1, from coordinate 62,932,579 downwards.
TTTCATCTTGATGTTCACGGTAGAAATCTAAGGTAGAGAATGTCCGCTCTCGAAGTTCTAAGCTGTAAAGAAAATAAAATGTAATCTGTCTGATAACTACATTTTATAGCATCCATATAAGTAAAAAATTGTTGTAACATAAAACTATAAATGAAACTACAAGGAATTAAGACAATAATGGCTAATTTTGTTCTGAACAAGTTTCTCTCTTACTTTGGTAATCTTGGCAACACAGTAAACCAAAATAATACTGTGAAGAAAGAAACCACTCAAGTAGATATTTCCTCATTGTTGACATCATCATCAATATTTTGGCATCAGGTCTGCCCTTGAAGAGTTTAGATGTCTTATGAGATCTCTTCAACTCTATCTAAATTCCTATCTGGTCCAAATCCTTATCAATGGCTTTCCTTGTCATCAGGGCCTTTCCACTGGTCAAGCTCTAGCTATACTTCCTAATCAGTGATACAATCTTCCCTGCACACTCCAGCAATGTCAGTGTTTCAGCATGAAGACTTTAGAATTTATTCCATTCTTTTTTTTTTTTTGCTTACATACCCAAGTACCACTTAGCAGAAAAGCACAGGGCTTATATATAAATCATAAATCTTTTTTACTGATGATCCCTATGAAAGTAAATGTAACTCAGTGGTCTTATTAAATCACCTTATTTTATGATAAAAACATAATTTTTTTGCCTCTAATAAAGTTTTCAAACAATTCACCTCTAACACAAGTTTCAAGTGCAAAAAAACAGAGGAGGGGATATAATGTGGCACAAATTTCTTGCATGGATGAGACTATCATTAACTGGAAACATCATTATCAAGGAGAAATGTGCTGCAAGGAGTCAGAGGTTCTCCAAGTACTGTATCCCACTAATAATGTCTATGAATGCAACCATGATCTATAAGAACAAGCCTTTGTTTATTAGGCATCTTGTCCCAAAGCTCTTCAAGACCTGGACATAGAAACAATGGACATTCACTGTTGAGGGATCAGAGACTTATTGTCAGTGGAAGAACCTGGTCTTTTAAGATGTACTGGTGATGGACAATTTCCATGGCCATCCATAATACTATTAGAAGAACCATACTTCTGTTGTCATCATGCTCCTTCCTCAAAATAAGACAAATATGATTCAATGCTCCAATTAAGAAATAATCAGCAGTTTCAAAGGTCTTGCAATTTCAGAAAATACAGCCAGATAAATTCATTTACAGACCATAATACTAACTTTTTTGGGTGTAATTTGATACCTGCAATGAAAATCTTAAGAATTACAGAAGACATCATCCAACTTGTAGAATCCTGCACTGACACTTGAAGATGCTATTGAAGAAATGCATGTGATGATGATATGCAAAGAGGAACAACTGGCAACTTACTTGGGTTCTTGAAGTTACTGATTATTTCAAACGTTTTGTTCTTAATTTACTGGCATATGACCTTTGACAGTAAATTTACCTACTTAGATCAGCTTGCAGCACAATCAAAGGATATGCAGATGGAAAAATTTAATGCAGCAGAGCTACAGAAGAATAGCAATTTCTTTAAACCTCCATCATTGTGGTCCAGACTTGTTTTTCTCCTAGCAGTCCAGATCACCATCTTCACAACCCTGGCCATATTCCCCACTACCAATTGCCACCGTCAACTGCAGCACCACCATCTTCACTGCCTGCTGCCTCACCACCAAATTCACCAGTACTGGCATCTTTATTGTCTGCTGCCTCATCAACATCATCTTCATTGTTTGCTGCTCCATCACCACCAACTTCACTGTCTGTGCCTCACCACTCAATTTAACACCTGCTACCTCACCCTGGCTACCTTTGCCATCTGTTGCCTCACTCACTACCACATTCATCACTGCCCCAATCTTGCTCTTCACCACTTACTAATAAGGATTCTGAGGGGCTGGAGACTGACCTTAGTTCTTAAAGGGATAGAGGCTTTCTCAACTCTAGGTCCCCTAGTCTTTCACCCCTCCTTGATTACTGTTAATTGTAGGGTACATTTCCTACCAGTATCTGTTTCCAAAACCTTTTATGATGAGAATTGGTATGAAAATTAGCTTGATTTTTTCTTATGGCATTCTGCAGGAATGTACAGTATAGTAAACCCCCCATATTTGCGAGGGATGCGTACCACAACCCCCACCCCCCCGCGAATAGCTAAAATCCGCGAATACTTAAAACCCCTCTAAAAACACTTAGAACTGCCTATTTTGATAGTTCAAACAAAAAAAAATCTCTAAAAATGCTTACACCTCAGTATTTTGATAGTTTTATCACAAAATATGAAAATACAGTAATTAGTGAATATTTTTCAGTGAAAAATACAACGAATGGGCAAATTTTCCACGAATAATGTGTATATATGTTCCAGAGAAATCCGCAAATAGGTGAGTCCGCGAATTGTGAGACCGCGAATACGGGTGGTTTACTGTACCACCAAGTGAGTAGCCTACCAATAGCTTAAATGTTCAGCGCTCAAAATTTGTGGGAGAAGGGCACCAGCCCTGCAAAAACCAAAAATGCTCGATTCACTCTTGAACTCCCCCCACCAATCATTCAAATTTTGTACAGTATTTTGTTGACCACAAACTTTACCAATATTTAACATACACAGTTAATTATTTATCATATAATTTAAACTACTGTATTATCTATGATAACCTTGAAAGACACAAAAATTGTTGATAATACCTGCTCCTTAGATAAATCTTCCAAAAATGTTACATGGAAAATATTCTGATACCTGTAAAAGAAACAGATCCATACAGCCAAAAGTTATTAAGTTATCAGGATCCATACTTATAAAAAGGTTTACCCAATAACAAAATTAAGCACCAGATGACACAAAACAGTGCAAAAACAGTTACTGTGTTAGTTTACAAATGATGTTTCTACTTACCAAGGATTGTGCTTTTGGAATTTGGAGAAATCTAGAGTACCCTCTTGCTTATACAAGAGGAACACCATACGCTGATATCCGACACCTCTGGGTGGGAAGGGCTGAAGATAGTCACAAATAACATCACCTTTACTGACATCACCTCCTGGAATATTTCCCCTGAAAAAATTCATTCCAACATGATACTACAAGTTTCCCAATATAGTACACTTTATATGTCTTATAATAATAACAATCCTTAAACATTCAAAGAGGAAATACCTGCAAACTGTGCAAAGATAAGACAATCAGAAATATAAAATTTGGGATTTGCATCATTATAAATTTTTAAAAATTGTATCAAACTTCACATACCTTTATGAAAATCTATCAAAAGAAAGTGCAGTAAAAGAAAAACCTAAATCATATTCATTATTATCATTACAACAGCGACGTTAATCATACCACCAAATCACCTTTCTGAGGTCTTGAAGGTTAACCTGAAGGATCAGCTCTCAAACAAGAGGTGAAAACTAGTGAACAGGACAGATATGTGGGAGTAAGACCAAAGGAAATAGATGAAAAGTGAAAGACAAAAAACAATGCAACTTGGGAGTCAAGAAGCTTGGCAGAGACTCTTTGGTAGTATCTACAGTCCATTGTACAGCTATGCTCAGAAATGATGCGACACGACTGCATAGGATTTTGTTCAAAATTCAATAACTGGCAACTAACAAGCTGCATATTTATCTATTTCAATGCGAAAACACAATCTTTTCCTAAAGTAAGGCCATAACATATTTCATATGAGTGAAATCTGTCATATATGTCAAAACTGTCAGAAAATATTACATGTAGCTAAATTTCGGAAAAACAGTGACGAAACATTTCCAAAACTTTCATTCAACAAGCTGGATGCGTTCAACAAAGAAGTCCTCGTTAAACCTAGGTTCAAATATTAAAATAATAAAAAAAATTTTTTTTAATTTTCATTACATTTTTATATTACAGGTTGACCATCACAATCCGGCATCATTGGGGCCTAGATAGTGCCAGATTAGCCATTTAGCCGGATTAGCCATTTATTAGGCTAGAATACACGAAACACAGTAGCTAAGCACCTCATCCTAGAATTAAAATTTCCCATATATCAGTACAAGTTGGTTAATAAAGAAAAGACAATTATCAAATACAGGTAGTGCTCGAGTTACGATAATTCGACTTAAGAAATTTCGAGTTTACGATGGGGTTAGCAATTAATAACGATACAAAAATATTTAGGAAATATTTTTAGATTTTGCGCAGGCAGCGAAAGAGACCAACTTACAATAGACCAACTTCTTTTCCTCCATCTCTTTATTCCATCTGCTAGTTAAAAAAGTAAAAGAGAATGATAAAAGTATTGTTAGTAACGTTATACTCTTGCGTGAATGCGTACAGCCATAAACAACCGAACAGGAAACTGTTGTTTTGCTAATAATTGTATCGGATAACAACTGTTTTGCTTGTATTTCACCCATCGTAAGGTAATACACAATTACTGTAGTTATGTCACAAATGACGTTAAGTACTGTACAATAGGACTGATATATTTTTTACACTATACCCTTATTCGCTTGGGAGAAAAGATCAGCAGGGAAATATACTGCTACAGTAACTTTAAGCTGCAAGTTGTAGCTGAAGCTGAGAAAACAATATTCAAGCTGCTAATGACTATAAATTATCGTGCACCGGCAACATGGATGAAACTCGACTGTAAATAAAACTGGAGAGAATGTATTTTAATCAAAACTACTGGGCATGAAAGAATACAAATTACTACTACTGTTTTCACGCCAATAAGAAATAAATACGTAAAGCTCGTATTATGATGAAATCAAGAGAAAGTAGCGAACGGAATCTTACACAAAACAAACATGCTCCCAAAACGGCCAGCAGCAATTCCCGCAAACGTCATATATTAACGAAAAAATAGCTAAATTAATTTCACAACGAGACGTATTTATGTTATATTTCGACTTAAAAACACTTCGTATAACGAAAAATATCCTTGTCCCAAATAAATAAAGTATCCATATTCATTTACGCTAACTAGAACCAAGAGAAGCGCTTTGAACTTAGTTAAATGCGGCGAAATAAACACCGCGATATCGATTCCCAAAACAAAACACTGATCGCAATTTATAATACAAAAGCTATATGAGAATATATGCAATTGGAAACAATATAGTAAAGCATAACTTTTTACAAGATCCATGAAAAAGATGAACATTCGTTATGTTGATGTTTGTATAATACTGTTAATATGTGAATAGAGTTCAGTATAATGTAGGCTAGGCTACCAGTTTGTTGATGCAGCACACTGTGCCACCAAATCGAAGTGGCCGGCAAGCGAGTTAGCACAGCGACCTGGGAAATTTGAAAATTAGTGCAGAAACGTTAGAAATTACTCTAGCCGAAATATGCACCGGATTACTGATTGTTCCGGACTACTGATTGCCGGATTAGTGATGGTCAACCTGTAATTGCCTTGCAACCATAAAAGTCTAAATACGTAGTCCTATTTGATTATTTTTACCCCTCAAAGCTGAAAAAATATTGTAAAGAAATAAAATATGAAAGTGTTACTGTAGCTAAAACGCATCCACTGATACCAGCAGGTGGGAGTAGCCTGTGTGACGCAACCACTGAGTGGTGACAATGTCAATCACCTAGAACATAGGTCTATGATGTGCAAGCACAATGAAATGATCTTGAAAATATTTATTCAATATTTATTAAATGAATATTTGTATTTTCAAAAAAAGATAAAATTTTTTGTGTTATATTTCTTAATTACAGTACAGTACTTCAAAAATAATGGCTTACTGGCAAACATTTGTCTCTACAGTTACACTTTGGTTAATGCAAACATTTTGTTCCTAGGCCTAAGTGTGTTAATTTTCTTTGCTTGCTAAATTACATTACTCTTAACATTCACATCTCTCTACTAACAATTTGTGGCAGCAAAACATATTAAGTTATCTACAAATTCTCGCACTTCAGGTTTCCCCATGAATCAATTACATACCAAAATCAAGCAGATAGACTTAAAATAAAATTCTTCTTTAGTTTAAAAAAAAATCTGTTGCATAGGCCTTGACATTATAACACTAATAACCTTAAACCAGTAACTATCTTTTGGATATAATTCAAAGAATCATCATCTTTTATTATTCAAAGAACAGGTAGTCTCTAAAAACAAATCCTGTAGTAAACTAGATTGCATCTCAGAAGCCTAAGATTATTGCAACACATGGGCAGTTTGAACACAGCCTCAGACTACAAATTTCTAAGAAAGTTATTAGTACTGTACTAATTTGTATTTCTAATTCAAAAATTTTGTTGACTATTGAGCCTATTAGGTATACTGTATTGTTATATGCTATCCAGGTAGCTACAATAACTGCTTCTTGTGGTAAGTTGTGAGAATTGTCTTTGGCAGCACCGCTAACCTTGTCACACTATGCTTTGAGCTTAGCAGTGCAAAAAAATTATGAATATATTTGATTCATTTCACTGAAATTACAAATATCAGAAAATAAAAGACATCATATCTTTTAATCCATAGACAAAATAATGTTAGCTGTGAATTCACACATTTACCAATATATATGACATTGGAATGAAAAATAGGGTTTAACACTACTTGGCAACTCCACAACATTTTCCATTGCATCTGAGATTTTGGATGATACAAAAAGAATCATGTTGCACGATATTTGAGCATGCCTGTACACGAGGGACTTTATAGGCAGTAACCTCTTAAGTCAAAACTGGTATCTGAAATACTCACACAAACCAGTGCAGGCATTCTTTATCGTTATCATATAGATTCCCATCTGGATTGGTAAGAATGAGGGTCCATAAATCATCAGGTTTGCTAGAAAACTCTACACGAGGCTGACACGTTGCCTGCAACATTAAAAAATATATTACTCTGATGTAAACATACTGGTTATTCAAACATTAGTACCTCATGCAAGAGCGCTCCCTTTTGACTTTGGATGCTTTTATGGTCAAGGCTTAACCCTCACTTATAAGGTATCTGCTCCTGTGCAAAGACTGCAAATGGTTGCCCTCATACCACAATTCTCTCATTGTATTTCTCCTGTATCCTTCCCTTCTGCCGCCGAAATGCTTTCGTTCTAGGTAGCCGAGAAAGGGGGAGCCACTGCATGGATTGGAAGGAGCTTACCTGAGACAGCAGCCATACTGGGCCTAGGCGGTCCAGCCTCACAGCGGCCAGATTTGTTCTGACTGCTGTTTTGGCTATCAACATGAGCGGATGCACATTTCCCGCTTGCACGTCCTCACAGGACTGCTACCATCAGCTCCAGCCAAGTGTTTCAGTTCGGGATAACCCTACCAGATCGCTCCTTTGGACTCGTAAGGTAAGCCTCAGACGAACTTGAGTAGTTTGGCTGCCTGTTTTTCCTCCTACTGTAGTATTTCTCGACTTTTGTTAATGAAAACCCTCCAAATAACTCCTGTGATTCACCACGTGTACTTCTCTCTCTCTCCAGCCATCTCGGTAAACCCCCTCCCTAGTCGACCCTTTTTCCAAGCGCCACTACCATCCCTCGTTTGTATGTTTAGTTAAGTTCCAGATCAGAAGTGATACAAAAGTCTTTTGACCGGCTGTGCTATCCACACGCCCTCTCGAGTGATTAGAGCAATCTTTAAGCATTTTAGCATGACACTGCAGTGAGTTAGGATAGATCAATGATATATCATTAAGGCTTTAATGCATGCTATTCCTGTAGTTAATTCGACACCTCTCTCTCTCAGCTAGCCCTTTCATTCACCATCTGGATCCATCTACAAGCAACGAAACAAAGGAATTTCATGTACAACACTGTTAAATAATTCCATACAGTCAGTCCCCGGTTAATAGCGGGGGTTCCATCCCCGGGCAAGCACCACTAACCAAAAATCAGAGATAATAGCACCAAAAACCCGGCTTAACAGTGCCGTTAAGCAGATATTGGCATCGTTAACCGGAGACTGGCACCGAATTCCCCACTTAATGGCACTGTTAACCAGAGATTGGTGCTAAAATCCCCACTTAACAGCGCCGTTAACCAGAGATCAGCGCCGAAAATCCGCTTAACAATGTCACTAGCCAAGCACCATAACACCGAAACGCCGTTAACTGATGCTGCCGGTAAGCAGGGACCGCCTGTATTATAATCTATTATTATTCACATGTGCCCATGGTTGTAATTAATTTGTGCACTATTGTCATTATTTGTTAAGTAAATGTAGTTAGTAATCATTAACCGAGTATAATTATGCCTTACAGTAACTTGACAATGGGAAATAATCAAGGTTAGTATTCCCAGTCTTTTCATTCTTCTCAGTTTATGTATTACTGTCTGCCATTTTATAACATTCTGTTGTATGGCCATGGCTGGCAAGTAACACTGTCTAACTTCTTTAACTTTACCGTTCCATTTCCTGTTCTCATCTGAGAGCAAAGTCTACAGATAAGCCATATAAGAATCTAGTAATTAAGAGTTCAGAATGTGATTAACTGGTCTCGTTACATTAATTCATAGTAATGCTAAAGTAGTGATCAAAATCCCATGAAGGACTGACTGATTTGATTTGCTTGATTTAATGCTCTACAGCAGGGGTCAGCAACCTATGGCACGCGTGCCAGACTTGGCACGCGGAGTGCTTGTCTATGGCACGGCATTTGATTTGAAGAAGCAAAAAAAAAAATCCTAAAAAAAATACTGAGAGAGAGAGAGAGAGAGAGAGAGAGAGAGAGAATGTGTATTGTGCATCATTACTTTTATCTTTATGGTTTATTTACTTTATGATTTAAATTATCATATCTATCTATTTATCATATCTGTCTATCTCTATATTTATCTGTCTATCTTTTTTTCCTATGATTCACTGAATTAAAACGAAAATGTTTCGTACCCATGATGAGGGGTACACGAGTGCAATGAGATGTAGACGAGTATGACACCTGTTGGAACCGGTGTGCTCCCACCAGCCGTTCACATCAGTCACAAAGCGCTGTTGTTTCAGTGACTCTTTAGCCACCGTACCTAATATTCTTTCTAGTTAACTGTCACCATGGCTACTGCGAAAAAAGTCAAGCTTGATGTCCAATCATTTCAGTCATCATGGACAAATGACTTTGGATTTATTCAGCAGAATGATTGTGCTGTGTGTGCTCTCTGCTGCGAGAATGTCGTGTGCCGCACATCGAGTGTTAAACGACACTTTGAAACAAAACACAAGAAGACTTTCAAGGATATTGCTGACAAGGCTGAGGCGATTAAGAAAGCAGTATCCCACTATGAGAAACAAAGTAATGTGTTTTAAACTTGAGTGTTACCAAAAACAATGAAACTGAAGCCAGTTACAAATTAGCTCTATGTATTGCTAAGCATGGAAAGCCTTTTACTGATGGAGATTTTATAAAAGCAGCTTTCCTAGAGTGCTCTGAGGTGTTATTTGATGGCATATCAAACCAACACATTATCATCTCAAGGATAAAAGACATGCCTGTCTCAGCTAGAACCATGGAGACGTATTTCTGAAATGGCTGATAAATGTGAGTCAGCAGCAAACGGTTGCTTTAACAAGTACACCTGTGTTCAGTGTGGCTCTGGATGAAAGCGTGGATATCAATGGCATTCCCCACTTGGCTGTTTTTGCCAGGTATAGTGACACAGAGGTACACAAGGAGCTGTGTTGTCTTAAACCTATGTATGGCACCACCAAGGGAGAGGACATACTGAAGGCATTCACTGACCATTTTGAGAACAAAGGGGTAGACATAGGAAAGATTTTTGCAATTACAACAGATGGTGCTCCTGCTATGGTAGGAAAAAAACAAAGGTTTTACTAAGATGGTTGAGGATAAAATTGGGCATCCCGTTCTGAAATTGCACTCATCTCGAGCTCTGATCTCAACAAGGTGATAACTACTGTTACAAAAGTAGTAAATTTTCTTGTTGCACACTCTTCTCTTAGCACTGGCAGTTTCAAGCTTTTCTTGAAGAGGTGGACAGTGTGTACAAAGATATACCCTTGCACTGCAGTGTTAGGTGGTTAAGCTGTGGGAAGGTATTGGAGATTTGTGGAATGCTTTGATGAAATCCAAATTTTCTTAGAAAAAGGCCAAGACTATCCTGAGCTGGAGGACAGAGATTGGATTGTGAAACTTATGTTTCTCTCAGACATCACCAAACATCTAAATGACCTCAATCTTCTCTTGCAAGGTGCAGGAAAAACAATCAAAATAACTTGTGCACTATTTGTTTAAGGGGCATTACCACTGATTTTCTGGCCAGGTGTCGTTATCTGTGCCAAAAGGGTATCATGAAGGGTCCAGGGGTACTCAATTCTTTATTATTACAGGCAGTCCCCACTTATCAGCGGGGGTTCTGTTCCAACAGCGTGATGATAAGCAAAAATTGCCAATTTTCAGCGCTTATCGGCACTGATAACTGGGTATCGGTGCCGATAAACGGAGATCGGTGTCTCTGTTAGATGTGTATCGGTGCCAATACCTGATTATCAGCGCTGATAAGCAGAAATCAGTGCATATCAGCACCGGCGATTTTTGGCGCTAGACAAGCACCGTAAAACCGGATCGCCAATAACTGAGCCCACCAATAACCAGGGACTGCATATACTCATAAAGAATGAAGTGAGAAATAAAAAATAAATAAACCTGAAAATCTTGTAAAGATATTATCAGCCTTTAAAGGAGTTTACTCTTCTACCAATAGTACCAGTGCAAGCTGACTCCCAAATAACCACTCCCTAACCTCCCCCAGAAGGGTTGGTACAAACACAATTTGGGTGGCTCAAGTGTAAGCTAAATCTGCTTGTTGGAACTGAGTGTATTACAAGAGTATAATCACCCCCCATCCTAATCATATTACAGGCAGTCCCCGGTTAACGGCGATCTGGTTTTACGGCGCTTGTTCAGCGACGGAAATCAGCAATTGTCGGTGCCGAAAATCGCCGATTTCCACTTATTGGTGCTGATAATTGGGTATTGGCGCCGATACATACCTAACAGAGGCGCTGATAACCAAAAATCGGGGCTTATCGGTGCCAACAAGCACCACCGATAAGCCCAAAAATCGCCGAAAAAGCAGCGATTTTCGGTTATCATCACACCCTCAGAATGGAACCCCCACCGATAAGCAGGGACTGCCTATGTGGCCAACCAGACAGAATGCCGAGAGTCCTATCCCCAGAACCAGACCACCCCAGGAATCCATGGCCCAGCTCTGCAGAATAGTTCTGCTCTTGAGGTATCCCTATGAATAATCCTATTGAGATTCCTCAGGTCCAAACATTACTAGGTAGTTGATGATCCTACCACAGTTCTCACTATTAGTTTCAAATATAAACCCCAGTACCAGCTATATCATCGTTTCCTTTTTATCAGGTCAAATAAATTTTACCCAAAATGAAAATTTCCACAAAACTTAATCCAAATAAGTAACACTATATATAGAGAGTAGAATACAAAATTTAAGCCAAATGCCAAGTGCTGGGACCTATGAGGTCATTCAGCTCAGGAAAGAAAATTGAGAGTAAAAGGTTACAAAGGTGTAACAGGAGGAAAACCTTGCAGTTGTACTATGAAATAATTGTTAGAAGAGGGTGGAAAGTAAGTCTGAAGAGAGAGAATATGAACAGAGGTACAGTAAAAGGAATGAAAGGGGTTACAGCTAGGGGCCAAAGGGATGCTGCAAAGAACCTACAGTGCACCACACATGAGGTGCACTGACAACACTAACCCACTATGAGAGAGAGAGTATATCTTAGTTTAACCAGACCACTGAGCTGGTTAACAGCTCTCCTAGGGCTGGCCCGAGGGGATAACACTATACATATAGGACTCTTTGACTCGAACCTGGGAACAAATTTCAGGGGTACCCCTCACCATGACAAGGTGTCCAAAGTTGATGGGGTCCCATGAAGGAAAGCCAGCAAATTTACAGTAGTTTATAATATTAATTTATATTATCAACTACATTGAGCAACAACAGTTGAATGACAACTATGATCTCTGCAGTGTAATTCAACTACAATGGTGACGTCAACAATTGCTGAATTGACTAATGTAGAATGGAAAACATCTTAAATATGCATATAACAGAAGGACCTGCATCACAAAAATGTGAAGCTACAAAAGAAATAAGATACAGGATATTTACTTTCCATTCTGCAGTTTCCTGTTTAAAGATTAAAAATGCTGTTGCTGAATAAGAGCTATGACAGCTTGTGATTACATAAAATTTGAAGATCAACTATCATTGCAATTAAGAACACCTGGTTGCAAAGAACAGTAATTGTGACAAAATGGGGAAATAATCATATCAGATGAATAGAAAATAAAAGTTAAACATAAAAATGTCTAACTTTACTGATGCCAAAGTGCATGGTTGCAAAGAAATGTGAATAACACACAGTTGCTAAAATTTACAAGTTGCACAAGTTAGATGAAGCCTCACCAAGTAACATAGGTTTTCCCTAACCTTTCAAAGATATAAACATTTTTACCTAGTACTTCAAGATGACCATGTATTCATATTTCTTAACCCTCACACATCTGATCCAAAGCATCCGTTTATATAAGAAGGATGTAAACTGGAGCATGATGTAATTAATGAAGTTGAACAGTGTGGTAGGAAAAGACCAAGAGGAACAGATAAAATGTATGATAGAAAACAATGTAGTTGGGACCAAATACTCTCTACAATATATGAGAAATGCTCCCACTCCTTAACTCAGCCTGTAGACAAGAAATGGCTACCAAAAGAAAGATACTTTATGTATAAATGAAGACATTCATAAATATATGAAACATGAAATTTAAAGTCTTTACAACTTCATATTAAAACCTTTTGCTTTTGTGTTAAAAAGCTACTAGTAACAAGAGTGAACTCATGGGTTTCTATTCTGATTATAATTTCTCATAAAATCATTGAGGCAATGAGTTTAACAAAGCTACAGAAGGTACTCGCAGATTCATATGTCATACACAACTTTACAAATATGAGTGCGGCAAGCTAGAAAATCTTAGTCACAAACATAAGTGAAAATTTTGATGGCATCAACATCAAAAAATGGTTAAATAACCAGAAGTTTACTCACATATTAACTCAAGCAATAAAAATGAGAAGTACAGAATACAGAAATCAAAATATTTCTGGAGCTTATGTTTAACCAATAAACATAAGTTCCTAAACATAAGTTCCTACTAAAAGACACGAGTTCTGCTACAGACTAACTACAATTTTATTCATTTTAGCAGCTATCCAGTACTCTTAGTAGCCCATAACTCAGTGTTTTAGCAGTGGTAAAAATTGAGAGGGCTTATAATTCACACAAACCTGTTGACATATAAAGGTCAGTCATTATTAAGAAAATGGAATCATTATATGTAAGGGTATTTTCATTTAAAGTGATAAAACTTGAACTAGCAAGTTTAACAACACAAACCATTTCCTTAACAAGCAACTGGCAAAGAGGGTAAACATCAGCAATACTTTTTAACTAGAGTAAACCATATTACAGTATTGAAATTATAAACATATAGGAATACCTCCGAAGGTTTGATGACGTTTCCTCTGTACACAACAGATTCTGTATTTTCATCGTAATCATAGGTGACCTTCATGTAGACATGTGGAATGAAATACGCTAACCCAAACAGATCTGAAAATATCCCATAGTGCTCTGCCAACGTTTTCAAATGTGCAGGAGCAGTTGTTGATTCCCATTCCTTCTGAACAGCATCAAGATCAACTTTCACTGGAAAATAAGGTATTTTCAATAAGAACTTAAGCCAGTATAACATGCTTAAAAGATTAGGCTTCCTATTATCCAATCTTATCTTCTCTTATTAAGATACGTATCCTAAGTGGAGAGAAAATGCTCATTTATCTACATTAAAGGAATTGAAATGAAGAAAGAAAAGTGAATAATAAAAATTAGGTTTCAAGATTAAATTAAATTTTTTCAAATTTTGAATAACTGACATTACAAACAAATTTTATGTACCTTACAATTCAAATAATGATTCTGAATTACTCAATAGGCTTCCACCCCCTGCTATTGTAAAACTATCACTAAAACTGCCAAGGCATAAATAAAGTTTAGGTGAAGAGCACAAAGTATCTTTTAAACTTACTTGATAACTGGCCCCACCTCACAGAAAGTGCAGGATTATCTCATCGTGGCCCTATCATGTGGACTTGGATACTACTCATTGCAGCTATTGAAAGTAATAATAATGGATCTGATTTCGGAACTGAATCAAGTATGCCGGATCAAGTTAGAATTATGCCCTTCATTAGGGTCACTGAAATGACCAGTGGAACTGCATCCAATAGGATATCCAGAAACTTGTCTACCTTGAGTTAAATACTGTATGTGTACAGGCTGATTTGTACTAGTAGAGATACAGTGAGGTAGACAGTTCCACAAGTTAGAGGTAATGGGTGCAAATAGTGATGTACAAGCAGTTTCAACTAGATTATGATACATACTGAGGTAGAGAACATCTGGCACCAATTCTATGACTGTGGTGGAGCTGCAGGCTAATGGCTTCCAGTTTTAATGGTAGGCAGTCCCCAGTTATTGGCGGGGTTCCGTTCCCGGCTCAGGGCCACTAACTGTAAATTGGCAATATCACTAATAACCCACTTAACGGCACCATTACCGGATATTGGCGCCGCTAACCAGAGGTTAACGGCATTGCTAGATAAGCACTGTAAACTGCATTGCCGTTAACCGATGCCGCCAGTAAGCAGGAACTGCCTACTGGTAGATTCAGAATCAAGCCTTCTTTGAGTTTGCAGATGTAGAGAAATTTTCAGCATTCAAGCCTACTCTGCTACTTAGTTTTGATTGAATAAACACCCAGCCCAACCAATATGCAATAATTACTAAATTTACACACCTATTCCCATTTCACTGCTCGCCTAAGCCAGCTCACGACACCAAGAAGGACTTACGACCCAACCAACAAACCACAAGCGAGAGCGCTCACAACCTTCCATCACCACCGCAAGTCCCTGCCTGACTCGCATCACCATTCCTCTAACTACCATCTTCTGTACATCTTATGATGTCACAACAACCACCATTGCACCATTCAAAACATGAGAGAGGACTGGCTTCACAAACACCCAAAAAAATTAACAGTGTACTTTGTCTATATTCCTTAAATATATAATGCCTACACTTACTTCACTAACCCATTTAATGAAAATAACAAAATAATAATGATAAAATTTACAAAACTGACACATAATCACACTTCCCACCTTCTCCCTCCCCTCCAGCCTCTAATCTCCATTATTCTTCAATTCTTTACCCTCCACATGGTTTCTGATATTTTCCCCTGAAACTCCTGCTTTAGTCAATACATCAGGTATTTGATGCTTTCCTTTTACCCATCTAACCTCCTTTATTTCTCCAGACTCTATTGTTTCTCTTATTGCTGTAATGTCAATTTTTAATCTCTTACTACTTACTCCTATAAGTACTTGATTAAATTGCAGTCATTTGTGTTTTGCTATCAGTTTTAACCAATGCTGCTAATTTTCTCTCTCCTACGATCTCTTGCCACAAATGTTTAAAATATACCAATCCTTCTATGGCTTCCCCCACACTCAGAGCTTCTGCTTCAATGGTAAATTTTGCTACTCTTCTTGATTTTCTGGATTTCCACAATATGGGACCTCTCCCCTTACCATCTGTCAAGGATAGCACATAACCTAATTGTGGATGACCATGTTCAATATTCCCATGCATAGACTTCCCAATAAATCGTTTCTTCTTCTAACTCGCTTATTATCACTTTTCCCATTATGTTCTTAGCTTTTCTCACTATTCTAATCAGCTTTTCCATATCTTGAGTTGTTCCTTCTTTAAAAGCTTTACTTAATTTACTAACATTGTATGACATTTCTGGCATGGTATGTAGAGATAGCAAGTTCACCTGTACCACCACTGATCTATACTCTGCTAATTCCTTTTGTCCTAACACTCTATTACCTGTATATCTTCTAGCTTCTAGTTCTCTTGTAGAATTTATATAATGCCAATGATTAAGACAAATTCCATTTTCCTTTGCTCTACCATTATTCCTGTATACTTAAAACTTACTTTCTTGTCCTCCTACTCGCCATTTTCCTTTCAATTTCCCAATTGTTTCCTTTAAAAATCCTTCGGTTCCTCCATAACAAAAATCATTTACATGTGTACAAAAAATACCATTCAATTTATTGTCTTTCCTCCAAAAGAACATACAGTATTAGGTTCTAGTCTAACTCTCTCGCTTTAAGCTCCTCCACCACTTTTACCACCTTACAATATCATGCCTTTGCTGCATCCTTCAGCCCATAAACAGTTTTCTTCAATTTCCATAATCCACTCAAACCATCTTCACTAGGTGGTTTTAAATATACCTCTTTGTATTTCATCACCTTGTAAATATATAGTTTTTACATCTAATGTATAGCAAGTCCAACCTTTCAATTTAATTACTGTCAAACAAAATTTTAAAATTTCAGCATTGCATGTATGGACATCTTTTTCCCATTCAGCCATTTCTTCTTCAAAACCTCTAGCGACCAATCTCACTTTACATATCCTTTCTCCCCCTTTTACCTTTTCAGTCATTTTCCATCTTGTAGATATAGCTTTTTGTCCAACATTATTTACCTCCTCATATACTGCACAATGTTTTCTCTCCAACTTTGTAGTTCTTTCTCCTTGGCTTCAATTATGCTTTATTTTCAAAACCTAGTAAAACTTCTTCGTCTTCAATTTTTTCTACATGACTATAATCTCTACTCCATCCCTTGTCACCCGACTGTGAGTTTGTACATTATATGAATCGGCCCAAAATTTGCTTGATCTTTTTCCTGCAAGACTTAATCTAGTCCATTCTCCTACTTTTCCTGTATTTTTTTTTTATAGCTGTAACTCTATTTCCCGTTTTGAATTTGGGTATCTCTTCCTCTAACTCACTTTCCCATTCATCTTCCAAAGTTTCCTCCATCAAAGCTCCCTCTATAGCCTCCTTTCCATCTGCATTCCTTCTCCAGCCCATTTCCATCTCTTCTCCTTCCTGCCCACCTATATGCCCTTCCTTTGATGCACAGGATTCAGCCTTCACAGTATATGTTTGATCTATTCTAGGTATCTTTACTTTTTCTGATGACAGACTTTGAATCCTAGTACTGTAACAAGTATTACAGCTACTTCACTTAGAGAATCCCCATGTTTAACCATTACCATTTTACCTGATACTCCCACTACCTGAGCAGGTCCTCTTCATTCATTTTCATTTTCTCTCTTACAGAATACCTCATCTCCCACTGCTGCTTCTTCAAATTTATGTTCTCTGACATTTCTGTTTAAAACAATTCTCATTTTATTAAAAGACTCATTTTTGAGAAACACTTCTCTGGCCCTATGCACTGCATTCAGTGTATCCCTTACTATACTTTATTCCATAACTTTCTCTCTGCTGGCAGGCCCTGAACTCTCTTCTCCCATTAAATCTGGCAAAGGAGGATTCTTTCCAAATACTAATTGGTTAGGGGAGAAACCACCAGTATTTATTAAGCAGTTCCTGGCACTCACTACCAATCTTAATGCTACTAACCAATCCACTTCCTCATCATCTTTCATCTTTCTTAAGCTTTCTTTGATTATGCCTACTGCCTTCTCACATATTCCATTGCTCCATGGAGATTCAGAAGCTGTGGCCAATAGTTTAATATTCCATCTTCCTGTCATCCTGTCATTTTGGAATTCTCCCCCAGTTGTCTGATAATATTTTAGGTGCTCCACATATTGCAAACCACCCATCAAAAAGTGTCTTTATAATAGTTTCTCATTTCTTGTCTTTTATCCAAAAAGCTTGACAATACCTCATTGCCATATCTACCATTACCAAGAACCTTTTCTCTTCTATCTCTCCCACATCCACTGCTAGAACTTCATTAAGTATTTTACTCCAAGAAAATCCCACTACTGGTTTAGCTGGATTTCTTTTGTATCATTTACATACCTCACAACTTGCAATCAAGTCTGTAAGTGACTTTTTTATTTTTTCCTTTTCTTTTTCACTCAAACCATCACTCCACTGTGATTCTTCCATTAGCTTCCATATTTTATCTTCACTTCTGTGACCAAATTGTAGATGTAACTTCATAACTGAACCTTTAATTTCCTTTAGACTCTTTCCCTTCCATCCCTCTAGTAACAATTCTCCTACCTTCCTCCTCAAAATTGGTAACCTTAAGTGACCCTGTTTATCTTCTCTTAACTTCACCTCCATTTCCCCTAACAGAACTTGTTTTAACATAATCCTCATTTAAATTCATAGTCATACCCATTTTGCTCATGGTTTTCTTACCTATTAACCATGGTACATCACCCTGCAAAATTTCTGTCTTCAAATAAAACTTTTTGTTTGTCAATATCACTGGTATTTCCATTACTCCTTTCAACTTGTATGATGACTCACCAAAACTGAATACTTTATTAGACTTTCTTCGTTTCATTCATTCTCTTTCACTCTTTCTGATTCAAACCCACGATAATGCGCGCTAGTCACAATTCCCCACAAACTGTCAATTTACATCCTGTGTCTAAAATCAATCAACCTCTTCCCAAGATTCTTCATCTGTTTGACTAATTTCTCCTATATAAACTTTTTCCTCCTTGTCTAGTTTCTAGTTTTTTCTTATTTTGAAAACTCTGAGGACTATCCCCAGCCCAACGCCATTCCGCACACGTTACTTTTCCTTCTCTATTTATAGGATTTCTTCCACGTCTACTTCAATTCCATTTTCCCTGATATCTTTGATTTTCCCTCTCTCCCGAAATTTGCATAACCTTCTGACCCCCACCATTCACATTCCTCTTTATTCCCTAATTCCTCAAATATTCTTTTCATTATCGGTGACACTGTTTTATATTTCAACTTTCCTTGACCACAAGCCACTTATACCAGTTGTTTTTGATTGTCTGTGAGACTCGCTTGTTCTAATACATGGAAACCCTTTGCTTCTCCTCCAAGCACTTTCTTCCCTATTGCTCTACTACATTCTGATTCTGCCTTCTCATACCTAATTATAAAATCTCTCATCTTTTCACTTGACTCTCTTTCTATTTTAAAATAATTTTTTGTTTTAAAGTAATTTTCCATCAGATATCTTTTAGATATACTTCACCTAGTTTAGATATTATCTTGGAACCCTCTTTATCCTTAAGTTCTTCTCTATCTATTCATTCTGTCACTTCTAAAGCTTTTCCTTTTAAACTCAGTCTTATCACTATCCCCGGATATTTCACTTCTTTGCCACACACCACAAGTCAATCTTCGACTTGTCCTCTCTATCCTTTATACTCGCCACATATCCCGCTAAATCTAGGACATTGTCTTCTCCACTTCCATTCCATCCCCAAATGCTTACTGTCAGATCAGTTCATTTCTGACTAACCGTGCTCTGCTACCAGTCGAATAAACACCCAGCCCGACAAATATGCAACAATTACTCAATTTACACACCCATTCCCATTTCACTGCTCACCCAAGCCAGCTCATGACACAAACAAAACAAAAGAAAGACTTACAACCCAACCAACAAACTGCAAACGAGAGCACTCACAACCTTTCGTCACCACTGCAAGTCCCTGACTGACTCACATCACCATTTTCCTAACTACCATGTTCCGTACGTCTTATGTAGTCACAACAACAACCATTGCACCATTCCAACATAATGAGAGGACTTGCTTTACACTTTACGAACATCCCAAAAAATTAACAGGGGACTTTATCAACATTTCCTACGTGTATAATGCCTACACCTACTTCACAAAACCATTTAATGAAAATAAAATAATAATGGTTAAATTTATAAAACTGACAGATAATCATCAATGCCTTCAATCTAGTACAATGAGGAAGGTCAAGAAAGTTATCAACCATTTCTGTGAAACTTCAAAGTACACCTCTAGCCAATCTAATAAACTTATAATTAGTTGGTTGTGGGAACCAAAATTGGAAACAGCAGTTAGTTAGTTAGTTATAAATGATTTGTTTAACCAGACCTCTGAACTCTTTTAGGGTTCTTCTCGGGCTGGGAAAAAAAAGGGGGGGAAAGAGTACATAAAAAATAAAGTAGTTAAATAAATAAATAAACAATAAAAAAGGGGGGGAATTAAAAAAAAAAATCAAGAGGGAAAGAGAAAAAAAAAATGGAGGGAAAAAGGGGGAAGATTATATTTTACTTATCAATTTAATTTTGTTTAGAAAGTCACCAACAGCATGTACATGGTATTGGGATCTCTTTTTCAAAAGTTCTCGGTATCCATGTTGACCCTTTACAACAGTTTACCGTGATTATGTCTATATGGATGGACCATTTAAGCTACTGGGGATAACGACTCCCAGATCTTTTACTTGGTGCTTTATTATAATAGCATTTCCACCTGGGATAAGATAAAGACTGAAATTCCTTGACTTCTTACCAAAGTGTATGTGCTCAAATTTGTCTTTACAGTATAAAGGTTGCTTTCTTTATTTGTACTCATAAATACATTATACTGTACTACCTAGTTCATATCTGAAACTTTCCAGTTCTCACATGAGTCTGTTAAGGCTAAGGGATAGGAATTGTTGGTAAATATAGATAAATATGAGCTTTGCAGGTTGATATTAATATTGCTTATCATAATAAAATGAGAACAGGACCCAGAACTGTTCCTTCTCAGAAACTCAGTATGACTTGGGCTGGTTTGGATAATGTTCCATTTGCTGGTAATTGAAGCATTTGGCTCCAAAGGAAATTACATAGCCAGGTTCATACACGTCAACCTATCCATCCTTCTTTGAGCTTGTTGCACTGTATGAAGTGATACCTTTGTCAAAAACTCTGGCAAAGTTACGATACATAGTGTGAATTCCATTACCTGATTCTAGGATTCTGATTACTGACTTTGTTTAGTTGACTTGCTGTGATACCAAAAATCTCCTAGGCACAAAGCCATGTTGGCTGGTAGGGAGGAGAGTGTCAGCAGTCAGATGCATGATGATTCTTTTCCTTATAAGTTTCTCAAGGCTATTTACAAAGTAGGATATTAGTAAAATTACACAGTGTGCTTTCAGGGGAAAGATACTGGATTCCTCAGTTCCACTTTGCATTATTTCAATAGCTCTGGCTCCAGAGTTAATTCTATAAGTGTTGACTTCCTTTTGAATCATTTCTTCAGCCAAGTTAATATTTTATAGTGAAAGATCATTATTTCTTAAACAAAAGAATGCAATAATGAGTTTGTGATGAAACATTTGTGATGTATGTCTACCCAACCAGAAGTGGAAGGGTTAGTGATCATGATGAGTTTGATTTATAAGATGGAAAAAATCTACTCCTCAACTTTGATTTTCAGATACATCTACTTACACAGCCATTTCTTTGCGAGTTTTTCCAAGTTTCTATCTCGTTTATTGCTTTTCACCTTCTCCACACGCTTTGATATTTGCTCCATTCGGGATTGTCTGTCAATGGTGAACCCAATGTTGACTGGAGCGTACAATTTGGGATCTTTCTCCGTTTCATCTCTCTCTGGGGAAAAAAATAAGCACAGAATGAGCAACACTACTCAACTTTAAGATCCTGAAAATTTACGGCCTAATGTTAGGCATACAGTACATTATTATCTTATAAATTCGAATAAAACATCAAACTCAAAAGACAAAAATATATGTGAGCATATGGAAAATGGTTAAAAAATGCTAAACACACACGCATCATATATATAATGTGAGTGTGTGTGTGTGTATATAAATATATATATAAATATATATATATATATATATATATATATATATAGATATAGAGATATATATAGATAGATAGATATAGATATATATACAGACAGACAGATATAGATATATATATATATATATCAATATATATGTGGTACCTGCTTGGATATAAATGATTTTAAAATTATTGGATCTGCCCATAAGGACAACGAGTTGATGGTGTTGGAGTTGCTTTTTATAAAAACTAATGTACCAACACTAAACACCCAATTGCCGTCCACACAACTGTTTATAGCATAACTGCCTGTTTGTTTACTCTCCACGTCCGTTATAGGTTTCTTTCGTTTGTTTATTTTCTCCCTGTCTTTTTAGTCACTTTTTAGCTCTTGCCTTGGTAGGTATTCCTTTCAAGTTCTTGTTTTAATTTTTTGCATTTGTAAATGTTTTAAATTTTTAAAGAAGTTTTTCCCATTGCATAAGTGACATTTTAAGTATTTATTGTCTGTAATTTTCCAGTCTTGAAGATGCATCATGTGATGTGAAACGTTGGCATAATAAACTTGATCTTGTAAGAGACATACATGCCTTTACCTCTTCAACCTGAGATATAATATATATATATATATAATTATAGACAGATATATATATATATATATATATATATATATATATATATATATATATATATATATATATAGATAGATAGATAGATAGATATATATATAGATATAGATATACATATATATATATATATATATATATATATATATATATATATATATATATAGATATATATATATATATATATATATATATATATATATATATATATATATATATATATATATCAAACACCACACAGAAAAGTTATAAAAATTCACAATACAGTATATATACTAGCAACAGTGCATATGAACATATAGTCTGAAAGCAAGTATTTGCACCTGAGAGGTCTTTGTAGGTAGGTCCTACTCTCATTAGTGACAGGTCAACTTTTACAAACTGGATTATCTTGTGGGAGGCCTACTTACCTTTTTCCCTGTCTCTCAACTACCATCCTTAAAATTCAAAGTAATTGCATATTTCTTCTGAAATTAATGGACAAGGCTTTTAGCTGTAAATGATGCTAGCTGTTCCGTTTTTGGTACTGTAATTTACATACTGCACATAGAACGAGCAGCAATAAGTTCGGTGATTTATGTGAACAGGTCAGCTAATAAACATTTAAACAAAAGTCTATTCTGGCATTAATGTTTAACATGCTGACTTGATGAAGGGAAAAGATTAGCGATCCAGTGAGATCTTTCAAGAATGAGTTGCTTGAACCTCACAACAACTGAAGAGATGCTCCGCCTCTCTGATTCTATTTGTTGTTTACACTGGTTAAACCTATTTTTCAATAAATGATAAAATATAGAAGCTTTCAGTTTTCATATTGAATAGGTAACAAACTAAAGTCAAGGTGGAAATTTCCTAAAAAGTTTTTGCCTTAATGCTGGCATTGACAATCATGCTAACATTGATATTTAAGATATTTATGAACTCTATAATTATTACAAGACCTACTTGGGAGAATCAGAACTCACTGGTTGGTCTCACCACATCAGATTCCCCTAAAGTTAACATTCCAATCCTTTGGTGAAGACATCTGAAAGCTCTGGCAAAATGATAACTAACCTTCTTGTTAATTCAAGTGTTCATGAACCTTGGTTTAATCCATCTAAATTTTCAATTATTAGTTAGATACTAACTCTTCATCATGTGATTTTGATAGGACTTGATAACTGGAAAAGAGGCAGAGAAGTTTCTAAAGTAAAAAAAAGCTATTTTGCAAAAGCCATAAATTACTTTTTAAAGTTAGGTCACAGAAAATATTTTTCAGAAGTTTTCAGTTATTTTGAGAACTCAGAGAAATACTCAGAGAAATAGGATAAGGGAATTCCTCATGTAAAAACTCAAATCACAGTGTGTTCCAGGATGGGTATGGCTTGTTTAAGAGTTAAGTCAAAGTTTAAAAGCCATGGAAACACTTGTGCACACAACTTTCCAACATCATTAGCTCCAGACAGCCCTCTTGAAGAAATAATTACATAGAACCTCACTAAAATCTAGCCCTTTCTGGCTGCATATGCTGTGCTTTCCAAATAACAAGAGCATTTTTTAATATCAAAGCCCTTTTCCACTGTTATTGTCTCAAGAAATGTGTACACCATAGAAAGGTTTAATAACAAGGCAGTAAAGCTCTATTAAAATATGTATAAAAATTTCCAAAGAGAATCTCACAAAATTTCCTTTGCTAATGTTTCAGTTAACAATATTGACCATATAGGATCCATCAAATTACAAAAGAAAAATGGTTTAAATCAAAATTTTACTGTTTTTTCATTGGCACAAAAATCATTTTAATGCAATGTTCATTTCAATACAATGTGCATCACTAACGGAACTTCATCCTACTTCAAGTTTCATTCTGGGTTAACTACATTCCATTGAAATTTGACAAGTTGCTGCTAATTGAAATCAGCATTGCCGGATGACAAATTTTTCAAGTAATTTGTATTTTCCCCAACTATACAAACCTGAGGTCCTTTACAATAAGAATTACCTGCAGCGGAGCTGGAAACCGCCGTTTAACTCTAAACAAGGTGATGGAGTACGTAGTTAACTACCGACTATGGGTGGGAGCCAGTTGGTATACACCCACTTTGTCTTTGGCATAGGAAGCAGAATGAGGGGTGACTGAGGTGGGCACTTAACTTGTAAAGGACCTCAGGTTTGTATAGTTAGGAAAAATACAAATTTTACTCTAATAATTTGTCATTTGTTCCTACACAATATACAAACTGTCAGTCGTTTACTGCTGAGCTGTCTATTCCTTAGTAACAGGAATAACTGAACTCTTCTCTGAACTTACTGATATGGGGCTAAGACCAAAATACCAGCATTACAGGACACCAACCATTCTGCTCGAGTGTGAGGTCGAGCTTCTCAATCTTGAACTAAACTGCCAAGTCTCGGTCAAGTAGAGAAGTCGTCTCCTGTCCCCAGAAAAAAAAGACATGTATTCGGATATGCGTATCCTAATGGGTACTAACAGCACTGTCTTTAGCAATGCCTGCACCTCATGAAGTGGCCCAATCTTCTTCAAGGCTGAAGCCTCCTGGAAAGACGACTGAGGAGGGGACCTCCTTGCTGCATCTCTAAGTGCTCAAACCCTTGAATCTGAAGCACTTGGTCGGGAACCTGGCTGAATACTTGAAGAAGTACCAGTAGGAGGTGAAGAAGCACTGAATGCTTCGACAACTTCTCTCGGACTCTCCAGAACTGGTTTTGGGTACTTGAGGTTATGAAGAAACCTGAGTACCTGGAGTGACTCAAAGCTCCCGAATCACATCCAGGATGATCCACAGGAGCCTCCTCTACCTGAGTGTCCGAAGAAACGCCGGAAGAGACAGGCACAGACCAGCCTTGGAAGAAGACTTCCCAGAACTGGTTCTGAGTTCACAAATCTTGGAGACCCATGCACTCGAGCTCATGAATCACGATACCTCGGCAAGGTATGTGATACTGTACCTTAAGTCCAGAGACTGGGGTGAGCCAACAAGAGACCCCTCTGCCTCCCATGGAGGGAAGCAGGCCCTTAGAAATCTCGTGACGGGACTTCTTCGGGGGGGGGCAACTTCTTTCTTCTTCTGCTGGTGAGCATCCGTAGAAGGTGAGAAGGCAGCAGCAGATGAAGATGATGATAGCGACTTCTCTTCCTTGACTTCCGCTTCCCTTTTCAAGATGGCAGTAAGCAGCTGATCGCCCCTGCAGGCGGGAGCAGCAGGAGTAGCAGACGGGAGGGTTACAGGATAACCAGTGGCAAGAGCATGTGGAGAGGCATGGTTCACAACCCTTTCAGCAAATCTCAACCATGGCAAGGACATCAAGACTTTGAGTTTCTTCCCCTGTCCCCAAAGTTCCAATGGATGATAAACAGCACACAGGGAAAGCCACATTTCTTCCTGGAAGTCGTAAACTGCATATATATCCAACAAACAATCTCCAAATGTCCGCCAGAGTCCCCTGGTAATCTCTTTACCACTTGAGCATATCCCAGGTCTGGTTCACGGACCGAATCTGGAGCATAAGCTTCCATGGTCAGGAACAGATGGGATAATGAATGTTCCCAGTTCTGAACACCAGTTCTGTCCTGTCCCTGGTAAACTCCGAGGAGATAGAGGGGACCAGTGAGATACTGTACCTTGCACCCTTTCCGTACCTAATGGAGGCCGAAGCCCCGACAGGCAAGTAAGGCTGTACGCTGTTGTCAAACCATGTTGACTGTGGCTGTACAGGTCTGGGAGAGCACTCCCATTCAAGCAAACATGAACAGGGCCATCCCGAAGACATGCTACAGTCTTCCTAGAAGCAGAAGTCTCTTCAGGAGAAGAAGACTGGATGGGAAATCCCCTCTTGTCTTTCCTAGGTGAGCGGACCGGTAGGCCAAAGTCACCAATCCGGGACCGTTGCACCGTTCCTGTACAGAAGCAGGCAAGGGTTGAGTAAGAGCCGCATGCTATGAACTTACGCTCTCTGCTTGGTAGGGTCTGGGTCTGCAGACCGGAAACCCTTACCAGACCAGGAAGGATTCCCAGGACTAGCACCATTGCACAAGGGGTCTGTGGAACCCCAGGCAGCAGTTGCTCTTGTGCCAGATAAACAATCTAGAGTTGCAGTACTGGTAGTACCACTAGCGAGAGGTCCCGTAGCCTTCTCTGTGGAAGAAGGTTGGTCATCAGAAGCCCTATGGGACTTCTACAGTTAGGAGAGGCACCCTTCTTCTTCCTTCACTTTGTAGCTTTGGACGAAGAAGGGGAGGAGATGACAGCACATGACAAAGATGAAGGAGAAGACAACGAAGTCTTGAATTCCACCATCGGTCTGACACTGTTCCTGTACAGGAACAAGGAGGGCTGTTCATGCAAACGTGCACAGAAGCTATCCCCAGGTGAGCAGCTCGTACGCATGAACACAGGCAAGGGCTGACCAGGGGAGCGATCGCGTACTCTCAGGCTTGAACTTGAAATGTCTCCAAAGATGTGCCCCAATCTTTTTCGAGGCCTTGGTCTCTTACACGTGAAGAAGATTGTATGGGGAACTTGTTGATAGCTTCTCTGGGTGCATGGACTCGCAAATCGGCTGCACTGCTATGGGATCCTGGCCACGTACTCAGAAGAGTACTGGTCGGGGGTGAAGCAGTGCTTGCATGTTGTGCACTAACCCTTTACTTATCGGTGTTGTGAAGATTCTTCAGTGATAGAGGAGCCTACAGAAGCCCGTGAGGTTGACCCACAATACTGGTAAAGGTAACTCTGAGTTTCTAAACAACCCCAGCACCTGGGGTGACACAGGTCTCCTTGGAAGACCACACACCTGAAGCTCCTGAATCATAAATCTTTCATGCGTCAGTTGCTTCCATTACCTGAGAATTCAAGGAATCTCGAGCAGAAGTAGGCTCTACACCAGCCTTCAGAGTGATTCCATGGTACTAATAAAGGGTAGCTTCAAGTTTCTAAGAAACCCAAGTACCCAAAGTGATGCAAGTTATGCTCAAGACTCACGCACCTGAAGCTCCCAAATCACGAATGGACTGATCATCAGTTCATAAAGGTTAACTCCATAATACTGGTAAGGGTAACTTGGGATTTCAAGAAAACCCGAGTACACGTGGTGATATGAGTCCAGCTTGAGACTCGCACACCTGGAGCTCTCAAGTCACAAGTTAATCAATCATCGGTTGCTCCCTCAACTCGATTGTCTGAGGAAACTCGAGCAGAAGAAGCGATTTACCAGTCCATGGAGTAACTCCACGATTCTGGTAAAGGTAACTCGAGGTTTCAATGAAACCTGAGTACCCAGAGTGACGTGATTCTCCTTAGAGGTTCACACATTCAGGTTTCCGAGTCACGTACAGGACAATTGTCAGTTGCTCCCTCTACCCGAATGTCCAAAGAAACACAGGCGGAGGTACATACTAGTCCAGGAAAAAAGAATTCTTGGAACTAGTATAGGTAACGCGGGTTACCTCTTCAATGTGTCATATTTAGGGAGGCCCGAGCAAGCACATGGTGATCCTGTGTTGCCGCAATGTGGTTCCTGAGTTCGAAGTCGTGGGAGAGCACCAAGAAAAATGAAGGCCAAGACAACGAAATCGTTTCTCTTCTTCGACTTCTACACAAGGCCATCGCTGTCCCGGGACCCTTATACCATTCCCGTGCAGGACTGTGGAGGAGGAATGAGTGCACACACACACACACACACACACACTGGCCTCTCTCTTTCTCTCTCTCTCTCTCCGACTTGAGCCACAGGTTCCTAAGAACCCAAGCAACAGCTGCTTCATGCCTGTAGACGAATCAAAATGAGCAATCAGCAACATACAGGGAAATATTGCATGTACTGCCAGTGAGAGAACTCTTATTCCCAGGCACTCAAGCTCTACAACATCTGAAAAACTAAAACATTACAAATGTCAAAGAAATTTTCAGCACACAAACCTTCCTTCATAAAGCGAAGAAATAAAATTCTCCGAGAGAACGTACGTCATAGAACAAAACATTTTAATCCCGTTGCCTTAGCAACATTAAAACCACTTTGACACATCATTGGCTAATAAAAGTTGTTGGGGTTTGCGTATATGAACCACTAAATCAAAATACTGAATGCGTGAACTCAAAAGTAAAACAAGGAGTTGTATTGCATATACAGTATTATATAACACATTATATTAATATATCAGCAATATCATCAATATGTTAAAACATAAAGTCGAACAGCAGCAGAGAGGAGAAGAGCGCACTTCCTTCCTCTTCAATGGCCAAAAGCAAAGTGGGTGTATACCAACTGGGTGGGCAGGACTCCCACCCAAGGTCGGTAGTTAACTACGTACTCCATCATCTTGTTTAAAGTTGAATAGCCAATTCCAGCTGCACTGAAAGTAATTCTTATTGTAAAGGACCAACTGTTTGTATATTGTATATAGCGCTTCGAGTTGCGCAAATTCACAGACACGCAAACTTTTTATTGGAACCTGACTACTGTAATTGGCATAGCCTACCTGTATGCAATTTTTTCACAGACATGCAACATTTGCAAAATCCTCGAGAAACCCTACAGAAGTGGTTATGTTTAATTTTTTATGTAATTTATAAGTTTTCATGCTTTTACGTGTAAAATTGGTATGAAAAATTTTTATTATTTTCATTTTTTACATAAATACTGTATGCTATTAAAATCACAAAACAGTTGTTGATGTAAACATCTCTCTCACTCTTAAGGTAAGAGAGAGATCTTTTATGCATATGTAACATAGTCAACCGCCGGTATTTGCAGGGGATAAGGACCACAAACACCTGCTTATAGCTAAAATCTGTGAATACTTGACATCCCCCTCTAAAAATGCTTATAACTGGCTATTTACATAGTACAAAAACCAGATCCCATTGATTCTCCATCTTCTCCAAAGCTTTGGAGTGAGGGGGGGTAACCTAACTGTCAATTATCTTGAAATATTGACCACAAAGGGTAGAAAATGTTGCCCACTCGATGATCAAATAAAATATGTACTGCTATGAAGGATACTGAAAATCTCTCTCTCTCTCTCTCTCTTGTTATTCTCTGTGTCTCCATAATAATTCACGAAGAATTTCAAAAGATATTTAACGTAAGGGCAATCCCCCATCTCTCTTTCTCACCTACAGTACAGTGTGTGTCTCTCTCTCTCTCTCTCTCACATTATTCTCTCTGTCTCCATAATAATTCATGAACAATTTCAAGAGATATTTAACATAAGGGCAACGCCCCCATCTCTCTCTCTCTCTCTCTGTATTGTAATGAAATATATTGATTTACAGTACGGTATTGAGCCAACTTTTAAATGAAATTAAAGTGGTTTGGGAGCATGATTTTGTCATATTTAGGGTTTAATTTCTACAAATAAGCATTTACTATATGTATTAGCATTTTTAGCAACAGCACCAAACTTATGTGAATCCTCGCCATACACAAGTTCTGGAACCTAAGCCCGCTCAAGTTCGAGGTATTACTGCATTGTTTTTGTAATTTTCTTAATGTCTTAGACAAATTTTAGTTAGTAATGCTTATACAGTGCTGTACATTGATCCCTTTCTACATCAATAAATTTCCATCATCTGCAACCATGGCAAATACAGGTGAAGGTCATGTTATATAACTGCGATATTCAGGGGAGATCTATCCCTGTAGTTGTATATATCACTGACAAATTTTGCTGTGCTCTAGATCAAGTAAAAAATAAAATCTACTTTTTAAATACCTCTCTATTATGATAGTTGTAATCCTGGCATCAGCGAGGTTGGGGGGGATATATAATAGAGAGGTATCTAAAAAATAATTTTATTAGAAAAATTTCTATTTTTGATGTTAATCATACCTCTCTACTATGATAGATGATTTGCACATTTAAGAAAAGGGGGGAGAAAGGTGTGAGGACAAATAATTATAACCCATGAGGCAACAACAAAATTCCACAAGGAATAAGACACCTCTTACTTAATTATTAGAATCCATCTGCTGGTACTGTTGCCAGGAGAGGACTAATTCATTAGGCTGCAAGGACCTCTGAAAGATACTGGAGGCTTTTTGCAAGAGATACCACTCTCACTTTGGTGACAGTGGGACAAAAGGCCTTGTGCCTAGGCCAACAGAGCAAAGATGGTAAATGAATGAAGACTCTTACCTATCTCAAACTATGCACCTTCATACTCCCCGAAAAACTTCCTAAGTAAATAGGAAAGGCTAGACTACAGTTATCCTAGGTGTTCTGGATATGAGTTCCCCCGTCATAATGAGGGGCGAAAGTGCTCTGCATGATTGTACTGAATCTCTACATCTCATATATAAAGTGAGGTAAATGTGGAGTTACATCTCCTCTGGTCTGCACTGACAACACTGAAGACTGGAAAATAGTGTACAGTAGTTGCCACTGCTCTCCCTTATGAAGCTTACCTTCAGGAGTGGGAAGCGAAAGGGATCTTGATTAGTGTGTGCTTCCTTGACCAGGTCCTCCAACAGAGAGGCCATGGCATTTTTTGCCATAGGTCAATCTGTCTGAGTTCCCAAGTCCTTTGCCCTCAGAGACACTGCTGTGATTGGAGATAGGGAGAACTACCCATCTGTCACCAAGCGAGGCAGAATGGGGACACAAAATAATCAAGGAACAGTCCGAGACTCAATAAACATTTATTCTTTGCTCAGAAGAAGGGGAAAAAAGGAAAGGGCTGTTCCTTATGAAGTAAAGCCCTGATTGTAGGAAAAGGCCTGAGCTCACTGACCATAAAAATAAGGTTTAATCATCAAATCTTTTAGGAAGGCTGAGTATTAAATGGAAGTATACTTACTATTTCAGCATTACATCAAGTCCCAGTCCAGTGGTTTAATTGGAGAATAAGGAATCTAGACTTAAGGAACTGAAGGCTTCCTTAATATCCAGGTTAGCAGAGAGATTTAGACCAAAGCATCTTAATAAAGATGCTAACGTGAAGCAGTACCCTTTAATAGCATGAAGAGACAAACCTTAAGTGAACCACAAATGAGTAAAGAACTCATTAGGTTAATATAGAGGTAGGAGTGTAGACAATCTTCTTGGATAAGCACCCAGCTCTGAAGGCTGACCACTGTTTCTCGCACAGTGCTTAGTAAACTGACTTCTGGAATTAATAATGGATCTTCTGCACTCCTTGGGAAAAACTCTTGTTCACATGAGACAATTTAGGGTCTGCACAGGGTCAGCTGAAGCATGGGGTGGATAGGATATTTTGGAACCATTCCCTGCATGGCCATCATGGAGCTGCCAAGGTCAAGTGTGAATCCGCAGTTAACTGGAATAGTCAGAAACCTTTGAAACACAGCCAAAAAGGAAAAACGTCCAGATAAAACCAATCCGAAAGCATGTGTCTATTGCCCAAGTCTTTGGATCTTGAACTGGTGGACAGAAGATGAATATTATGGCAAAGAGATCCAGAAGGGGAGTGCCCCCAACTCCCATCAACCTGCAGACTTGTGGATGCAGAATCCATTCCGAGGACAGAACTTGATTGTCCCTGCTCAGTTGATTGGCCACAATGTTCATTCCTGGCACAACAGAGAAAAAGACACACATTCCTTTCTTCTGCTCAGGTGAAAATGAGACTAGATTAGGCATAAAACTCTGAGTTTGTGCCTCTTAACTGCTTAAGTAAGCCAGTTCTTGCCCTGTACTAGCTCTTCCAATGCTAAAAGGATCCTACAATGAAAACATCTCCAGCTTCTCTATGTGCAGCTCCCATTCCTCCATAAACCAAAGCCCTGACATGCCTGTCAGCTGCAACCACATCCCAACCTTCTGTCAACATGTCTGAATACCAACAAGTCTGAACTCTTCAATTGGGGGGAGGAACCTAATAAACAATGAGGTCAATAACCCCACCATCTCAAGGCCTTCTAAATCCCTTAAAACCAAAATTGTGCAAAAACTGGTTGATTTCCTATTCTACTGATTCTTCAGAAAGAATTGGATTGGGCTCATCCTTTAACTGTTTCTAGTTTCTCTTGGGGTGCCATTAGGAATACCTATTAATATTCCCCACAGACTTACTAATATAGAAGATTGACTTTAGTCCTCAGGCTTCTCCTTGGCTGCCCACTAGACTCATACAATTGTCCAGAAAGAGCAGCAACAGGAAAGCCCACTTGCCCAACTTGGATAGGATCTTGTAAAAACCTGGGGATATGTGCAAAGCATCTAGCATGTCTACCGATTGTATCCAATCTTCCTCAAACCAAATTTGTCACCTCCAGAGTAAATGGAGTCAAGCAAACAAAAAAGGTTTGCTTTGAGGCATTCAATGCTTGCCTCTGTCCCCTCTGAAGCATCAACACCACAAACAGGCATTGTAGAAGCCATGAGATGACTTTGTAACAAATTCTACTGTCCCTAGCAAAAGAAAATCTGCATCCTGCTGCAGGATCTGGAGCTTCTCCCTGTAGTGTAGATAGGAGGGATAAACAAACAGTGAACTTGCTAGGGGAGCCTGGAAAAGGAAAGGAGTGCTATAACACACCTTCTCTTGGCAATCTGCACCAACAATAAATGCAGGCTGTTGCTGTGGTAAAGGGCACCTAAACTCCTGTGAGCGATAAAACATGTCCCTGGGCTCTACTTCTCCACCTCCTGCACGATATTGCCCAAAGCCAAACCCTTCGGCAAAGAATTAACAAGCATTGGACAAAAAAATTGGTTCTGGGCCACAAAAACTGAAGGAGTGAGAAAAGTATATAACTGCTCTCAGTGTTCAACCTTAGCATTGTAAAGGGGTGCTAAGAACCCCCCTCCCACAGGAGTCAGAAAACATTCTATCCAAGCAGAAAACTCCGCTTTGGCATCCGCTTTGGCATTCTCCCTTGTCGACAAAGAGGTGACTGGCATTATTGCTGCATGTGCCTGAAGCGCCAATGATGTGGTGGCTGGTGCTAACACCTGGTAAATGTCTGAGGAGACGATAATATAAATGCTGAAAGTGTTTGAAGCACTGACAAAGTGCCAACTGGCGCTAATGCCTGGTTAACGTCGCAAGTGTCTGAAGCGCCGACGATGAAGCAGATGGCATTAACGCCTGGTAAATGCCTGAGGAGAACCTGTCGTAAACGCCAAAAGCGTTTGAAGCGCCAAAGAAGTGGTTGCTAGCACTAATGCCTGGTTAATGCCCAAAGAGACACTGGTGCCAACGCCAAAAGCGTCTGAAGCTCCAACAATGAAAAATCTGGTTGAGAAGGCAAACCTCTGTGCTACTGAAACAATAGCAGTCAACAGGAACAGGTTCAAAGCCCGTTCAGGGAAGCAAGTGAGCAGCGAAGCTGTAGAGGAGACCTAGCGCAGTGTGGCGCCAAAGGGGACAGCGATCTACAACGAGCAGACCACCAGCTCATATGTTCGATCCATGATGTGCAATTAAACCTCCTGCACATCAGTGTAATGATATGGAAAATGCAATTAAACCTCCTGCACATCAGTGTAATTATGTGGGAAAGGGCTGGCAGACTCAAAAGTCTGGGAGACCCAAAAGGCGCAACAGCCTGGCCCCAAAAGAGAGCTCTCAAGAAGTCATCTAAGCACATTGGGAAATAGCTAGTGTAGACCTTATCAGTCTCTTAATAAGCTGACTACACTACCTACACTTCTTCAGCATCTGAATCCAATAGGAAACCTCAGACTAATCAGAAGGAAATCCTGGGGAAGCAGGGGTGTTGGTATAACCTCTGCTCCCAGATACAAGGGGAGTTTCAACTCCTCAAGGAAAAAAAATAAAAAAATTAATTAAAAGCAAAAACCTGTTACATGCCAGAGAAATGGTTGGTGCTGCCCTGTGCCCTGGCACCAAAGAAATCATCTGCATAAGAAACAGAAGCTTCCTTTACATTCTCACTCTCCAGTGATGACACTGAGTTCAGTGAAAGATAATCCAGTCTGTTCTGCTACTGAGACAGTAGCAAACAAATAAGAAGGATCTCCTAGTCTAACAAGCTAATATGCCTATTGACTCATGGCGTTCACCCAAACACGGTTCAAGGCAGTGCCTAGAAAGCTCAGGAGCTCACAGCAACAAAGAAGGGAAACAAGACTGGAAGCATGAAGCCTGAGGAGAACAGGACTACAATGTGGTGCGTCGCCAATGGCGAATGCGAGACAGAACAATACAAGCTCCTACTTATAATAAGGGGGAAAGTACTGCTGTTTTACGAGGCGTCAAACATTGATGAGAACACCTGAGAGAGGAAAGAGAATGAGGAAACAATTACGTTCACAACCTGATCATGGCTACTCACACAAACCACTATCATGTTGGACAAATGGTGTGAATACAAAGTGGCACAACCAGACAACCTAGAAGACTGAGAAGAAGAATGTGAATGCCTGAAACCAGGCAAGCACCCAAAACGGGTGAGAGCCTGAAACTAGGTGAGCGCCCAAAAACCCAGGCAAGAGCCTGAAAACCAGGCAACAGGCTGAAACTAGTGAGTACCTGAAACTAGGTGAGCACTGGCGCTGGCAACCGCCTGGAGAACTCGGTACTCTCCTGGAGAAGAGCCCCTCCAAAAGAACACCAAACCCTTTTGCAAAGGAGGACCATGGGATACCCAGGATAGGGATCGCTAGGAGTACATGGCCTCCATCAAGGCCTGGGGGATAAAGAATCAGATACTGAGTAAATGTACTTATTCTTACCCAACATATCTACCTCCTGCCTAAGCGAACTTCGCTTGAGTTTGCTGTGCTTATCCTTTGGCAACCAAGTGCCAACCAATATGTGACATACACCAGGTTGGCTAGAGGAAGACGACAACGGACACAAACCGCTTCCACTCCTGGACAGTAAAATGAAAACTAAAGCCAGGTACATACCCTCTTACCTTACAGACTTGAAACCATTTATCTTTATCCTTTTTGTTTAACATCTTGAATCATGACAAAAACCAAAGTGATCCAAACTACAAAACAAAGAATGCGTTGTAATTGTTAAGTCACAACTATCACCACACCCATTACGTCCTCACGGGCTGACGACAGAGAAAACACTGAATGGCAAACAATCGACACTTGAATCACGCAAAAGGGATGGGTTGATAGATGGTTAAAAATAAACGATCCTCTCAATATTTTAGTTTTTACACTCAATCATCTTGCCATCTGACGCAGGAATTACAATCATCCTGCCACCTGAAGCAGGAATTACAGCTATCATAACAGAGAGGTAATATTAATTTCAAAGATAAAATTTAGGCCAAGGGCTAGAACCTATGAGGTCTTTTAGTGCTGAAATGGTTATTGAGAGTAAAGAAGGTCTTAAAGGTGTAACAGGAGGAAGACCTAGCAGTTGCACGATGAGACAACTGTTAGGAAAGAGTGGAAAGTAAGGCAGATTAAGATAATATGAACAGCGGTACAGTAAAAGGAATGGAAAGGATTGCAACTAAGGGCTGAAGGGACACTGCAAAGAACCTTAAGTAATGACTACAGTGCACCACGTGATGTGCACTGATGGCACTACCCCCTATGGAACAGATCAGGTTAGGCTGGAAATTATACAGAAGGGAAGCCTCCACTGGGACAAATAAGAGATGGCATCCTGGATTGGGTTAGAATGGGGAATATTAGAGTCAGATGAACATCTTTATTTCCCTGTGGTCTATAACACTCTAGTTCTGGTTAGGATCCCTCTGCTGAGGTACCATGGGCTGGGACCAGCATCTAGGTTAGGTTAGGTTATGAGGGGAAAATGTAATATTGATGCAAGGACTATTACCTTGGAAATTAATTTTTCCTACTCTTTTAAATGTTACTGATGAAGGAGGTGGTGGTGTTTATTGTCAGTCAATTATTATTAAACACATATCTACCCAACATGGTTGGGGACCCTTTGGGAAAACAGGGTTTTGGGTGGGGGAAAACATTAGGAGAAAGAACGGACCGCTGTGTTGCTGTTATGGAATGGTTCCGTGCATGTGCAAGTCATTAGGGAACCATATGTTCAAGAAGGGATTGGCTAAGGAAACCTATTATAAAAAGGAAGTACGCTAACCTAACCTAACCTAACGGGCTGTGTTACTTGACTCCCCAGACTCGCTGGTGAAGAACACTCCACTTTTTACCAAAAGCTCCCCTGTAACACTGTGCATGTGCGATAGCATTCCAGGATGGCCAGCATACAACTTCTGAGGGTAATTACGGGTTCATGACAGTCAACCGACAAAAAAAACCCAGTAAATTCTTGATAAGCAACCAAAATATTATAAGAAAAACAAATTCCCAAAGTAATACCCACATGCGGAGCTACTGCTTAGTTCTACCAAAGTTACATTCATTCGAAAAACACAAAATACTATAAAAAAAACCATTTCAACTGGCCCATGAAATAAAGTATGAGTAACCTGAACTCAGGATACTCGTTGCACACACCGGTTTAGCATAGCCGGACCTTAAAGATTTTAGACGCTTCTCGACAAATCTAGCTATACCCTAACAACTTGGGCCTTAGTTTATCTTGTTTGGTTTTAAAATACCTTGGATCAAACACAGGAGGGCCATAATAATATACAAACCGGCCAGAGAATCAGCGTCTTACTTGGCCTGGCCTACCTGATGATGGGCTAAGTGTTGTATAAAAAGACTCACCAGCTAATCTCTCTTCTAGACTCGGATAAATGTCAACTTTGATCTTATTTATCCACTTATTTCGAACTTGCTGAAGAACTGCACTGTGTCGCTGAATTAACAACTTTCCGCTCCAGAGTCTTGCCATTATTCTAACCTAACACCAAAACATGTACCCAATCGGTGCGTTTAACTCGTAAAACACATGTGGTGTAGTTTTGTTCAGCTAGATTCAGATCACCTCTTGAAAAACTACCAAAGGTTGAATTGTTTGCCAAAAATTTCCTTTCAAGGAAGTTAGCTTACTATTTTTAATAAATCTTATCTTGGTCAGGAACGTTGAGAAGTTTTCACCATAAATGAGTGACTGTATTTCCGGGTTTGCAAAATAACTCCAAACCCAACATATACCCCGTGCGTCTAGTGAAAGGCACCCAATCCAACAGTGTGTAAATCACATTCTGTATGATCATTACTGTATATGATGATTATATGGGCAATGCTACTTGGATGGTTACTTACCTTTATCGTTTATATTTATAACTATGTTGTGCAGTTAGTTCCCTTATTAGGAAACTTCCATTTGTAACCTAGATATCGGCAATTTTATCACATACCTGTTTAAAGTATATTATTGTAAGTAATTGACATTAGCATAGAAACTTGTTTGTATTATGTGACTCCATTAATAGAAAAGGCTGGCAGTTATACATTTCTATTTAAGGCTTTAGAATGATTTATTCCTACACGAATACAAACCACCTGGCTTTACATAGGAATTATCTTCAGCGCAAGCTGGAG
Source organism: Macrobrachium rosenbergii (assembly GCF_040412425.1). Lineage (NCBI taxonomy): Eukaryota > Metazoa > Arthropoda > Malacostraca > Decapoda > Palaemonidae > Macrobrachium > Macrobrachium rosenbergii. The sequence goes on along the minus strand of NC_089788.1, from coordinate 62,894,780 downwards.
CAGGATATTCTACACAACAAGGTTGTTCGGTAGTTGAACTACCGATTGGAGGGGCTTTTCCCTGCTTTGTGTATATTGTGATGTCTGTGCTTATATTCTTGGCTCTTTATCATGCAAACCGAAACTCTTCCAAGCCTAAACCCCGCCCTTGCCTGGGTGTTGGGAAACGGCATGTATAACTGCTTCCTTTCATCCTTTGATGTAGACCCGCAAACCGTTTGTACTAAATGCCGCAAACGCGTGCGCTCTATGACTGGTCCTTGTTCTGAGTGTCGTGTTTGGTCCCAGGAGCAGTGGATGAAATCCAGGAAGGTTGCCTTCCCGTCCTCGGAGGGGTATTCTCCTCCAATGATGCCTGGCAGCTCCTTGTCTCTTCCCATGCGACTCCCCTTGGCTGCTACCCCATCTAGGGGAGAGGTCACTCCTCCACGTTCCCCTGTTACTTCAGTAGTGGGGTGGTTCGAGTGGGAGGGCGGAGGCTGATCGTGATCTCTCTTGAGGACTCTCTCCGTTTGTTCGGGCGATGCATTTCTCCCCTTGTCAAAGGGAGGCAGCCCCTACTAACCCGTTTTTTACAGGTCTGGGAGAGATCGGGAAGACTTTTCAAGAACTTAGGTACCTCTGGCCATCCCTAGGTCTTCAAGGGAGCCATCAGTGTAAGGCTTGATTGCTCACCTTAGTGCCTCCAATCTGCCTCCTGTCTCTACTACGTCAGTAACTGGAACTACAGTTTCAGCTATGGGATCCAAGGTCACCACTGCTACTGCCATGGTGCCTTTGGTTAGTGATCCTGTTCCATCAACATCGACGCACCCTCCCATGTCTCGTGACGCTAAGGATCTTCTCAAAGGGCGTCAGAGAAGAGACCCCGTTCGTCTTCTTCGTCATCGTCAGTATCTTCCTCTCCACCTGCCTTCTCCTCCCTTTCTCCTTCTAAGGGTCCTGTTATGCAGACAGACCAAAGGAAGGAAAGGTGGATGCTCTCAACCATAAGAAGGCCCTCTTACGACATGTCTTCTTCTGCGGAAGAAGCACAAGGATCTCTCTATGGCTCTTCCTTGACCCCAAACAGGGAGCCTGTGTCTCCAGTATCCCTGGACACCCGAGGCACGGAAGCAGCACGTGCTTGGGTCAGTCATGATGCAGCTTCCATGAGCCAAGTCTGTGTACATGGATCACCCACGCACACGGACACCAAAGGCACCGATACCAGACAACAGACGTCTCTCATGTCTGGCAAAGGACATATTTCAGCACTCTTAGGACAATCTTGACACGTACAATCTTCCTCCATTCTGTCTTATTCATTAGGTGATCAACAGGGTAATGATCACCACGAAACTCAGAATGACCCTGGTGGCTCTCAAATGGCCACATGCCGAGTGAAACCCAGACCTGTGAACTCAACTATCCAAAGTACTGAGAGAAATTCCTCCATGACACAACCTCCTTTGCCAACCCCACATAGAGAGGTTCCACCAGTCTGTAGAGTCCCTCTCCTTTCACAGTTGGAGACTATCCAGTGTCTCCTACAAGCAAGAGGCTTTTCTCACCAAACAGCATCAGAGATGTTTGGATATCTTCGGAAATCCTCTGTGGACGTCTACCAAGGGAAATTGGCCATCTTCTGTGGTTGGTGTCGTGGGAGTGGTTTCTCTTCTGTAAAACCTACTATTCAGCAGGAAGCGGACTTTCTCGTCTTCCTTCACTGAGAGAAGCATCTCTCATCTCAGCAATTAAGGGCTACAGGGCTAGCCTGGGCCCGGTCCTACGTCTAAAGGACTAGAGTTCTCTTCCTCATGGGAGGTCTATATGCTGATGAGAAGCTTCGAAAAAGCTTTCCCTCCCAGGGAACTCAGGCACCCTAAGTGGGATGTGACTCTTGTCCTTTGAAGTCTGACTCGTGCACCTTACGAGCCTCTACGAGTGTCCTACAGGGATCTGACCCTCAAGACCGTATTTCTGCTTGCCCTGGCATCAGCGAAGAAAATAGATGAACTCCATGGTCTTTTTATAATGTTAAACACTCAAGGGGATGGGGATCTGTTTCATTCGAATTTGTCCCAGAATTCGCAGCGAAGACTCAGAATCCATCAGGCCCTGATGTTAGATTCGAGTCCTGGATCCCCTCCCTAGAGGACTTTGTAGGTAACGAACCAGATGAGATGCTACTTTATCCAGTTAGAGTGCTGCGGTGCTACCTTAAAACAACTCAGCAGCTCAGGCCTGGGTGTCAATGTGTTTTTTTTAGCACTAGCAAGACCAGGAAAGAGGTGCCCAAGATCACACTCTCTTTCTGGCTTTGTGAGACTATCAAGTGGGCATACTCATCGTCAAATGAAGAGGATTCAAGTATGTTCCGACCCAATCTCACGAAGTCAGGGGCATCACCCCATCCCTCTCATTCAGGAAGAACCAGTCTGTGCATCAGGTGCTGAGAGCAGGAGTGTGGTCACGTCAGACGACATTCACCTGTAGCTCATCCAGTTTCCTTAGTGGGACAGGTAGCATCTGGTCTAAGGTGTACGGTCATAGAAGTGAGAGCAGGTGTGTGTGACTGGCCTTCTTCCTTTCCCTTTCTCGTACCTCTCCTCTTCCGGTGGGTAGAGGATAGGTTTTCAAGCCGTCATGTGCTGGATGGGCACAGATGCAGGTGAGTAATCAGCCATTCTATTTTTTCCATTGTTATGATCTAATAGAAGCAAATCCTGCCCTCTCTCTAGCAAGGGGAGAGAGGGATTGGCAATAAAACTAACCCGTTGCTTATCTCAGCTTTATTGTCTCTGACATAGTGTTCTTCCAAGCCTTTTTTGAAGTAATGTTGCTTCCAAACCCATTACTATGAAAAACCTAGAAGTCTGACAGTTGAGGTCCATCACACTGTTACCAAAATAAGTGACTTCGGGCTGCTCTATCAAAACACGCTGCTGCTGCCTTCTTGGCTGAGTGTCGCCAAGGAACCAATCTGTCTGCCACCCAAAACCCGACTGCCGCTGTCACTCACACCATGACAGATGTAAACTCGCCAATCTGACAAAAACACTGGAGAGCAGGAGAAACAGGCAAACTACCTTAACAAGATCGTCCCAACAAAGAAACGACCGAATATATATATACATATATATATATATATATATATATATATATATATATATATATATATATATATATATATATATATATATATATATAAAGGCAATTTATTATCACTTTCATATTCGATTGTAAACTTTATGTTTGGATGAATTTGGTTGGCATATTCAAGAAATTCATCTGCTGCTTAGGAACAAGGATCGAGCAGGTGAATTTCTCGAGTATGCCAGCCAAATGCATCCAAACATAAAGTTTACAATCGAATATGAAAGTGAAAATAAATTGCCTTTCTTGGATATAATGGTTTCAAGACGTGATGATCATTTTAACACCACGATTTTTAGGAAAAAACTTTTACCGGTCTGGGTTCTAATTTTTGTAGCCATTGTTTCTTTAATTTAAAATTAAATCATTTGTCTACCCTCTTCCACAGGTCCTTTAGTTTAACATCTGATTGGAATGATTTTCACGAGGAATTCTATATCTCCACCAATATTTTATGAGTAACTGTTTCCCATATGAGCTCTTTACAAATATTTGCGCAAATTTTTAAATAATATTTTTCAACCAAAACTCAGAATACCAATGGTACCTTATCTTTCTATGCAAGTGTCCCGCTTATCTATGATAAACACTTTTACCAAGACTTACGATAAATAATAAACAAATATTTACCGGCTGTCGAATTGAAACTAATACCTAATAATCCAATGACCTCAGGAGTCATATACCTGTTTAATTGGCCCAGGTGTGACCCGGGAAGTACGTTGGCTCCACTCGTAGGTTGTTGAAGTTGAGATTAGACTCTCATCGTGGCGTAAGTTACCGAACGGGCGCTAAATTATCAGACCCTGAATTTTCATGCATAAGAGACCACGGGAAAAATTGCAAATATAATATCAGTTACACGGATTTCCAAATAATAGGCAAAGCTCCGAATAACCACCAACTGTCAATACTAGAATCTCTTTTTATTAAACAACTAGTTCCCCAATTAAATAATCAGTCCACATCAACACCTCTCGAGTTTCCGTTGGAACCAAAACAGACCCTGAGTTCACTCAGCTTTTGCTTTCAGCACTATTTGGTAACCATTGCTCCTTTCTGCTATTTCTTTTTACACTTTTATATAAGAAATTTTTTCTGGTTTTTAAAATCTGAGTCTATTTTTAATTCTGTTGTCTTTTTAATTTGTAGCTTTGAAAATCGGACACTTGGTCCTGAAACGTCAGCATAATAAAGCACATTGAAAGGAAATAAAAGGAATACTTCTTCTCCCCTAACTCGATGCTATTGTGAGGCTTCAAGAAAAGTCAGAAGTGAAAGACTGATTCTTTATTATTCTCGACAGGTGTTCATAAGACAAAAAGTGGGCGGAAAGGTAGCGGGCGACCCGAGGGACCCCACTGCGTCCATACACGATTTGTGTTTTCTAGCAAGCATAAAAATACATACAACATTTGTTACGTGACATATAAAAGGTAGATATATATATCAGCAGAAAGGCTACAATGATGCATAAGATGAGGTACACAAAGAAGCTGAAATAAAGACAGGTAAAATACATGACGTGATTAATGTGCATCTGAGAAGGAGAAACACAAGGAAAGAGAGGCGCGATTTGTCGCCCTTACACTATGTGTGTGTGTGTATATATATATATATATATATATATATATATATATATATATATATATATATATATATATATATATATACCTGACTTGACTTAGGTTTAGTAAAAGGCACACACAGCCCAGCTCCTGGTTCCTGAAGCTCCTTGAAGATACGGAATCCATCGTCAGCTCCAGGAAGGATCCTGTGTCTCCAAGGTGGTTTAGCAAGCAAAAGCTTTGTTGTGTGTCTTTTTCCCAAGCTAAGTCAAGTCAATGGACTAGCAGGCTAGCCTGTTAGTCCATTGACTTGACTTAGTTGGGGAAAAAGACGCAATACAGCTTTTGCTTGCTAAACCTCCTTGGAGACACGGGATCCTTCCCTGAGGCAATGATGGATTCCATATCTTCAAGGAGCTTCAGAAACCAGGAACTGGGTTGTGTGTGTGCCTTTTACTAAACCTAAGCCAAGACAGATTGACTACTAGGGGCTATCCTCAGGGGATTCTGGAGGGAATCTCTCAGTCTGTCTCTCTCTCTCTCCATTTTATATATATATATATATATATATATATATATATATATATATATATATATATATATATATATATATGTAATTTTAAAGCTGGGGTTTTGCTAGATAAATGGGGTATACTAGGATGATACACAACTTACCTTAATTACCACAAAAATCTGGACTCTGGCCTTGGGGACAGCTAAAACTACAAACAACAAAATATGCCTGAAGGACTTTTTCAAGAGGGGAGTGATTAGATAAACTCTGGGGTTTAACTTAATTCATTATATTTACAAAAGAAAACACATCAGAAGAATGGTAGCGTAATTCTGGGGTAATGAGGAGAGAGCAAATGACAGGGAATTTCCTGGAGGGAGTATATTGGGTTTCCCGCTTCGAAAGTTGTTGATAACGAAGTAGCTAGGGCCATTACGCAGGCAAGACGATATGCAGATCCACAGTTGGGTATTCCTATCCTGCAACCGAAACACTCATGGTTACTCAACCGAAACTAGCACTGTAATGAAGAAATTGAGGAATTGCATAGAAGATGCCTAGACTGAACTCGATTCCAGTGACTCGAACATCATATAATTGCGTTACACTTCTCATAAATGCTTTGCAAACTAAACAGCACAAAATATAAAGCAGTACAGGTCTCACTGTAATTATATCGCACTATGAAAGGAAAGGAACATAGCTGGAGGAGAATAAGGAACATGACTGACAAAAAACCTTAAATCCTGGTGCTTTACCTTTCTTTAGGAACTGAAGTTCTCTTCTTATGAGGGCCAGCGAGAGGGAGGGCAAGTGAATTCATTCACAACAAAAGTTACTTTGGATACTGCCCGCCACATGTTGAAAATAGGCAGTTTGATAGAGCAAGGGACAGAGCTCTGGCGCCCGTGCTGCCACCGACAATTCTGAGGCCAAGCACCTCTCTCCAAGGCCCTTTATAACTTTGGAAATTACAGCTTTCTCTTCCTAGGTGGCGTTGTGATCACTCTACCCACATGGAACTGCAGGCAGCATGGTTCCGATTTCATAATGGCGGAAGGCACGTGTTCAGCCCTCCAGCTGACCTGCCTCGGGCGACGATTAGCTCTGGTCGGGTCCGCACTTGGAATTAAGGGATTTCCGACGGCACTGTGGACAAGAAAGGGGTTCCCCTTCCCCCAAGCGGCAGTGATGAGAAGTTTTAGAGGTGAATTTGCTTACAGTGAATCATACTAAATTTACCTTATTGAATTACTTAGTCCTTTTTACTTTGAATTATTGCCTGAAAGATGGCGTAGGAGGGAATATTCTTAATTATATATCTATTATATAGTGAGATATATATATATATATATATATATATATATATATATATATATATATATATATATATATATATAATATACTGTAGTGTATATTATGATGTATGTATGTATGTATGTGCGGCATGATAGATCACTGGCTAGAGAACTCCTGAATCGTCTTTATACAATTATGATAATCACGTGCTCCGTATATGTGGTGTGATTTGTTCCAGTTTGCATTAAAATACATGGAATTTGGAAAACAATTTCGGCATGAAAAACTGTGCATCCGAAACACACTTCAAGACGTTGACTTCGGCGAACTTGCTATTTACATTTGGATTTTTTTATATTCTCTCAACTTGATAGTATTATTACCAGACATAAAATGTATTTGAGTGGAGAAATTTTTGTTATCAAATAAGCTTTTATCTGGATCTTCAAATACTTATAGGAAATATAAGCTATCATCCGAATCATCTAGTACTGATATAAAATATAACTATCTTAATTGGATATTTTGCATTCAACCGATCAGCGTTAGTGCCCTACCTACTTTTAAATGCATTTTCGCCTGATTAAAAAAACGTAGAATATAGTTTACTTTTGCTTTCACCATTTAGTGTATCTATCATTGTGCTCCGTTTTTTCAATACTCGTGATACTTAAGGGATCTGGTACCAATGAAGTGTCAAATGACGAAAGTATTAGATCCCATACTAAAGTACTCAGTAGCATTCCTGGTGTCTCGTGACATGAAAAACTATAGTCTTTACGTAATAATTTTTATTAAAAAGTATTAATTTATACGAAAAACCATATAAAATATACATATATATATTTATAATAAAATTTTTATATGATAATATATAAGTATATTTATTAATAGCTACATATAATATAACTTCTAGGCTTTCATTTCCTACTAAGGTCATCATATGATTGTCGTTGGCAGACGACAACAAACTTGTCTGGTGCCGTGTTATAGAAGTGTCAGGTGTACTTAGTATCCTGTGATTTATCAACCTTAATTCAGAAAAAATGGCGTTGAGCGATGCAGATGTACAGAAACAGGTAAGGAAACATTATATTTTTGTCTTTATGATGAGTTTTCGTATAGGTTATGCAGTATTTTAATATAACTGAGATTAACTTGAATCTTAACCCTAGGTTAGGCCAAGGGAGACTCAGGAGTGATAATGGAGAACCAAATAATGTTTTCGTTGTTCGTTTGTTGTAAATTTAATGAGCTTACAGCCGTCTTTGATCTGTTTAGTCGGGGTTTACTGCTGGAGTGGTTTTATTGTATGCCCAAAATGATAGTAATGAACGGATGTTGTCTAGCCTAAAGTTTACACTTGCCTAGGCCTTATAGCCTTTGAGCATAAATCAGATTTAGCCAAGTTTCGTTTTTTAAGATTTGAAAGATATTATTTTGAAAAATTAACTAATAGCCTAGCCAACAACGTGAAACATGCTTTCCTCTGCCTGGCCTAGTCTAGGCTATTTATATCTTGATTTTCTTGTAATTTTTTATATAGTGTAACAAGTTACGTGACCATACATTTTTGTTTACCCCAACCCATACCCCTTTATTAATTGTGGGGGACCACAGGTTATATAGGACTTTGAGTGAAAGGGATAAATAAGTGTTTGGACCTCGGCTAGTTCTAAGACCAGAAGTGAAAGGGATAAATAAGTGATTGAACATCAGCTATCTCTAAGACCAGAAGTGAAATTTACACCACTTAAAGTATAGCGAGGGAATGGAAAAAAGGCTTAATAGGCTTGTGTGCTTTGGTTAGTTAATTTCTCTTTAACACTTTCAAATTACTGTGAATGAAAATATTATGGGAATTCTTTTGGTAGATATATTTGAACCATATATTTTTCCAGCTGTTGATCTCGTGCTTTATGCACTTCTAATAATTATTGTGGCAACCAATGATTCGTTTTTTTCCAACCCCCCATAACAATAGTTGGTTTAATTTCATCTGTCCACCCATGGGTGTGTGTTACATGATTGGCTGACAAAGTTTCAAGTATCATTGACTTATTGTGATAGATATTAAACTTATTTCTTCAGTAACATATTTGAATGTTTGTATATACAAAGAACTTTTGCCAATTACATATATCATTGTTTTGTATCGATAATATACCAACACAAGCACATGAAAGACGAGCTTGTATCAAACAGTCTACTCAGATTGAACAAACAAATTATGAACTTTCAGTAAGTATGATTTACCATGTTACGATAACCTAGGCTACATTTAGACCTATGCTCACAAATTGTTCAAATAAGATCTGCCTAAAATCTACTTTGAGTGGACAGATGGATGAAATTGACTACAGTAATCTGTCAGACTCCAGTGGAAACAAAGATGGGTTTTTTGGTGCGGGCATACAAGAAGAGGAGCGCAATATACCAGCCATTGAAGCAAAATCCTCAATATAATCAGTCAAAAATCCAGTAAATTTTCACTTTAAACCATAATTGCATTCCAGAATTGTAAATATGATTTTCCTATGTTTTAATGTGTGTTTTGAAGTTTTCTAATACTGTATTTATTTGGTAGCAAAATAGGTAGTTGTAAAGATACTGGACCCCTTATATCATATGATTATGGGGGACCACAATGGGAAAGCATGGATTTGGAGAGGGGGGAAAACACTAAATGAGTGAAATGCAAGTACGTATTTAATCTAACTTAACCTAACGTAGGGCACCAGGTTCCTATATAGGACAGTGCAAATTCAAATAAATAGGGTTATGATCTAACCTTAACCTAGGGTGCCAGGTCCATACCTGGCAGGGGTTCTGTTCCGACAGTCTGACGATAAGCGAAAATCACTAATAACCGAAAATCAGCGATTCTCGGCACTTATCTGCGCCAATAACTGGGTATCAGCACCAATAACTGGAGATCAGCGCCTGTGATAGGTATATATGAGTGCCAGTACCCAATTGTTGGCGCCGATAAATGGAAATTGGCACAAATTATTGCTGAAAATTGCCAGTTTTTGTTGCTAGACAAGCACCGGAAAACCGAATTGCCGATAATCAAGGCCGCTGATAACCAGGGACTGCCTGTATAGGGTTACAACCTAGACTAACCGAGGGTGCCGGCTCCTTTCCTTACAAAGGGGTTTTGCCTCCTTACAAAGGGGTTTTGCCCCCTTCCCCCCTCACCACTAACATGAACTAGGTTGCCAGGTCTGTACTTATCTAATGCATGATGTCACTTTAAAAACATGTAATAAATCTTTAATCAATTACAGTCAGAATTTGCAGAAGTATCTTGATGTTAGAATACATTATTGCATTTCACTTATTTTATATATTTCCCCATTAAAAACCCCAGTTTCTGCAGTGGTCCTTCATAATTAGAGGATATGAGAGGGGTCCATTATTTCTAAACTAGGCCTGAGCTGCGTATTTGCTACTTAAATAAGTGTCAAAAATGTTCAAAACACACACTAGGACATAATGAAATACTTTCAGCTCCAGAATACCATTATGGTTCAAAATAAACATTTACTATAGGGGTGTTGGAATATATCCTTGTCTTTTCACCCTATTGTGTTTTCCCTCAGTGAAAAAACCCATTTTCCCACTGTGGTCCCCATATGTGTAGGATATAAGGGGTTCAGTGACCTTAAAACTACAAATATGCTACTGAAATGAACGTCATTCCCCCAGATTTGTAGGATATAATATAAAAAAAATTATTCATAAGATGGAAGGGGTTTTACTATCTTTAAACCGTTAGTTATTGAAATGAATGTCAGAAACATAAAAACATACTACAGAAAAAATTCAGATCAACCTAAATAATCCAAGGAGCAAGAGTTACACATTTGCATTAAAGGAACCATGACTAGGGACTGGAGCAGATAGTTTCAATCAACACTTGAATTCCAAAATCCTACTTCCAGTAACTAGTGCAGCTTAGAACAATAGAACCAATCAGGTTTCAGCATTGTTTGTGTACCCACATTTCCAGATGAAAATAACAAAAGACATTCCAGATATGCTAGGCATCCTTATCCTCAGTACACTGGGACAGACAAAATTTAATCAGGAGCTCCACTTGTGTTATTGTTGAAATGTGAAGAAAGGACTTAGAAAATGTCTGTGTAGATGACAATAAATTTGTGATAGATTTTATTATGATTTTTGTATTGAGTGTATTAAGGATACAAGGTAAACAAATCCAATACAGAGGACTAGTTTAAAGAATCAGCAGTGTTAGTACTAGCAATCACCCAAAAAACTGATAAAGCACCCTAACCTAATGTAGCCTAACCTTAAGGTGCTGGGGTATTAAATGGCTGGAAGGAGGGTTGGAAGATGGAATGCTGGGTCCTAACTTGGCAAACCCTTCCATTGGCTTGTAAGCGCCCATTGGCTCGTAAGTGGCCATAGGCTCACAAGTGCCAATTGGCTCCCAAGCGCCAATTGGCTCATAAGCTTGCTTAGGGATCTCCCTCTCCCATTGGATCCGAGCTCCCAATGGCTCATAAGCCTGCTGCAGGTTCAGTTCACGCTGTAGCTCCAGACATCCCATTGGCTCCTAGCTCTACAGCATTGGGATACGAGTCTGAGACTCCAGATTCAGACGTCCCTATTGCTGCAGATCAACCTGTTTCGGCACCTTCTGTGTCACAGATCCCTAAGGCTGTGTCCTCTTCACCTGTCGCTGATCGTGCAAAGTCTGCAAGTACATCAGCACCCCAAGGCTCTTCTTTGCTTCCCATTCACCAGTGTTTGGACAACATCCTGGAACTGTTGAAGAACCCTTGTCTTTGAAACCAGAAAAACCTCAGCAAGATTTGGCACTTTCCGCTGTATCTTCAGCAGAGGAGGAACCTGAACCAGAGCAGCCTTCATCAGCTTACACCTCAAAATTATTGAATTATTTTCTGTTCTGCTTCCTGACATAATTCTCCACTGCGGCTCCTTCTTCCCCTATCAGCATCCTTGTTATGTCAGTCTTCGAGTACCACTAGACCCCCGTAGATGGCCCTCTCTATTTCGTCCAAGAAATTGTTGTCGGGGACTGACTCTTGGCTATCTGAGAAGAGGGAGTTTGGCAAAGCTGTAATTTGTTCTCCCCCTTCTCAGTTTTCCAAAAGGATATACGTATTCTGTACAACCAGGGAAGCTCCTTCCTTGGGAGTTTCTGCTATATTCATACATGCAGACTGGCTCGGAGTCCTGTTGTGTGTGGACAAGGCAATTCGAGATGGGGCACAGGAGTTAGCTGCTCTTTTTTTTGTCATGTATACTGAAGAAAAGAGACATGTGGTGTTCTTTTACCACTAAAGGAGTGACACAGTCCCAGAGATCTGCTCTTCTTTTTGCTCATCTGTACAAACCAGCCTTTTTTCCTCAAATGACATAAGAGCGGTTAGCTACGGAATTGCAAAAGGCTACCCATGACTTGCTTGTGCAGTTGTCCAAGCAAATGATGAAGTCTAACCAGACACCTGCTGTTTCATTTAATCCTTGGCCTCTCTCTCCTCTCCAGCCATGGCTCTTTCGAGGTAACAGAGGAAGAGCTTCCTTGCGCCCACACACAAATCCCAGATCAGTTCGCCCTATCAGCAAGAAGTCCTCTTCTAGACCAGGTAGACAGAAGACCGAAGTCTTCTGTATACCTGTGGGCGCCAGACTCACGCACTTCTGGAGACAGCGAGAGGCCAGATCGATAGAACCATGGCTACTACAGGTTCTCAAGGAAGGATATGCAATTCCCTTCAAAAAAAGGAAGTCACAGCTCTTCTCCACAAGAGTGTTATAGAAGAGGTAGAAGACTTGTCATGGAGGGGGGGAGGGGTTGCAGTCATCGCTTTGTAGTCCCCAAAACCTCTGGGGGTTGGAGACCGACCCTGGATGTAAGCGGTCTGAACGTACAAGCTACGAACTTCAGGATGCAGACGAACAGCTCAGTTCTTGCTGCAATTTCCCAAGAAGATTGGATGGTCTCAACAGACATGAGAGATGCTTACTTTCATACCCCAGTACACCGGGATTCCAGGAAATTCTTATGATTCGCTCTCAGGACAAAGTTTCCAATTTTGGGCTCTATGCTTTGGGTTGTCAACAGCCCCTCAAGTCTTCACCAGGGCTAATGGGCGTGAAAGTTTGTCTATAGCTGGACGACTGGCCCTATGTTCATCATCCCAGAAGAAGTGCTTGGAGGACCCTCTCAGAACCCTTCAGTTAGCCCAGGAGTTGGGCAGGAAAAGTCCCAACGAGTCCCTTCTCAGATGATAGTCTATTTGGGGATGAAGATATACTCTTGGGTTTTTCGGGTTTTTCCATTAGAGAAGAGATTACTATCATGCACCCAAAGAAGTCTTTCATTTTCTGAGTCTTCAGACCTGCTCAGCCAATGACTGGATGAGCCTACTACGAACTCTCTCCTACACAATGTTCGTTCCTTTGGGGATACTGCATGCGAGGCCTTTGCAGTTCTTTCTGAAGGTCAGTTGGAACAAGAAGATTCTTTCAGATTCCTTCGTATTCCCCATCACACAGGAAATAAAAGAATATCTTCAGTGGTGGCTCATAGAAGGAAGATTCCACTCACAGTCCCTATGTCATCCGAACCCAAACCTCTCATTATTCTCCAACACATCAGACCTAGGTTGGGGAGCAACACTAGGACGATTGGAAATGTCAGGGAAGTGGTGCCTTTAAAAGAGGAAACCGCACATAAATCTGTAGGAGTTGAAAGAGATTCACCTGGCTCTTCAACATTTTCCTGCAGTAATTTGAGTCCAGTGATTGCGGTTCATTCCGACAACACGACAGCTCTGGCTTATATTTGAGACCAAAGAGGCACTCATTCTCTGTCACTGTGCAAGTTAGCCAAGGATCTCTTTCTTTGGGTGCACAAGAACTATACACAGATTCTCACCTGCTGTATTCAGGGCAAGTTAAGCGTATTAGTGGACGAATTAAGCCATTGCGAATGGGTTCTACCCACGGAACGGTTGCTGAATCCACAGGTGTGCACCGACCTGTTGAAACAGTGGGAACACCATGGATAGACTTGTTTACAACGTCCAGGATCCATCGCCTCCCCACTGTATTGCTCTCTGGCGCCGGAACCTCAGACTTGGGCAACAGAGGCGATACTTCAGGATTGGTCACACCTGGAATTGTATGCCTTCCCTCCGTTCAGTCTAGTAAGAGACATGATCAATAAATTTAAGACTTCTCATCACGTTTCAGTGATCCTAGTAGCTCCCTTTTGGCCTTAAAAGGAGTGGTTTCCAGACCCTCTGGAACTTCTGTCTGACTTTCTGTGGCTCCTCCCACAGAGGAGAGATCTTTTCAGACAACCCCACTTCAACAGACATCATCAAGGTTCGTCCACTCTCATTCTGACAGGCTTTAAACTGTCACCAAGCTTGTTAGAGCAAAAGAATTTTCAAGAAAAGTTGCAAATGCTATCGCAAAATGTAGACGCGACTCTTCTTCAAAGTACTACCAGGCTAAGTGGGCAGTTTATAGGAGATGGGGTAAAGAACGTAGCATCTCGTCGTCTTCTACCTCTGTAGCCCAACTAGCCGAATTTTTACTTTACCCAGGATCTTCGAGAGGCCTTTCAAAGTCTATGATAAAGGGTTACAGATCCATGCTGAACTCAGTATTCAAGCATACAGGTGTGAACATTTCCTCAGACCCAGACATTTCAGACTTAGTCAAGTCATTTGACACCAGGAAACGGAAGTCTCAGCAGCCAGTGTCTTGGAACCTAGACGTAGTCCTACATTGGTTGTCAGGCCCTCCTTTTGAACCTATGCAGATGACCTCCTTTAGGGATCTATCTGGAAGGACACTTTTCTTAATCACTTTAGCCACAGCGAAAGAGTTGGCGAGTTACAAGCCCAGGACAAACAAGTTGTCTTTTCGCAAGAGACAGCTATTTGCTCATATATTTTAGGCATCTTAGCCAAAAACGAGTATCCGTCTTAACCCTGGGTGTCATTCTTTTTCGGTCCAGAGTCTTGCAGAACTGGTAGGACAGTCTGAATAAGAGAGAGTGTTATGCCTAGTGAGATTATTAAGTTTTACATCGAGAGACCCAAGAATATCAGAGGGAATTCTGGTAACCTCTGGTGTTCTGTCAAGAACCCTTTACGTCCTCTCTCCAAGAGTGCTATCTCTTTCATTGTGGGAGACATTATTGTAGAGTCCCAATAATGTTGTTAAAGGTAAAAGCACATGAAGTACGGGCAGTAGCCACTTCGTTGGCTTTTTAACGCAATCTCTCCCTAGCTGCCATAATCCAGTTGACTTATCGGAAGTATCGCTCGGTCTTCGCCAACTATTATCTACTTGACCTTGAAACTGTGTTCGAGGACTACAGTACACTGGGTCTGTTCTCTGTGGCTGGTGTGGCACTAGGGAATGAGGGGTAGGAGTGATCCTCCTATTTCTCTGTCTCCTAACCTTGATTAAGGTTGTTGAGTTTTTGGGAAGCCAGGGGTACTTAGTACCTGGAGTACCCTCCAGTCTTTGTTTTTAATGGATGGGTAATACTGTATATGTTTTTTAAATGGTGTTCAGATAATATAATTTTATGGTCGTATGTTAGTTGATGTCTATTTTTGCCCAGGGCAAGGGCAGTTGTTGTGTTTAAGCTTTGTCGAGTCATAGAAGCAATCCCTGACCACAAAGCTCCCACTGAAGTAGGGACACTCCTGACACTACCGGTCATGTCCCTACAGGTCGAGATGAGCAACAACCAAGAGTCAGTATCTTCCTGCTCTTGCTCTCTCCCCAGGTAAGGTTACAACAAGCATTACCACAATGCTAGCTTTTCTTTTCTATTTCAAATGCATTTCTTTATAATGTTTTTGGAGTAGCACATGTCCATTCTTCCCACCTCATATTGATGTTGGATTCAGCTGTGTAATTACTTGGTAAGTGTCATATATAAAAATGACATTTTTATAATAAAATAAGGTTTTATATATACATATCAAGAAATTACATGAACAGAGCCCGTCCCTCTTCCCCTCACATGGACTTAGAGCATAAACGAACTGAGCTCTTTAGCTATGTTGTACCTATTCTTCCCCAAAAGTGTTCAGGGCACTTACCTGCACCAAAACAAAAGAGTGCTACTGCAAATTTTCAGTGCTTAAGCTGCCATTTAAAGTAGAAACTATAGCTATGTAATTACTTGGTAGGTATATATAAAACCTTATTTTATTATAAAAATGTCATATTTTGTGATAGCCAGGTTTAGCTGCCTTCTGATTTGAATCTCCTTACTTAAGTGAGGCTCTAGATTACTCTTGCCTAAGCACTAGATACTCTTGTATAAGCTCTAGATACTCTCACCTAGGCTCAGTACCATACCATACCACTCTGGCATCCCAAAGCTAGACGGAGTCATCACTCCCTTTGCTTGCATCTGCACTGGAATCATGACATTTCCAAGTGTTTTTGCAACTTCCTATCAGTTGATAATGACAACTTTCCACCTAAGGAGTGAGTCATACTTAAAAGATGATTGTTTGTATTTCTGTTAGAACACTTCAGACAGTTAAGCCTCAGCCAGAATTATATTAGATATTTGCACATCGTATGTTAGATATGTACTTACATGTTCATAAGAGTTGTCTTTTCACAAGGATTTCATCCCATGTATTTGCTGTCTTTCTCCTCCTATCCTATTTGCTGCATAAAGATGATGTACTGTACATGGAATTCTTTCTTTTTCAGATCCATCATATGATGGCCTTCATTGAGCAAGAGGCTAATGAAAAGGCTGAAGAAATCGATGCTCGTGCTGAGGAAGAATTTACCATTGAGAAGGGTCGTCTTGTCCAGCAGAACCGCCTGAAGATCATAGAGTACTATGAAAGGAAGGAGAAACAAGTTGAACTCCAAAAGAAAATGTAGGTTTCTTGGTAAATGTTAAGGGGAATACTGTATTGAAATGTTTTGAAATACTGTGTAGAGATTTGAAAGACAAGGTAAGGTGCATCAGATGGGTATTTGACATGTTACTGTGTATTATTTATTACAGCTATGATAACTGTAATTCTGTATTTTAGTAATTTTAGTAGTAATGGTAATTTTTAATGAACAATCATTATTAAATAGTTTTTCTTTTGGTGTTATCAGCTCTATGTAGAGTGACTTAATTTATTTGGGGCTATGATCTTGACAGTGGTATTTAACCAAAATTGTTAACCAAAAATTAATGGTAATTGTGATATGGTACAGTAGTTGCATTCTGTGGTGGCATAATTTTCTCCCATGCATTCATTATTTGCCTTGATTGCATTCAACAGAGCTATTTTTGTATTGACTTATGTTTTTAGTGATTTTCTTTCCCATCACTTTGATTACCTTGAGATCACTTTTGCTTTCGGTATTTTATATGGTCACACTTTACATATAGTACATTAATGTATTTGAGAGCATTGGGAAGCAGTTTCCATTATACAGCACCTCTTACTGGATCAGTTACAGCTTTCAGGTGGTGAATATTGGAAAAAAATCTGGGTTTTACAAATGACAAAAATCTTAGCCCATACTATTTTATTTTAAAACTTGTTATAACCTAAAATGTACAGTGACTACTGGATTCTAACACTGTAATCAGTAATCCTCAAGAAATGTAGAGAAACTCTATTTATGTAATCCATCACACATTTTTTCCCTTAGAATACAGGTGCAATACTTACTGAGTAAAATGTCATGATGGGATGATGATCATGGTAACTAAATTTTTCTTGACTGCAGTCAGTATTAATATACACTAGTTGTCATAAATGCAGTGAATTCATATTGCTAAACAGATTCAGTAAATTAAGTCAGTAAACATCATGATAGACAGACAGGGTGATGGAATACCAACCACCAGCCCAGACTACGGTAGTCTGTTACTAACCTTGCCAAAGTACACAGCCTACACTATGCACACACACATCAAATAAAACCATAACATAGAGTGATGAAATTTTTGGAAACTACAGCTTTCATTATAATGCCTTAACAAAACACTGTAAAAGCTTTAATCTCTTAAATTTCGACACGTCCGAGATATATTTTTTCAAACTTTGTTTGGAACGCTGATATAATTGGTGGGAGACCCAACGGGGAGTGGAAGGAGACTAGCCCTGGGCTGGTAGCCCAGCTGCCCACTGCCCAGTAAACAGCACCAGTTTCAATCTCGGGCATGTCGTGAACGCATCTCGCTTGTCGGTTCGATTCAAACTGTTTGGCGTTGCTTCAGCTCTCGATGCGCTTCTTTCTGGAGTCTTTTTTTGGTGAAGTACTCAGTGTCTTGTTCGTTAACCTAGCTCCGTGAAATAGTTAGCTATGTCGGATTCCAGCCTCTCTGGATCTAGAGTTTGCGCAGGGAATTTGTGCTCTTCTAAACTTGTTAAACTTAAGTTCGACCGTCACTCCTTGTGTACGGCATGTAGGGGTCAGGAGTGTTCCCAGGAGAACACATGCAGTGAGTGTATTGAATGGGGTCAGGAGTTTTGGCACACGTACAATTCCCATCAGGTAAAGCTGGTTAAGGATAGGGATAGGAAGGCTTTTAAGCGTAAGGAAGCTAGGGTAACTTTTTCGCGGGTGGCATCAGCGTCATCCCCTTTACCGGCTGTTCCTTCCTCCTCTACCGCTGCTCTTTCCTCCTCCTCCTGCCCCCTCTTCTTCATCAGCTTCCCAGTATGTTTTCCCTAAAGCCAAGCCCAGCCTCGAGACTGATAAATCAGAATTTGATCTCTTCAGAACTCAAATGGAAGCGCAAGTAAACGATTTCATGGATTCTGTCTTAAGTTTAGTGCGTTCGCGCCATACCCCGGGCGTTAGTGTTAACGGTGACGTCAGTGCTGATGATAACAGTGGTGGTGTTCGTGATCATGTGACAGGCAAGTCTGCTCGTTTTTCTAATAACAGTGGTGGTGTTCGTGATCATGTTTCAGGCAAGTCTGCTCGTTTTTCTGATAACAGTGGTGGTGTTCGTGATCGTGTTTCAGGCAAGTCTGCTCGTTTTTCTGACTCTTTTGAGCAAAGGCAGCTGTCCCGCTCGCCTTCTGAGGCTAGAAGACAGTCCGGCGCTGGCGAAAAGGTCAGAAATTCTTGCCCACGAGCAGGCTCGTCCTCTAAGGCACCGAAAAGCCTTAGTCCTAATGTCGAAAGCCGTAAGCTTGACTCCTCGTCGAAGCGTCAAAAAGCTTCGAAGAGTCGTAGACGCGCTAGTTCGCGTAGTGTTTCTCCACCGACTCGCCGCTCTTCTCGACATCGTCGACGTCACAGGTTCGTGTCCCCAGAATCTTCGTCAAGACGTTCGTCTTCGAAACGTCTCTCCCTAAGGGTAAGTTCTTCAGATGAGAGTAGCAGCAGTTCGTCTTCAGTCTCTTCATCTTCCAGCTCTTCAGATCCTCCCCCTCCTCGTCATCGCAAGTGGGATCATGCCTCTCGGCCCTTAAAGAGGGAATCTTCTGATAATTCCTGCCCTAGGGACCCCAAACTCTGTAAGAAAAGGACAGCTAGCCCTACACCTGGTTACTCAGCATGGGATTCTGATCAAAAAGATGTATTTCAGACGCTCCCTCCCAAGTCACCTAAGCCATTCAAGATGCCTAGCCCTCTCCAGAAGGATCTGCCTCAAGTTCCCGTGCCTCTTCCTCCTCCCCCTCCTGCACAGGAAGTGTCTGCTCCTTTGGCTTCATCCTCACCTTTCCAGGAATGTAGTCTGCTGGAAGAGAAGCTAGAAAAGGTAGTCCGCAAAGTGCTTTGTATTCCTGGGGACCAAGAACTTGTTCTTCCTCAACTCCTGGACGATCTTGGCACGGAACCGATTCTTTCTGGTGAAGTGGAAGGTCCCATTGACTCAGTGCCTTCTTCTCATTACGCTTCTCTGCTCAACTTTCTGCTGCAGTCGCCCTCAACATTTTCAGCCGACAGCCCTCTTCCCGAATTCCACGTTGCTACTGGGAAAGCAGTGTTCTAACACTTCCCTTCCCAAGTTGGTACTCTCCACCGCCTCCAAGAAAGCTTTGAAGGAGGTAGAGGCTTGGTTGGAAGCTAAGAGATCCACTGGTAAAGCTTCTTTTGCGTACCCTCCTTCAAAGCTGTCAAAAAGGAGACAAAATTATTACAGCACAGGAACTTCTCCTTCACTAGGCTCTGCAATCTCAGCACAAGGGGACTTTGGCTCCCTTGTGGACCCTTCAAGACGCATTTCCTTTGAAGCTGCCAAGACTTTCTTCTCTGCCCTGGATGTAGAACACCTTTCCAAAAACCTCTACAAGCTCCTAGAGATTGTCAGTTTTCTCGATTGGTCAATGGGAGCTATTTTTAAACAAGTTGAGCGGGCTAATATTGCAGAAGACGTCTTGGAGAGAATCACGGGATTCCTTACCTGCACCGACATTGCTATCCATGATGCGGCAGGCGAACTTTCCTCCCTCTTCGCCATGGCCACTCTGAAGAAGAGGGAGACTTGGTGCTCTTTCTTATCTTTCTTATTGATGTTCGCACCTTTGACAAGGAAGGCCTTTTCCCAGAATGAGTTCTTCCTTTCAGCCATGGATAAGAAGGCCGACGTCGCACATCCTGATGTTCCGCCAAACCCAGGCCTGCTCCCGCTCCTTTGACAAGACGGGACCAGACATCCGTTATTTCCCAGCTCCAACTCCAGAGGTCACAAGTGAAAGAGGTCGTCCTGCCTAGGAACCCTGTCCTCCAGCCATGGAGTCTCTTTGGGGGAAATGGAGAGACAGGTGCAGATCAGTGGGTGATTCATCCTGGCTATGTCTTCCGTTTGCCCAACCTCCTCCTCTCCACTTCTCCCAGGCCTGACAGCATACTCCGAGGCTCAGTCAAGTTTTTGACCAAGACAGAAGTCCAGTCTCTTAAAGAAAACAGTCTCTTACCAGACATGCCTGTTTGTAGTCCCCAAGTCATCGCCAGACCTCAAAACCTTAGTGAAAACCAAGTTTTCCATGGAAAGGAACCGCTCCGTTCTTGAGTCTCCAACTCAGAGGGGATTGATGGTGACCCTTGACATGGAAGATGCCTACTTCCACATTCCAGTACATCAAGACTCAGGAGGTATCTTCTGTTTTCCAGTTTTCCAGTTCCGGGCTCTCTGCTTCAGCCTATCGACAGCCCCGCAGGTATTCACCAGGGTTCTCGCCCCGATAGGTCATTGGCTCCACCTGGAGGGAGTTTGGATCTCCTTGTACCTCGACGACTGGCTACTCCGTTCATTGGCAAGGGACCACTGCATGGAGGACCTTCACAGAACCCTAAGGTTAGCTCGAGCCATAGGGATTCTGGTAAACACGGAAAAGTCAAGCGTAATTCCTTCGCAGAGGATTCTTTATTTGGGGATGACTCTGGACAGTCTAGCTTTTCGGGCTTTTCTGTCCCCCAAAAGGGTTTCCTCCTGCCTTCTTACGGTGGAGAAGTTCCTCCTGGACACTCCTCCCGTCAGTGGATGGCTCTCCTGGGAACTGTCGTCAGTGGAGCAATTCATCAAGTTAGGTCGTCTACATGTGAGACCCTTGCAGTTTTTCCTGAAGAGTTCTTGGGACAGAAGAACTCAACTGGCCTCCACGATCTTCAACATTCCCCCCGATGTCAAGAGACATCTTCTTTGGTGGAAGTCGCCGGAAAGACTTTCGGAGGGTCTAGATCTCCTCCCAAGACAACCATCTCTGCAGATGTTCTCAGACGCATCCAATGTTGGCTGGGGAGCACATCTAGGCAACTTCAAGATGTCAGGGGTTTGGTCAACCGAACAGAAGAGGCTCCACATCAACACCAAGGAACCGTTGGCCATTCACCTCGCTCTCCAGGATTTTTCGGCCCACGTCTCAGGCCAAGCAGTTGCTGTTCACGCTGACAACTCTACGGCTCTAGCTTATATTTGGAAACAGGGAGGTACCCATTCCTTCTCCCTGTTCGAGACTGCGAGGGACCTTCTTCTGTGGGCGGACAGCAACAGGGTGGCTCTGTTCCCTCGGTTTGTGCAAGGAAAACTGAACGTTCTTGCGGACCAACTCAGCCGTCGGAACCAGATTCTTCCTACAGAGTGGACCTTGCACCCACAAGTGTGCCTAGATCTGTGGAAATTGTGGGGCACTCCCATGATAGATCTCTTCACTACCTCCAAGAACCATCGTCTCCCAGTGTTCTGCTCGCCAATTCCAGACCCTCTGACTCACTTGGTGGACGCCATGCTCCTAGACTGGACAAACCTGTTTGCTTATGCCTTTCCTCCTTTCGGGCTCATCAGGCAAGTGACAAACAAAATGAAATTCCATCAAAGTCGAACTAATCCTTATTGCCCCGTTCTGGCCAAGGAAGGAGTGGTTCCCGGACCTGCTAGATCTGATAGACTTCCCAAGGCTTCTACCTCAAAGGAAGTCTCTTCTCAGACAACCCCGCCTAATGAAGTTCCACCAGGGATTGTCCACTCTCGCTCTGACAGGCTTCAGACCGTCAGGAAGCTCATCAGAGTGAGAGGTCTTTCAAGCAAGGCTGCAGAGGATATTGCGAGGTGCAGAAGGGACTCCTCTAGCAAGTTATACCAATCAAAGTGGACAGCCTTCAGGAATTGGTGTAGAAAAAATAGCATCTCCTCTTCTTTGACGTCTATAACTCAACTTGCCGATTTTTTCATTTACTTAAGAGATTCAAGAAAGTTGATGCCATCAACCATCAAAGGTTACAGAGCCGTGCTATCCTCCATCTTCTCCCATAGAGGGTTAGACCTGTCGAATAACCGAGACTTGTCAGATCTCCTCAAGTCTTTAGACACAGCTAAGACTCCAAAACCTTCCCTTGCCTGAAGAACTTTCTCTTAGAGACCTCACTAAGAAAGTTCTTTTTCTGGTTACCTTAGCAATGGCAAAGAGAGTTAGTGATATACATGCCATTGACAAGAAAGTGGGTTTTTCACAAGGTAATGTTGTTTGTACTTTCACCTTGAATTTTTTGGCCAAGAATGAGTCCCCTTCCAATCCTTGGCCTCAATCCTTTACTGTTCAAACCTCTCCGAAGTGGCTGGCCCTCAAGAATTAGAGGCTTTTTTGTGCCCTGTTAGAGCTATCAAGGATTACTTAGCCAGAACTGCCAACAGAGGAGATTCCTCTAACCTCTGGTGTTCAGTGAAAGACCCAACCAGACCTTTATCCAAAAATGCCCTTGCTTTCTTCGTCAAGGAACTCATTCTGGAGGCGCACAGACACATCAATAAAGAGGATGCACGCCTAGTCAAGTCTCACATTCATGAAGTGCGTTCAATAGCAACTTCAGTGGCTTTCTGTCATAATAAGTCACTTTCGCAGATCACACAGAGCACCTTCTGGAGATTGAAATCAGTGTTGCGTCTCACTACCTTGGGGAGGTCGAAGTTGCGTACCAGGACCTGTTTGTGTTAGGTCCCGTATCTGTAGCTGGCTTGGTTTTAGGGGGAACACACTAGGGGGGTATGTTCTTTATCTTACCTTCTCCTTGTGATTTTATGGTTGCTGAGTTAAAGGGAAGCTGGGGGTGTTCACTTCACTTGGAGTACCCTCCAATCTAGTTTCAGCTATAGAGGGTATAGAGAAGGGGGATGTTTTGTTTTTAGGCTAAATAGTTTTAGGTTAGGCGGTGAGGCCCGTTTTCAGTCTGGTTACTTTCCAATTGCTCAGGGCAAGAGCAATGGAAAGTCACCCCTTGTCTTAGTCAGCAGTGTACTTCCCTGACTACTAGGGGAACAATGGAGCAGAGTAGCTAGCAGTGCTTATGCCCAATACCTCTGCAGGTAGTGGAGCTTCAACCAGCAGCAGTACCTCCCTGCAAAAGCCCATCTACCAGGTAAGGAGACACCTGCCTTTTTATTGGTAGGGATCCATATGATGCCCATGTTTAGAGTTTGTCCCTTTTTTATGATGTGTATCCTTTCGATAACTGATACATCATCCCCTGCCTTTCCACCTTAAATGTGGAATCAGCTTTTACAGTGCTTTGGTAAGGCATTATAATGAAAATGACATTTTTATGATAAAATGAAGTTTCATTATACTTACCAAAACACTAACTTAAAGGCCTCCTCCTCCACGCAGGGGTATACTTACCAAAACACTAACTTAAAGGCCTCCTCCTCCACGCAGGGGGAGGCGTTATCTCAGGCTATCACTTATTATGTATGCCGAGATTGAAACTGTGCTGTTTACTGGGCTAGTCTCCTTCCACTCCCCCCACCGGCATCGGGTGGGGGGGTTGGGTCTCCCACCAATTATATCAGCGTTCCAAACAAAGTTTGAAAAAATATATCTCGGACGT
The DNA here is from genome assembly GCF_040412425.1 of Macrobrachium rosenbergii. NCBI lineage: Eukaryota > Metazoa > Arthropoda > Malacostraca > Decapoda > Palaemonidae > Macrobrachium > Macrobrachium rosenbergii. The sequence goes on along the minus strand of NC_089788.1, from coordinate 62,870,921 downwards.
GTCGAAATTTAAGAGATTAAAGCTTTTACAGTGTTTTGGTAAGTATTATGAAACTTCATTTTATCATAAAAATGTCATTTTGTTCATGAGACTTACCTGTCAGATATATACATAGCTGTATTCTCCGAAGTCCGACAGAATTTCAAAAAACTCACGGCACACGCAGTGGGGCCAGGTGGTTAGTACCCATTCCCGCCGCTGGGAGGCGGGTATCAGGAACCATTCCCGTTTTCTATTCAGATTTTCTCTGTCGCCGGTACTGTCAACATCTGTTTTCAGTACTTCCGTCTTTGGATTTCGTAAACTTGTTATTTTTCACTTAAGTATTCAATTTGACTTTTGGTTTTTATCACGGCTGCATCGTGATTGGATTGTGAACTGGCATACGCTTTTGTGGAATGTTTTTTGGATTTGATTTTGATTGCTCTTTGAATGATGTCTGGATCTAGTTCTGCTAGCTTCAGAGTATGTTGTGCGAATGAGTGTAATCCTCACACTGTATGTATGAGGTGAATATTAAATGATCGCTGCAAGGAGTGTGAGACTTGCCAGATGCAAGCTGGAAGGTGTTTGTTGCCTATATCCGCAAGCTGGAGCGTGATAGGATCTGGAGGTCTTCCTCCAGGAGTGCTAGTAGAGTAAGGATATTTATTCCTCTCATGTAAACCCGAGCTTCTCGGGGGGAAAGCAATTAGATCCAAATTTAAGACAACAATTTGGAGTGGAAGGTGATACTTTTCGCCTAATTTATTTTTGTCAAGTACTTGCTTCGCAGTACTTATACTAAAATTGAACGTTACAAATTATAAACACCATCCGTGCTCTGGAATCGAAAGTGATTTCTCTTTAAAGTGCAGTAAGTGTTGTGATCCCCTAGTGCAGTGGAGGGGGCGTCAGATCGGCCGTATAATGCCTCTAGGCCTGGACCTCTGTCGGACTCCCAGGACTTTGGGGTGGGCAAGTCGAAAGCCTCAAGAGGGTTACGCGGACCCCCACCGATCTGGCGTCCCTTGGCAGGACCCTGACGCTTCCCAGGCTGCCAAGGATCGCGGCGTGCACGTATCCTGAAGGACTGCTTTCGCCCTCTCAGATCAGCCCCATAACGCTTCTAGGCCTGGACCTCTGTCAGACTCCCAGGACTCAGGGAATGGACATGTCGAAAGCCGCAAGAGGGTTACGGGGATTCCCACCGATCTGGCGTCCTTCGGCAGGATCTGTTGACGTTTCTCAGGCTGCCAAGGATCGTGCTCGTGCACGTATCCTGAAGGTTTGCTTCTCATCCTCCGAGGCGTCCTCCCCGTGCAAGGGGTGGAACTCTCGGAAGGACTCTCGCCCGCTTTAGAGAAGCTTCAGAGAAGAGGACGCTTCACGTCCTCTTTCTCAAGGCGTATTTTCGTCTTCTTTCAGTGTTTCGACGCTTTTCCATCAGCTGCAGCGTGACGCTCCGCAAGCAGCTATCCTGGGACGCTTCTGTAGCTGCTCGTCAGGACGCCCTCTGCGCTGCCGCACGACACTCGGATGGATGGACAGGACGCTCATCAGGACGTCTCTTTGGTTGCTCGTCGTGACTCTTCAGAGCAATCAAAGACCACTCGCTGGATCGCCATCGTGGCGATCGGCTGCAGCCTGACGCTCCGCAAGCAGCTATCCTGGACGCTTCTGTAGCTGCTCGTCAGGACGCTCCTCTTGCTGCCGTGCAGAACGCTCGGCTGGACGCTCGTCAGGACGCTCATCAGGACGCCTCTTTGGTTGTTCAACGTGACGCTTCAGAGCAATCAAAGACTGCGGGGAATCGAAGCTCCCTTCTGCGTGTTGCACCGCAAGGTCTTCGTTCTCCCAAGGACTTGGGAGACTCTCTGGTTTCTCCCATTGAAGAGAGAAGTCTCTTGTGAGTCGGAGCCTGCAGACCTTGAGCAGCCTCCTACTTCCTCGTCTACGGTCTACCAGGTGTTAGCCGGTCTTCTCAAGGACTTGTTTGGTGACAAGTTCAAACCCTCGGCTCCTCTCTCTCCTCCTTCGCAGTTAACTTCGTCCAAGACGATGAGAGCGTCGGGGTTTGTTAAGATGACTTCATCTCTGGCGACGAAGAAGGCCTTCAAGAAGGTTAACACCTGGATTGAGGAAAGAAAGACCCAAGGCAAGACTTCTTTTACCCTGCCTCCGTCCAAGCTTTGCGACAAGGCAGGTTTGTGGTACTAGACCGAGAGGACGTCGGCTCAAGTGTTCCTTCGTCGTCCCAGGGTCTTCGCTGCACCTTGGTCGACGCGCCCAGAGGGTCCTTCCTATCTGCAACCAAAGTGTCGTGGACTTTGTCGGAGAGACGGATCTCCATTTGAAGGGACTTTTTCGTCCCATGGAAGTCTTTTATTTCCTGGACTGGTGTTTGGGGACTATAGACGTTAAAGATTAGACGTTCCTTCTCTATCAGCCTGAGGGAGCTGTCCAGCGTCTTGATCTGCTTGGACAAGGCCGTCAGGGATGACTCGGAGGAACTGGCTTCCCTCTTTTGTACGGGCCTCTTGAAGAAGAGGGCCTTGTACTGTAACTTTACACTAAATCAGTTTCTCCGTCGCAGAGGGCAGAATTGCTGTTCGCCCCGTTGTCGAGCCATCTCTCCCCCCTGTCTTTGATCGAGGATCTCGCCGCCAGCTTGAAGGAGAAGGCCACTCAAGATCTCTTGGCCCACTCGTCAAACGCCCGGCAGTCCCTTTGTCGTCGCTGTCGGGTCAGACCTCCAGGAAACAGAAGCCCTTTCATAGAGGAGCTTCTTCCTATAGATCCTCTCCCGAGGAAGAGGTCTTTCCAGAGGCGGAGCCCGCCTAAACCTAGGGGCAAGAAGTGACCTGCAGCGCCCCAGACGCCTGTAGGAGCCAGGCTTTTTCGTTTATGTGGAGCCTGGAGAGCAAGAGGGGCGGACTCCTGGTCCCTCCTAATTATCGAGAGAGGATGCAAGATCCCCTTTCTCTACACGCCACATCTGTGCACGTTGCCCAGGGATTTGTCGCCCTTCTACCATCAAGAGAAGCAACAGCCCTTTTCGAGTTATTAGTGCAAATGCTCGAGAAAAAGCTGTGGAGCTAGTCCTGGAGCTGGACTCCCAGGATTCTTCTGCCGACTGTTCCTAGTTCCGAAGCAGTCGGAAGGATGGAGATCAGTCCTAGATGTCAGCGGACTGAACCGCTTCATGGCGAAGGGGAAGTTCACGATGGAGACGTCCTAGTCTGTTCTAGGAGCATTTAGACCAGGAGATTGGTTGTCTCGCTGGACCTTCGGGACACCTTCTTTCACGTCCCCATACATCCCCAGTCGAGGAAGTTCCTGAGGTTTGTATCGCGGACGAGTGTTCCAATTCAGAGCTCTTTGCTTCGGGATAAGCACAGCCCCTATGATCTTCACGATCTTCATGAAGAATGTGGCGAGATGGCTTCACTTAGCAGGCATACGAATCTCGCTTTACCTGAACGATTGGCTCTTTCGAGCCTCTTCACAGTCAAAATGTCTGGAGGACCTGAAATCGACATTGAAGTTGACGAAGTCCCTAGGACTTTTAGTAAACGTAGACAAGTCCCATCTGATCCCGACGCAGTCCATAGTGTTCTGGGGATTCAGATGGATTCAGTGGCTTTTCAAGCTTTTCCATCCCAGGAACGGCAGCAATGCTTTGGAAAAGTCCCATCCTACCTGGGAAGGAAACATGCCCGGTGAGGGAATGGTTGAGTTTGCTGGGGACCATTTCCTCGCTGGAGAAGTTGGTTTCCCTGGGAAGACTGCATCTCAGACCCCTCCAGTTTTTCCTGGCGGAAAACTAGATAAACTAGGAGGATCTAAAGGAGTCCCTGAGGATCTCTCCCGTAGTCAAGGATCTCCTGAGGTGGTGGCTCGTCCCCTCAAAGTTGGCAGAAGAGGTTTTCTACACCTTCAGAGCCCCGATCTAGTGTTGTTTTCCGGACGCGTGCAGGGGGAGGGATGAGGAGCAACACTAGGGGAAGGAAGTGTCAGGCACCTGGAGAGGGGAACAGGTGTCCTGGCACATCAATATCAAAGAGATTAGGGCGATTCTGCTGGCCCTGCTTTTTCTTCGAGAGCCAAGCTTCAGGCCGAGTGATACAGGTAAACTAGGACAACACCACAGCCCTGGCATACCTCAAGAAACAGGGAGGAACTCTCTCCCGGTCCCTGTTTGTACTGGCGTAGGATTTCCTGCTTTGGGCGCATGCTCGGGGTATCATGATCCTTACGAGGTTCATGGCAGGAGTGGAGTATGTCCACGAGGACCTTCTCAGTCGGCAACGTCATCTTCCGCCGACCGAGTGGACCCTTCATGAGGAGGTGTGTCAGGAGCTGTGGTGATTATGAGGACGTCCCTTGGTGGATCTCTTCACGACATCCATGACAAGGAGGCTTCCTCTATACTGCTCTCCCGTACTAGATCCAGGAGCAGTAGCGGTAGATGCCCTCGTCTGGGATTGGAAGGGATTGGATCTTTACACCTTTCCTCCCTTCAAGATTCTGGGGAGGTCATCAGGAAGTTCGCAGCGCCGGAAGGGACGCCAATGATGTTGATCGCCCCCTTTGGCCAGCGGCAGGGTGGTTCACAGAGGTCATGACCTTCCTGGTGGACTTCCCAAGAGCGCTTCCCCTTAGAACCGATCTGCTCAGACAGCCCCACTTCGAAAGGTACCACAAAACCTCCCCGCTCTGAGTCTGACTGCGTTCAGACTATCACGAAATTGGCGAGAGCGAGGGTTTTTCATGAGCAGTGGCAAGGGCTATCGCTGGCGCCAGGAGACCCTCCTCCAATTTGGTGTACCAATCTTAGTGGGCCAATTTCAGGAAAGGGTGCAGAAGCAAGGGGATTTTCCTCAACCTCGATCTCTGTGCCGCAGATAGCAGACTTCCTTCTTCATCTTGGGGAGAAGGAAAAACTGGCAGTCTCGACAATTAGAGGACGTTGAAATGTGCTCTCGGCAGGCTTCAGACATAGAGTTTTAGACTTAACCGACAATAAGGATCTTCACGATCTCTTGAGGTCCTTTTGAGACTTCTAAGGTACCTCATCCGTGGAGGCCTTCCTAGAACCTGGATATTGTCCTAGAATTTTTGAAGTCGGTTACATTCGAGCCTCTTCATTCGGCATCGCCCAGGAATGTGACAAAGAAGGCTTTTTTCCTAACTGCTCTGGCGACAACGAAGAGAGTTAGTGAAGTTCAAGCCATCAACAAGCACACAGACTTTAGAGGGCATAAGGCCTTATGCTCCCTTAGCCCTGTTTCTCGCCAAGAACGAGAACCCTTCTACCCCTTGGCCCAAGAGTTTTGGGTTCAAGGATATAGCAGAAATTCTTGGGCAAGAATAAGAGAGAGTCCTGTGCCCTGTCAGGGCTCTCAATTTCTTCTTAGATAGGACGAAAGGAGGCCGAGGCCCGTCGGACAATTTGTGGTGTTCTGTCAAAGGCCGGACTTTCCGATGTCCAAGAATGCTCTGACATTCTTTTTAAGAAGTACGTTCAGGGAGGCTCATTCTACCTGCCAAGACAGCGACATGAGACTCCTGAAAGTCAAGGCTCACTTAGTGAGAGCTATCGCGACCTCGGTGGCTTTCCAGAAGAACATGTCCCTTAGCGATCTTCTGGGTACCACCTTCTGGCGAAGCGATTCGGTGTTCGCTTCACATTTCTTGCGGGACGTGAAGACGACATACGAAAACTGCTACTCGCTAGGACCATACGTTTCCGCATGCGAGGTTAGGAAGTATTTTTTAATCTTGATTTTGTGTTTTTATGGTTGTTGGGTTAGCCACCGGAGGTGGACGTCCCAGTCTTTAGCTTATACTAAGTTTTATTACTTAGATAGGCTCGGTCAGGTGGTTGGTCGTTGCTCCTTTTGCCCTCACAGTATGGTCTTATGATCTAGTCCCATTGTGGTCACGCCCCCGTGGACAGATCATCTAGATCTCACCAGCTATATAGGTCACTACCTTGCTGGAGACTCTAGTAAAGCAGAAGCAGGCTTGGGTGACAGTATCACGAAGTCAGCTATGCTAACAGGTAAGGAACCAAGGCGTCAGTCACCTACATATATTTGTTTCGTAAATCCTATTCTGTCTCTTCCCACCTCCAATGGTGGGATTCAGCTATATATATATCTGACAGGTAAGTCTCATGAACAAAATGATATTTTAATAATAAAAGAAAGTTTGTTCATACTTACCTGGCAGATATATATAATCATAGTGCCCACCCTCCTCCCCTCAGGAGACAGTGGCACTAGAAAATCTGAATAGAAAACAGGAATGGTTCCTGATACCCGCCTCCCAGCGGCGGGAATGGGTACTAACCACCTGGCCCCACTGCGTGTGCCGTGAGTTTTTTGAAATTCTGTCGGACTTCGGAGAATACAGCTATATATATATCTGCCAGGTAAGTATGAACAAACTTTATTTTATTATTAAAATATCATATTCATTACAAGTAAAGGAATGTCATATTCATTACTAGTAAGCATATTTTCCTTAAAATATTCCCATACATGCAAGGGCAGAACTGTCAAGTTAGAACAGCCTTCATGTTAAGTTTTTATTATGTTTAAACCATAAATCCAAGGGTAAAAAGGAGAATTAGGTACAGGTACAGTTTATATCTGTGTACAGTCCATATCTTTACTCTATATGTATATGGTTTACACTAGTCTTGCTGCCCCACAGTTTAGCAACACCGGTCTATTATTGTATTACAGTAGTTTTGTGCTGGTAATTTTTTAACTTTCATGATAAACCTGCTGATCAACATCAGGTAAAGAATGAAATTGACAAAAAATCACGTAAATTCACTTGTACTGTAAATGTATTTATAAAATTATACCTCATTACTTTGTTGTTCTCTGTACTGCACAGTAATGTATACAGTATACAGTACTGTATGTGCAGTAAATACTTTAATGTACTGTATAGTATAAAATTTTTGGTAATTTTTGTACCATTCAGCATTCACATATTTATGCATTCACTTTAAGTCATACATTAAAATGCATTTGAGTTAAGGTGGTTTGATTACATGTGACGACAAGATGGAGCACATTATGGATAAGAGACAAAACTTGTCTGTTAAAGGTAGGGAGTAGGAATAGTGGTGGGCCAGTTTTATGGTGATGAGTGTGATATTTAGGGAAGTAAGTGTGAAAAGATAGATTTGAAACCTCCAGACAGTTAACTAATACCCTGATTGAATTTCAGTGGTGCAAGCAACCAGCTGAACAAATCCCGTTTGGAAGTACTGAAAGCCCAGGAAGCCCACATTAGAAATGTATTGCATGAAGCCAGACAGAAACTCCATGTGATCACCCAGAGTGATGCAAAGTACCAAAAGCTTCTTGAGGATCTCATTTGCCAGGGCCTCTGCCAGGTATGGAATTGAATGAATTATTTCTGCCACTGTGGGTTATTTGGATTTACTGCATTCATGTTAAGTATTTTTTCTTGACTTTATGTTTAGTTAATTTTATTTTTTTATATTAAAAGTTATTTATTTATTTATTTTTTTTCATATGAAAACTTAAGTCAGTAGGCCTATTTGTGTTTTTCTGAACCAAAGTAATTTTTGCACTAAAATCAGTAACCTACCAACTGTATAAAATTTAGCAGTCCACCCCTGCATTTGCATGGCATTGGCTCCAAGACTGGTACAGTAGCTGTGTAATCCTTTAGGAAACTATTTTACTTCTGTGAAAGTCCTGAATGTACTCAGTATCCACAAGCCCTTTGTTGGCCGAGTCGGTTGAGCTTCAGACCGTCATTTGATGGGCCGGAGTTCAATTCCCGCCGCCGGCTGATGAAGAGTTAGAGGAATTTATTTCTGGTGATAGAAATTCATTTCTCGCTATAATGTGGTTCGGATTCCACAATAAGCTGTAGGTCCCGTTGCTAAGTAACCAATTGGTTCTTAGCCACGTAAAATAAGTCTAATCCTTCGGGCCAGCCCTAGGAGAGGTGTTAATCAGCTCAGTGGTCTGGTAAAACTAAGGTATACTTAACTTTTTTAACTCAGTATCCACAGTTCAGCTTTAATTTACTTTGTATGTTTAATATTCAAAATATGTAGGTTATGAAGTTACTACACATCCTGTATGGATTTGAAAGACAAAAAATAAATACACATTACATTAGTGACCAACACAATTGTTTGGAAGTCAGTCGCTCTCTCTGTCTTTTGTAGAAATGCTTTTTCTTCAAAATATTTAAAATCTAATTGTGTGCAAGTTGGCTAGTCATAGCAGTACAGTACTGTACTTTAGTATGCTCTCATAATAGGGACATTTAATTTCAACCATGCATTATCATCATCTTTCGGATGAAAGAGGGTATTAACGCTTTCTGGTTGCTCTTTATAGCCTCATGGTATAAAATACATTTTGTCAACATCCTTGATTTTGTTATGCTGTGTAAGCAAGAATTGGTAATAGGTGGAGTTTGGTATTGAACAACTACCTTGTAAGAGATAGTACTTAGTGTTCCTTGGGCTGGTGTTTGCCATTACATGTTTTGCCATATTTCAGGTACTATAATACCAAATGTCTCTTACTTAGCATAATCAATAGATTTTGGTGTAATAGCAGTTTCTCAACCACATAGGAAATTGCCAGTGTTTTACCATTTCTTATGCTTGGACAAAGCCTCTTTTAGCAGCCAGTGACTGGCCAGTAGCATTAGCTGTTTATGTGCACTAAAGGAAAAGTTACTGAATGCAAGACTAGTATGATATCTAGAGTTTAACAATATTTTATTACCCTTACAATTTGGATTTCAAAAGGTGCATTCTACAGTACACACACTAATTCAGCCTTAGACCCCTCTGTGTAAGGCCTTTGCCTCCAGGCATCATCATTCATCAGTTGTCTTTGGCATAGAGAAGGCTTACAATACAGTGCTGTCTCAAGATATACAGTACAGTCAGTCACTTGTAGCTCTTTTTCTTTCAGTTTAACAAATTCAGAATGGGCATATCTGAGAATATTGCAACTGCAGTTTGGGTTCAATGTCACTGATGGATTTGTCTATGGAATATGCTTTATATTATGTAAACTTAGTTTAAAAAGTCAAGGCCTTGACCCTTCAGTGAATCTGTTCTTTTGTGGGCTTGAAGTAGCATTAATCTGTAAACTCTAAAGGCAGTGTTACCCAGATTTCTTTGGGAGCAATATTCTGAAAGACTTAACAACATGATGATGGAACTGCTGGCTAAGAATCATGCCTTTTCATTTTTTTTGTCAAGAGTTTACATGAGTTTTGTAATCTCTAAGGCTGAATTATATTTGGCTGACAGTGAGTTTACTAGCTTCTGAGGTGGCACTTCACAAGCAGAAGCAGCTGCCTGGCAGTGTTGCAACTTTGTTGGGCTGTATTTGGTGTAGCTTATGTTGTTTGTAGTGAGACCCATGGCACATGTAGTTACAGAGTGAAAAGCAGTATCTGTACCCCTGCTGTGGTGTGGACATCAGATACAATACCTTTCCTGAGAACACAGTGATTTGTTGTGGCAGAAGGTCAAATCCTATGAAATTTTTGACGTGTGATATAGACTCCATTGCAAATTTTAGGTCCTGATGTTAATGCTTGGTGATTATGCAGTAGGCTCAACCAGTGTCTTTTCGTTGGCTGTGCTTAGCCTTGGCAGGGATGACAAGGTCTTGTCTTTCATCACAGTAGACCTGTACCAGTGAAGTGGCCAAATACTATGTAGTTCAGAAAATGGTCTTGATGAACCAGCTTTTCCAAATATAATAATCTCATGATGAATATTGACTTAGTTAAGCCACCAAAGTTGGATTGCTTGGTATGGTAAGAGTCCTTAAATCAGGTCGTCTATGAGGAGGATATGCTGAAAATGGCTGTTCTGCTTGCTTTTACATCTACTTTAGTTTGCAGGCTAAGTGAGCTACATAGGCTGTTAAAATTATTCATACCAGAGGATGGGCACCAGTGCATTTAGACATCAAGATTCACATCAAGGAATTGGGTTCCTGCTAAGTTGAAAGGACAACATGCTGCTGTTTGGAGTTTGTTGGGGAATGGGGAAAATAAAGCCAATGATCTTTTGTGCCCAGTGAGAGCCCTTATCAATTATTTCGGGGAGTTGATGTAATGTAGTCTGCTGTCCTACCATCAGTGAGTGCAACACACACAGTTATTTCAAGAATTTTTTTAGCATTCCTGAATCAAATTGGTGTTTTAGTGGTAAGGGCTTAATCCAAGTTTACAATAAAATAAAACAGAATGTCTGTAGCTCAAGTTATTAATGTAGGTTGTTGTCATTTAACTTTTGACTCATGTCTCCTATGGAATAAATGTCTTTGTTGCATTGACATGTTATGGGTAGGCATGATTAATTCTGACATATCATATTGTCACATACTTTAGGCGAACGTATCCTTAGCAGTCAGAATCATATGTGATCTCTGGAAAGTTCAGAGTGCCTACAACAAACATTATGGATCTCCAGTTGGTCATATTGCAGGAAAGACATTACTGTATATTGTTCTGTCTTACATAATTACCGTATGTTTATCTGAACATACATGACACCAGTACACTGATGATCATTATTGCTATTAGTAGTGTATTGTAGTGGTACAGTATAGGGCTTCCCCTCATGGCAGTGATACTCACATGGAAGGACTAGGTGGTCTTTGAAGAATTTATTTCTCTTGGCCAAGTGGTTCCAGTGTGAGCAGTGATGTAGTTATGAGGTGTATATTTATGAAACAAAAGTAATTTAAATTACAATTTATATTACTGTGAATTAATTAAGAGGGTGCAGATCAGTTTCATCTTCAATATCTCTGGGTAAGTTATCATTGTACGTTACCCCATTTGTGATGTGCATTACATTTAATTAAAGGATGAGGGTACACAATGTGTAAATTGATCATTGAAAAATATAATATAGTGAAGTGCTATTTTTTATTTTTTTGCCAGCTGTTGGAACCAGAGCTGATTATCAGGTGTCGTCGTGCTGACCATGGTCTGATAGAAACTGTTATACCAATAGCTGCACAAAGATACAAGGATCAGACTGGACGCACTTGTAAATTGACTGTCGACACTGCAAATTGGCTGCCAGCAGAAATGTAAGAAAAAGTATTGGGTATTTATTATAGGTACAGGATTTTTAAATATTTCCAATAACCTAATCATTTCATGTGAGTGGTTGTTCATGAAAAACATTAATTTTAATATTTCAGTGATAATTGCTGGTGATTTTTATCAAAATACCAGGCCTTTAGCAAATATTAATTGTTTCCCTGGCTCTTAAGTACATTTTTCTTTCTTTGTTCTGTTTCCTACTATTTACTCTCCAGTCACAGGATTTCCAATGAAATGTATTGCTCTACTAGAATGGATGAATACTGTACCTTAGAAAGTTAAAAGATTATACAGTATTTGGAACCACATATATATTTTAGCTCTGCTATGCCAGACATAGGAGTTTGATTCCCCAAAACCAAATTTTTGGCACAATTTATCTGTTGGCCTCTTGATAGTACAAACTATTCATCCCTCCCTATAACCCTGGTTGCCTAAGCTTGATGCTGCAAGCCCAAGTGCACTGATAGAAAGCAACCAAGTACTGTACAGAAAAATAAATAAGCAAAGGATAAACTAAAGAGCTAAGAAAAATAACACTAAGAAACGAGGTTCGTGTCAGTCTGCCCTCTAATTTCTATTACTGCTCATAAATTAAGCACATACAGTTGCCAAGTATTTGTTAGCTTAAATTTGCCCTCTGGATGTAAGTTAAGTTCAGGTTAAAGATCATAAACTTTGTTGGTCCATGTTTGCCTTGAGCATTAAATTAAAATTTGATGATTGATTTTACTGTTTTTAGATAGTAATATGCAAAAAATAGCAGCATTATTGGAGTTCTAATGAAATTTTGATTAATTTCAGCTGTGGTGGTATTGAACTTCTCACAAAGGGAAACCGCATCAAGGTCTCAAACACTTTGGAAGCCAGATTGGAGATGTTGGCCCAACAGATGCTTCCTGAAATAAGGCAAATGCTTTTTGGTGCCAATCCAAACCGTAAATTTGACAATTAGATCATCTGCCAAGAGTATTTGAAGATAATTTGTTAGAGCAAAGCACAATTTTTCTTTTCTCCCCATACCTTGTAATAGTTAATTTTGAGGTTGTGTATGTGCGATAATATGTATAGATAGTGTTGCTGTGTCATGGATTTCTCACTAAGTTATATTGTGGAAGGATTATGTGGTTTTGTCTATTACTTTTACATGACATTCCAGGTTGACGTGTTTGTTGAAAAAAAGTAAAGGATGCTTTTTACAGATTTGTGACTATAAATTTTCATGGTTGGTGAAGACCAAGTTTGTTGAGTACTTTAAAATACATTGGTAGACTTTAAAGTAAAAAGCTGAACGTTATAAAATTAACCATTCAAGTCAAGCACTGAGTAGGGCTTACCAGGTAGAAAGGTTTGTGTACTTACCAGGCTGTATGTTGAATAAGTCAATTTTTCTGTATATTTATGAACTAATAATGGTTTCTGTAAAAAAAATGGATAAAAGTCTTTAAAAATCATTATTAGTTATTTTTGTAAATAATTGTCACACCAGACCAGACTTGCAAAATAAGATGCTCTTTCAGAATCATCACTGTAAATACTACCTGAGGTTAGAGGTAAATCCTGAAATATTGAATGTTGAATTTTCTTTGCAAGTATTGATGAGCTGTTATTCTCAAGTTTTCTGGTATTTCAGAAATTTCAATAGCCTTTGACCTTTGTTCAAAATTGTAACAGTTCATAATTTTAATGGGAGTACTGTTAATGTAGACAGTGAAAATAAAGAGTTAATTACTCTTACTTCTTTACTGTTGTATTGTTCCTGCTTCTTATAGGAAAAGCATTACGCAAGTCTTTCTTTTCCACAATTTAGTCCAGTAGTATAGTATCTTATCTTGTGGCAACAGTGTAAAATTTAAATTATAGCAGCTTTTCAAGATTGTATAATGGAAACTGTGTGCCAGTACAGTTTCTTTTGCAGTGTAAAATATCTCTGGCAAGTTGTATATCATGGCACTTCTCCCCAAACTAGCAAACCAAGTCCTAAAGGGAAAGACTAAATGCCATGAGGATAGACAAGCACTTTAAGTGGAGTTCTGCCAAGCTAGAGAAAATATGGAATACTGGGTATGAGTTCATCACATTTGTGTGCACGCAATATACATATTGAAAGCAACACTGGTCAAGAGGATCTGATAGCAGGACTGCCTGTATCCACTAAAGGGAAACTACCTGTCAATAAGGAACTGATGGCACTATGTACCTACTCATACCAGTTCAAGAGCCAAAACTTAACTTACAGAACAACTTGCACATAACCACAGCAGATCGGTGGGTCAAATAGCAGATAAAAGAGTTTGGGGCATCCTTAGTAATAGCTTCCATTCCTAAAGTCAAATACATTTGAGGATCCCCAAGAAAGACTTGAAACCGTAGCGGAGTTGTGTGCAATCCAGAGTTACATCATCTGAGTCTGCTATAAGCAAGACTATCCTTAAAAAATTGCTTTTTTGCTGGTCCGGAAATCAAGCGAACACGAGCAGGAGCAAAGTCCAGAGAGGCCAGAAGTAGAGAATGTGAAGAAGTAGAATTCTTAGAAGGTTAAGCAGCAGAGAGTCTCTCAAGGATGTGGTGAACAGGATGCAATTAGGAGATGGCACAAATTGCTGTCACTAGTGGCATGAAGAGAGCTAGTAGATAGACAAGAGGATCCTATAGGATCAAGTGAGGTAAAGGATCAACTAGATAATGGGGAGACTCCCCCTATTGGGATGAGGTGGAGAGCAGTGACGAGTGACAGCTATGAACAGGGGGTTGAGTAGATTTGTGTACACAAGATTCATTATGAACATGACTTCCAGGGATCAAGAGACAAAGAGGCCTATAGATGTGGGTTAAGGTATGGGGCCTTACTGGAACAGTGAAGGCAGGACCCCTTTAGCAGCAGGATTTCTGGCAAATGAAGGATTGCAAACAACGACAAATTAGCAGACTGCTGAGCTTTGGAGATAAAAGGGTACTATAGTGAAGAATGCCAAGGACACCAGCACAGAGAGCTTCAAAAAGGCAGTGAAGAACAAGGAAGGAATTTACTACACAGATGCCAACACTGGGACAACTGAGAAAAGTTGTAAAGTACTGTACACAAAAGTGTGTAAAGACCTGAAGAATAGTGGAAGAACCTGGCACTCAAGAACATGAGAGTAGGGGAGAACAAAGGAGCTGTCTGGGGTGACAAAGTTGAATCCACAGGAGTAGGGTACACGTGGTCAGAGCAGAATTCTTGATCAAGCCTTCATGTAAGCAAGAGGAACTGAAGCTTACGTTAGATTCATTCTGAAACAAAAGCAATGATTTCAGGTAGAGAAGTGTCTGATTCTTTGCTTGCAAGAGCATAAAGCATAAGCCTGAATAACATTAAGATATTATTCGGTTGTCAAAGGGCCAGTTAATATACAGTACTCTTACCCTACTATAATTTCTAAAGTAGTACACATTGGAGATTATTTTGTCTGTGGGCAGAGGAGACCTCGACCAAGAATACCAAAATAGGAGGGACACAGACACTGGCAAAGAGGCAACTGGTGCAAAAGATCATGTGCCTGTGACCAACTAATTCAGTTAGGAACTGGTCTTGGAGTATGGAGGAAACCAAAGTCTTGAGTCCAGCAAAGAGTATTGTCAGCTGAATGAATGGTCTCCACCGATGAGGAGGGGATCCATAGAACAGCAGCTGGAGGAAGGCACAGAGTAGGAGGAATTTAGGTGGAAATGGAGGAACAACAGAGGAAACCCGAATATTTCTAGTAAGGATGACCAGCAAATTGTCAGGAGACAAAGACCTAAGTGAAAGATTCAGTAATGGAGACACAAGCAAGAGATGATCAGTGCCTCTTAGGCTGAACGTGGTGGTATTGCTGAGATATAAGCTTCATCAAACAAGAGTCAGGACTTGACAGCTGTGGTTGTGGTGCAACGAGAAGAAGAATCTGAGGAGTCATCAACTGCGGCTCTGGAAGCACATTTACACAACCTGCCAATCATGCAAGAACCACTGATAGATGACCCAGTTCACACACACATGGCCAACATGAAACTACAGGACTTACTATCCCTGTCTACATAAGTGTGCCATGTCATGTTTAGATTAATATTCTCCCCCACAGGCAAGCAAAATTAGGAAAATACCCAATAAAAACATAAAAATCACTTAACACTAAGCAATCAGACAAAACTGGCAGCAGTGCACAGCTAAGACATGGAGGATGGAAGATAGCTGTTACTGTGAACTGGAGCAAAAACAGAAATTACTAAGTTTACAAACCCAGGAAAAAGTGAAAACACCAGCAAGGATTACACAATGAATAGACACAATTGGAACTCTGAAAGGACTGAAAAAAACAAGTACTGACCATAATACGCTACATTTTAAGTAATTATCTGAAAGTTATCAGTACTAAAGCAGCAAAAAAACCTACTAAACCTTGACTACAGCATCATATAATGAAGTTATCAGTACTAAAGCAGCAAAAAAACTACTAAACCATGAACACCATCATATAATGAAGTTATCAGTACTAAAGCAGCAAAAAAACCTACTAAACCTTGAACACAGCATCATATAATGAAATCAGTACTAAAGCAGCAAAAAAACCTACTAAACCTTGAACACCATCATATAAGAAGTTATCAGTACTAAAGCAGCAAAAACCTACTAAACCTTGACTACAGCATCATCATCAGTACTAAAAAAGCAGCAAAAAAACTACTAAAAAAAATATAATGAAGTTATCAGTACTAAAAGCAAAAAAACCTACTAAACCTTGAACACAGCATCATACAATGAAAAGTATACAAACTTATGAATTGATGAAAAAAGAAATGGCATAGCACAATAAATGGGAAAGTGAGGGTGTTGCTCCAGGGACAAATAGCAGCTCACCCGACTAAAAACACAAGGATGAAGCATTGCCTTGCAGGACAAAGTATGACAAGCAGGCAGGGTATGGCTTTTTTATCTCAAAGTCTAGCAAGTTGATGTGACTAAATCTGTTTCACATGGATTAAGAGAATTAATAATTAATGGGTTTGTAACAATAGATAGTATTATATAAAAAAAATTCAGTTGAGGCAAAAGTGTATTACTAATACACCCTGTAAGCAGAGATGTACATTGCTGCTACCTGACTATTTTACTTGAAGGCATTAATATTTACCTTATGCTCTGCAGAGTACTATCATTACTAATACTGGCACTGCATGCAAGTAGGAATGTAATAAAAAAAATTACATTTTAATCCCTTTACTAATCTCAACACAAGAGTAATCTTACTAAGTCTATTTTACCATTTAAAAGATTAATCCTATCTTAAGATAGCTATTATTCATACTATTTGCAGCATTTCATTACAACTACACATCATTATACACTTATTTGGCTTATGAGCTTCCAAAGCATGCCAGAGTTCATGCAACGTCTGTCTGATTCTGAACTGAGGCATACTACACTCAAAATTAAGAAAAGTAGACAAAAAATTTTGTATAATACCAGAACGCAACTGCTAGGATCAATATCCTGATGGTGAAATGGGAATATTTTGTTCGAAGTCATATTTATAAAACCATGATACTACTGCATTTAAGACACTGCAGATAACAAACTATTAAATCACCAAATAAAGACCTAGCTTATAAATCACATAAAAATTCATAACATTCAGTATTTACAGTACACTAAAATACTAATACTTCACTTTAAGTTATGTAGCAGAAGTTACATGGCGTTGATTATCAATGGAAACTTACAGATAAAAGCCAAATACAATCATAGCTTAGCTGAAAAACAACTTCTTAATGCTACAGTGTCATATTTAGTTTTCTCAACTGTCTACATACTTGGTACTGAAAAATTAGTTTTCTCAGTCAGTTTGTGTAGCAGGGATGAAACATGCATGTTTGTACTATATTTTCAATTTCTTTACAAAAATACAAACAGGTTAGTGTTTAATGGTCTGTGGATAACAAGAAAGTTGTTTTTATTAATGCCAAATATGCCCATCCAAACAGTTCTACTAGAACTCCCTATTTCACACTGACATCCTCATTAGTTACTTTTAACATTCAAGATGGGTTAATATTTGTGCTTTATTCGGTTTATATCCAACCACATTGGTATGTCTTCTATACAAAATGTCAAGGGAAAAATACTACTTGAGAGGTTTCTGTGAAGGGTTAAAGAACTTACTACTCAATCTTTAAAGTGGTCTTTCTCTAGTAGTTTGAAGAGAATAAGTCACATAGATTTGTAGTGCAAGCCTAGAGAATTTTCTCTTTGAAGAAATTAAATTTGGACCAAGGTCAGTTAAAGAGGCTGGATAGCTATGTGGGAAAAGCTAACAGGAAGAGACCACTGACAGCACAATGCTCAGCAAACTGAAAATAAGCTGACCAAATCAGTAACTCGATAAGAAAGAAAGTGGAAAACTGGAAAATATCTTAAATTAATAACTTTGTTATCTACAACAGTGAGAAAACTAAGAGATACCTTGACGAGCAACCCTTCAGACAGTTGGTATGAATAACTGGAAGACCACTTCTTATTACACACTGTATTTAGATGACACATTGTTTTTCAACTTATTACTTAATTTTAGTGTTTTTAAATACTTTAAAGCCAAGTTACTTGAAATAAAAATCCTATTCCCAAATCCTCAACCAAAATCTCTAAGTTATACCACATACGTGATTGACCAGCTTGTGACAATGCACAACTGACTTGTGAATGTACACACAAAATATGAATAGAATTTTAGTTATTGCAGAGAACCAATTATTTTGGAGGCAAAGAACGTGCAACCAACTCAGTCTTTACTAACTTTTCTAAATTATTAGGCAGTTAAACTTAATCAGTTACAAAACATTTTAAGATACCAAGTCCAAAAAACCCAGCACACCCAACATATGCTCTTTCCAAAACTTTTTATAAACACTAATTTCTTGGTAAGGTCTCTCACTCTCTTACTGAAGTTCCCCTTAATTTATGCAGGTTCTGGTATTATTCAGTAATTTAACTGTTAAATTTAAAAATTCATCAGACTAAGAAAAATGAAGCAAGCTCTGAGAATGATCCCAATACCTAGCAACATATAATGCATATAAAAAATCTTAGTGTAGTAGCTCACTGCCAGCAAAGTCTTGACAAAATGGTATAGGTGTAAGGTTTATACAGCTTAGGGAAAAGAATATACTTGCATGGATTTTGTTATATGTACCAGGCTGCATCTTCAACTAATTCCATCCCACAGATATAGTACTATATTATTACCAAAATAAGATAAACTTCTACTTCTCAAAGTTATGACCTCTGCATAACTACCAGTCTGTGTGGTCTGTCACTCATTAATTAATAACAAATTAGTCTTGCACACAGTATGAGACATCTAATGTAGGAAGAAATACTTCTTGCAATTTCTCTACAGACAATCTTTTTTTTTTTATAACAGTAGAACTGCATTCTGAAGTATTACTATTTATTGTCCAAAATTCATTATGGAGAAAGCATCTTACTGACCAGCATTTAGAAATACAAGAATGCTAGTCGTTATTCAGTAATCTGATGAAGTGCCATCATGCAATCAAAACCAACTCTTAAAATTGTCAGGTATTTTTTTGACTGTGGTACCACTTCATGGATAAAAATATTTAACCTACAAGCAATCATTTAAAAATTAACTACATATACCATAATAGATGTACAGTACAGCACAGTACTGTACATTTCAATGTCCACATTTATACTGATATACTAATGTATACATCAAATGTATCATCATGGTAAGACACCAACATAACCCACCACTACAAAATCAAGTTGTAATTACTATACAAAATTCTTAATGTGAAATGGTGTAAGATAAGGCACCACATAAATGTAAAGTGTTTAATGAAAAGATCATGTGCACAGTTAAAATGAATATTACTAAAATTCTGTTCAGGGTGGTTATGGCAAAATTCTAAATGTGTTTAAAACAGTTTTTTGTCCGATGAAATTCCAGTAAAGTTCAAACTGTAATGTCTTCAACATGCAAAGTAAATTTATAAAGCAAGAGATAACCAAACTCCACATAAATAAGTTTAGACCATCAATATTTCTGTCAACTGTTTTAACCAGTCTGAGCCAATGGCCTGGCCCAAAAGTTTGCTTATGCAGTATGAATAAAAATTATCTTGACTGCTGAACTGCAATGACCAGATGAACTGAGAAATATGCCAGTTTACTGGAGATTTCTGTTTGAGACCTAACATTTGTTGTAGGCTGAAAACTAAGACAGTTACCTAATGCATGTTTTAGCTATTAATTATAAACTGCATTCAATGCACTCTGCAGTATGGGAAAGACTAAAATATTTAATAAGGTATGACCAATTAAGACTATGTCACCATACAATTTAACTATGTCACCACACTATTTACAAATGTACTGTACTTCATAAATTTAGCTGGTACCATGTAGGTACATTATTCTTGGCAACATTTGTTCAGGATAAGGATATCTGCTCTTCTTAAACCTGTTACTGATTCACAGAAAAACAACCACAATATATTTTAAGAGCACTTCCCCATGATTAAAAGCCTGGTATTGTACTGCATTGTGCATTCTATTTTCTAATTCTGAAAAACTTTACCATCTAGCATGCAACATGAAAGTAAACCACCTACTTTTATAACTAGAAAAATTAAACCACCTACAATTCTAAATACTTTTTGCACATGAGTACTAGGTAAACATGACTTTCAAGAATGTTTAAAAGTTCCTGTACTACGTACACTAAATTTTAGCACTGAATCAAGGCAGGAAAGAACTGTATAAACTCTGAAAGTCTTTAAAACCATATCTAAAATTAATGTACAATATCAAATGTAAAAAAATAAGAAGAAATTACCCCTCCAGTTGCTAGAATACTACACCAATTTGACCCCTGTATACTAATGCGAGATCAACCCTTTGCCAAGTCTCTAACACCTCTACCACAAGCACTGCACCTTAGTATCCTAGCTTCTCCCTTCCGGAGGAATTTATCTTTTACCAAATGAAGTGACACTTTATAACATTACAAAATCATCCTGTACTTCATAAGAAACAGAAAATCTAATAAATGTTATGGAAACTACAAAAACATATCAATAGCACAATACAGTACAGTCAGTTCCCAGGTTACGAGAAGGTTGGCTTACAACATTCCAAGCTTACGACGCTCTTCAAATATATTCATAAAAAATTTGATCTGACGGAAGAAATATGGCTCCAAAAAGGGCAGAATGATCAAAATTTGGAGGTTTTCTGATGAAAAACTCAATAAAAATGCAGTTAACATCATTTACAAGTAAGGTTTTCTTACCATTTTTGACGATATTTCGGGTTACGACAATTTTTGGCTTACGATGCGGCGCCGGAATGGAACCCCTGTCGTAAGCAAGGGACTGCCTTACTGTATAATATAATCCAATAAATATTATGGAAGGTAAAAAAACTTATCCATAGAATATAAATTGCTTAATGCAAGATATGAATTAGCAAGATTATACTTCAAGCTCTACATACTAAACTATCTTACAAATAGGCTTACGTTGTTCTTGAAATCGTATCTCAATACATTCTTTTACTGAATTCTTTTGTATTCTACCCAAAAGAGCACTTACTGCACAGTACATTATCATTATTGTTTTGAATTAGTTCAACAGGACCACTGATTCATATTTCTAGACCCTCACAGGGCTTGAAATGATAGTTGAAAATTGGGGCAATATAGGCAATATACAGATGAAGAGGAAAGCTTAGCAGTAAAAACCAAAGGAAATGGATAGAAAGTCAGAGGTAGGAAGCAACACAGCTGGGGCCAAAGGGATAGTGAAAACCAGCATGTCTTGAATATTTAGTGTGCCACTCACAGCAAACTGTAAGTGGCACCCCTCTATAGGGACTGTCCAGTACAATAAATCACCAAATAATCAACAAACATTAAGTTTCTATATGAATATGTAAGAATATGTTCACTTATGCTCATAAATCAGTGATAATCATATTAACTGGATTTTCTTTACACTAGAACACTATATATCCACGATAAATCAATACCATCACTAAAATGACAAGAACTTTTCTGTTAACAACTGGTCAGAAAATGAAGAGAACTGTATTTTTTTTTGGAGGAAGGGCATATACTAAAGATGGAGACTCTTTGCAAAACACCATATTACAATTCACTCTTTCATGGCATAAGCAACAGTTTTAATTGACAAATTTCAGATGTTTGTTCATAGTTTTAGCAAAATTTTTATCACAGATCCAAATCTGTAACAGATGCATATATGTAACCTACCTGTAAGCAGCAACCAGTTTGCAAACATCAGCTGCTTAGCCTGCCTTGTTTATCACTGGGCAAGTAACAAGCAGACTAACCTGGTTAATGGTTTTAAGTACACTAGCACACCTAACCCCTACTCTCACCTGAACCAACATCCCCTTTCCTTACCTGATCTAGATGGATGGTCAAGCCAAATTTGTGAAACCTGCTACAAGGGAAAGATGTTTCTGCTTGCACCCATCTTTAAAAGCTGTGTGGATATAGCATATTAAAATTATGCTTAATCTAAGCAAGGAATTCCAGATCTGTCTCTACTTTTGCCCTTAAAAAAAAAACAGTTCTTCCACTTCTCAACCACATACTGTACTGTATACAGTACTGATGTTATCAGTTTCAAGTTACCCATCATTCACGGTCATTTACCAAAAAAAAGATACTTTACTGACCTAAAACAACAAAATACTATAATGAGCTAACCTATTTAGCTCTCTTAGGGTTGGCCCTAAACATACACACAGGACCAACCCTATGAGAGCTAAATGAATTAGCCCAGTGGTCTGGTTAAACTAATTAATAATAAACATATGTACACACACACACACATACACATTATACACCAAAGTACTTCATATGACATCATGTAGTAGAGATAAACACAAATAAGCCACAGGCTTTTATATCACAGAGAGTATTTGAGAACTACCATATACTGTACCATAAGAATGTCACTGTATGTGCGAGCTCCCAATAAAATATGCTTACTTAAGGTTCTTGATTGCTTCAGTATATATACAGTGATCATACATCTCTGCTAGTACTAGAGAAAGCTAGTACAATGGAAAGGATATGGCAGAAAAATGTGAATACTGTACTTAAAATCTGCACACTTTGAACTAATTGCTGCACATGTCCAAACTGTCAAATCTTTCTTACTATGACAGAGCACCTCAAAAGTCCATCAAAAATTTCCTCCTAACTTTTCATAAACAAGAAAGCAATACATTCACTGAACAACATGTCAAGCCTTTGGAATTGTAATTTTACACCCAGGACACTAAAAGAATCAGTTACATATAAAAGATAGTTTAACCAGGCCACGAAGTAAAAACCTTGACTCTCATTAAACATTAAAATGGACTGCTTATAGCATTCCTTCAAGAACAAAATGAAGCTATCTTTCAAAGTCAGCAAAAGGTCATTCCTGCGCCAGAAACAAGGAGTTTTAGGATCGTTTTTCAAATAACTCTAAGCAACTATCTATCAACAGTATCACTTTCTTGACCAATAATGCAATGTTCCTTCAAACAAAAAAATCCTGAAGGTGCATCCCTCATCATACAAGACAACTAAAATATCTCCTGGTGAGAAAAGGTTTCTGCTATCACTAATACTCGTTAAGCCTTTAACAAGTTCTGTTCCTCTTATCAAGCTCTAGTCCTAAATTTTGCAATTTATGAAAAACTTGCTATGGTATGCAACATATGTTTTCAATGAACATTAACAACTTAGTTAGTTATAGGGACTGGCTAGTTTAGGAAGGAAACTCTTCAAATACCTACTCCTCCTATACTATCTGATCTGGATGAATGAAAATTGTATGGTGCAAGACCCTTGCTTTAAACATAAAGAAAGCAATGTTAGTAAATATTATTGTTTTGAAAAATATATACTTTCAACTTTCATTCTATCACACCAACATACAATCTACCAAATCTGATTCTTTTATATGTACACTCATATCTCATTTTAATGGACAAAAGGGGGGAGGGGATATCGGTCCAATATTGCCGATTGTTTGTACAGTAGTTACCAAAATGGGGTCTGTAGGGCTAATATTAACAATTATATTACGAAAACAAGAGGGAAAATACTTTTACTCAAGCACTACATCAAGCACAATATCCAATGTGACAATGCAAAAAAGGATTTTGACAAAGGAAAAATCTATTTCTGGGGAGGGGCCCGTGTCACCCGGTGAAATAATCCATTCAGCACTTATTTCTAGGTAATTCCGTTGCTAGATACCAGAGAAAAGCTAAATGTAAAGCTGGGGTTACTACCCCCAGAGCGAGCTCCAAGAAATGGAGTCGTATATGGTAAAGGGTGAGATTGTCACAATCACGGGACCCTGCCCTATAAAGATTCCCAATGTCAAAAGTTCCAACGAGAGAGGTGCCGATACAAGCCCATGCACTACTCGCGGACTGTACACAAGGCAACACTAACCGCATTCCATGTTAGCACCCACCCCACTAGAATGATGTTTACCATGGGAGGGAGAGAATGAAAAACAGGGGTGGGTCACCGGGTGACACGGGCCCCTCCCCAGAAATAGATTTTTCCTTTGTCAAAATCCTTTTTCTGGATCGGGGTCCCGTGTCAGCCGGTGAAATAATAACAGAGAAATAAACATCAGTCTTATGCTATTAAAGACTTAAATAGAGACGTTGAAAACTAGGAGAATTCTACCCTGGACATTAGTAAGGTCCTCTAAATTCCTGTAATGAAAATAATGTAAGTGGTTACCGTCTAAGATCATGAGCTTAGAATTGAACCTGAATAGGCTTGTATTAAGAAAATACTTTCTGCCTAATAGCAGACACAATGACAGTAACCTCCCCCCTTTTTTAAAAACAGAGGATCTGACAAAATTGCGACACTGTAATATAATAAATTCAACTTTTCTTGATATGCCGTGATCGTATAGTGGGGGCTCAGAAATTTATTCTGAGTTATCGGAGCTTTGCAGCTCCAGTGATGTGAGGGTACTACCAGCACATTCACAGTGTAGGCCTGTGCCGACTAGAGGCCAGCTCTTGAAGCAGCAGCTCCTGTCCAGTGTTGGTACAACTGTATGCAGTGCTCATGACTTTTAAATTCAAAAATACTAAATTGGCTGCTCCGGATTTTGTCCGTTGCTTCTGATAGCCATTCAATGGGGTCCATAAAACTGAGGTATGAGTCTTTATGAAAAATGATGGAGTACATGCAGTTTGGATTTATAAGTTTTTTTAAGTATGGACTCCTGAAATTGGAGCAGCCTAGCTGAGCTTGATGCACTGCATAGTTACTTTAATAAAGGATCCAAAGTGATTAAACTGCTGTTATGTCATTGTCTATCAATAGTGAGGAAAAGGTTTCTTCAGTAAATTTTTATGGTACTTTTCAATAGAGGTTATCATAATATTATCAAGTAGTCTAACCAGGCCTCTGAGTCAAAAAACTTAACTCATACAGCTGGCCAACAAAATATTATAATTTTGTCAAAAACAATATTTTGTACTAACCAATAACACACCTTGCACTCCACTTGTGGAACTATGAAACTTAGATAAATTTGGATAAAATACCTCATAAAATGGAATGCCACACATGAAAATAATTTAATAATTTTAATTTCTGTTACCAAATTTCTTTTCTTTTCTAGGATCCGGTCCCCTTAAACTATAAGTAGAAGGAAACTGAACATTGAGCCCCTAATAACTCCATAAAATTGAGAAATTTTAAAAACTTGCATAAAGAAGGCATAAAACATTTAAATGAAAATTCTGAAAAGCAAACTAACCACTACTCATTATGATTACACAGCCAGTTCAAAATTATAATTACTACAAAAACAACATTATTCATCAATAATTAACGGTATTGATGTGATGATGATAACAATCCCCAAAGAAAGAGATTTAAAAGCCAAAAAGGTGAAAAAAATTGTCCTAACATCTTGCTCACACAACGATAATCACTGCTCTACAACAATAACGATGGATGTAAGAGAAACTGCTCATTTCTTAAGTTTCTTAAGAGGAAAAAAAAAAATCACTGCACCTTCAGTTACTAAAAAAAGCACAACAATTACAAATGCACCTCATTCTGCATTAGGTCTGTTTACCTCCTATGTTCTACAAGCAAGCAAAGCTATAACACAATGCATAGAAAAATATCTTTATATAATTCTGTCATTATTATTATCATTTTATTGGATATTCTAATCGGACCACAGAGCTAAAATTGTCAATACCTCTGCGGTTGGTCCGAAGGGTTTTCTTGGTTTTTAACTGTTCATATAATACACATACAGTACAGTGTATATACAAATATACAAGTACTAAGACACAAACATACTTGTACATGTACTGTATATATAAACTATACATCATACATGGGCACACATGCATGCATACTCTCACATAATTATTACTTTGTACAATTTCCTACTCTTGCAGTTAATCATAAAGCATGTAAAAATATAATACTTATCACAATATTCACACAAATTAATGGGGTATGGATCATAGTTAACATTTTTACTTTAATTCAAGAAAGAACGTAAAAAATAAAATTTAACAAGGGATGTCTACTCTTTCATTTTAAATTCTATTGCTTACGTAATTCAAATAGTTATGCTATCCAAGAATAAGATGATTATTAATGTCACGGATGGTTTGAAGGAGTTGACTGATTTACACACAAGTATTACAATCAATGCTCGCATGAGAGGCCTGAATGATGACTGAATAATGCAAACTACAATCTAAATTAACATATATGTGTTGGCAGGATATCTCAAGAATGCAGAACAGAATTTGATGAAACTTGGTGAATATATCTAAGTGACCTTCTGGAGATTATTAACACCAGGGAGAAACTGGGATGATTTCCATGACAAAAAGCCAAATCTTGAGCCATTCCACCCAAAAGCATATCTTGAGAAGATACAGGGCCTGGTAAATGTACACTTCAAATTTCAATAATTCTATTCATCCTTTCCAGAGACATGGGAGAAAACATAAAACCCATAACTACATTACTTGCAGAAGGAAAAGAATATAAAATCACAATATTAAAAAATAAATACAATTTGTGAAGGCCATTCCTTTGATACACTAGGGTTATACAGTATCATATTCATTGTGTGGTCAAAGAATACTGTCTTATGCACAAGTATGAATCAACCTCCACTCAATAGCAGACCAAATAAAAATAGACCAACATTTTGGCTGTACAACTTCTTCCCTGAACAAATTAGAAAATTGTACCATTCTTCCATATACTGTCCCGCACACCAATCAGACCAAGTACACAGACTTCATTTAACTTACAACTGCTTGCTTATTGTCTATGGAACTTAAAATACAATACATATTGTACTTACGAAAGATCCCTATGTTTTATAAGTAAGTTGGCATTTATAATTATGTGAAAAATGGAAATGACTAACAAAATGAAGTATTCTATGGACCTTTATAGCAAGTTTAAAAAGTATTTCCATTCAAAATATTTTACATTTATTACACCAAATGAAAAAATATGTTACTACGTAATCAATAAATAGAACCCAATACAAGTTAACAGGAAAACAAAAGCTTGCTAAGGCATGTATAATTTATATAATAATGGGTTAAAAGATAATTTACCTGTCCCTACGAAATAGAGAAAAGCTTCACATAATCCCCACTAAGGAAGACATCACACACTTCTAACGCAGTATATGACCAGGGAGGATACAATCTACAGAGCCCTAGAAAAACTGGAAACCTGCAACACTGACACCATTCACCCTACTTACGATTTGTACCCGCCACACTCAAAACTTCATGTCCGTAGCACCACTCCTCCCATGGGGAGCTTGGCTTGAACATGCAAAACATGAGGTATACCGACTGATGAGAGTAGTGATTATAAAGTATCAAGCACATTATCTTGCTTCAAGTAATGCACCTGATAAGCTCTGAGTTGGAAAAATAATAAAAACAAAAATTCATTATCCACAAATTATTAACAAATGAAAATGTATATAAAGCATACAAAATAACAAATACAGTTTCAACAAAGAAAATTATACAAAAACAATCCCAACAAACACCAAAAAATTCTTAAACCTGGAAACACATCACCTTGAAATAAAATTTGTCACAATTAGCTTGAATATAATCTTTCATGACAAATAAAGAAGAGTACCTCTAACTGAAGTTAATTCTCCAACTCAAAACAGACCAGCAATTTTGCTGGACTGAGACAAACTCCCAACTTCAGAAATATCACAGTTACCAGATACTGACCCTGAAACCCTTTCTTTGAAATCATCCTGAGAGTCTGTATCGTAAACAGAGGAACTATGGCAACACTCAACATCACAAGCTATTCTGGCATTTCATTTTGTGCACTCCTCAGCACTGCTGGAATGGGATAGAAAAGACAGCGTGTTCCTCTAAATGTTAAGCAAATACTGCTGTGTACATCTGTTTGCCTCATTACTAAACAGTTGCCACCTCACATGAGGCCACAATAAAACATTTTTAGTAGTTTAATTTATACATTATGCATACAATATCATTAAAATCATAACAAAAAGCACCTTTTCTATACAGTAATCACTAATCACTTATCATAATCATCATAAATAGATATAGTATGTTCAAATAATACAAAACTGCCAACATAATGGATTTATCTAACATGATTTTGCCTTCACATATACTTTGATCAGTTATCATAAAAAGTAATAAAAATATAGTACAAATGACAAAACTGTTCATGGTAAAACAAATTTCTTATAACATATGCTGATCATAACTGAGACGTACAGTCCTGATGACTCTTTAAATTTTGCTTTATGCACCACATCGAGGAACAAACTGCCTGCATGTTTTACCAAAACAAGAATAGTATCTGCTCTCCTACTACCTAATTTAAGACTAATAAGTAATATAACCCACTACCCAAGTTTGATAGAGGGGAAAACAATGTACAGTAGTGGACTTTTGTAATCTACTCCTTCTTAGCCTTTTTACTGGGAACATTCCAGTAGTAGAGGAGCTGCGCCATTATAATCCCATTAGCAACAGTTGCAACACAATAGGTAATAATGATCACTTGGTCACCAGTTTCCTGAATAGAAGTGAAAATGCGCGCCATCGAACCCAGGAACAGCAATGTGACAGTGATGGCGGAGAGCTGTCCAGTGCTTCCATTATTGTAATTTGCCACAGCTTGAACCATCTGTAAACGGAAGACAAAACAGACTTTTATACACCTATATCTACAAACACTTTACATAAGAATGCATACTTTAGCTAAATGACTACAAGGCCCTAAACTTGTGAGACAACACATACTATAACACTGTATGATGTACCTGGTGCAAATGATCTGTAACCAAATACAGTGAGTAAAAAATGGAGGCACTTCGTAAGTTTGTAAATGTTAAATTCTTAGGTTTAAAAAAAAAAAAAAAAAAAAAAAAAAAAAAGAAAATTATGGTACTGTACAGTCAATCCCTGCTATTCGCAGTCTCACAATTCGCGGTCTTGCAATTCGCAGTCTAGCAATTTGCAGTCTTGCAATTTGCAGTCTTGCAATTCACAGTCTTGCAATTTGCAGCTTCACCTATTTGCGGATTTTTCTGTGGAACATACTGTATTACCAAATTATTCGCGAAAAATTCAGCAATTTGCGGACTTTTTCATCGAGAAATGCTCACTACTTAGTGTATTTTGATGTTTATTTTCATGACTAAATACATTTTTTTTATGATAAAAATATGATTTACTAATTTTCAGATATTAATATTAAAGTAAACACTGTACCATACTGAAGTTGTGAATTCTAGTGTTTCTCCTCTTCTGTGAAAAGAAAATGTGACAGCCTCAATACTCTATGAGAGAAAATGGCTCTGATTGAATACAGTGTATTTTGATGATATTTTCATGGCTAAATAAATTTTTTTACGACAACATGATTTACCAATTTTCAGATATTAGATATTGGTAAAACTAAGGAAGAGCTCCACATCAGGTATTACTTTGGAAATTGATTTTTCCTATAGTATTTTGGTTGCTTATTAAGAATTTACTGTTTTTTTTTTTGTTGGTCGACTGCAATTAACCTGTAATTAACCTCAGAAGTTGTATGCTGGGCATCCTGGAATGCTAAAGCACATGTGTAGCGAAAATACTGGAGCTTTTGTAAAAAGTGGAGCATTTCATTTCACCTGGGAGGACTTAACATGGCCTGCTAGGTTAGGTCTTATTTTTGGTGTCAGTTAGGTTAGTATAGTTCATTTTATAATAGGTTTAATTAGTGAATCCCTTGAAAACACATGAACTGATCTATATAAAAATTCATGTTTGAAACGTAACATAAAATCTGCTAGTTGTTTGTATGTCTTTGTGATCAGAGAGTAATGAACAGATGCTGCCGACTCATCAAACGCCATACAATCGTTGGGGTTTGGCGTGGGCAATTCAAATGATTGCCATACATTGAAGACCCTTATTGGTTCCTTACGATTATAAGAGACCAATCAGCCAAGGTCTATGACCTAAGCAAGTTCAGTTTGAAAAGTTAATGAGTTTGACAACTCACGCACTGGTGACAGTTTCCTTTCGATTGAGACATTCATAAAGTGTGTTGAAAATGCCACAGTAGGCTGGACAGATAGAGAAAAAATTGTGCAAACAAAATAAAAAGTCACTGGGAATGCAGCATGGCAGATCATGAGTTGGGACTTCAGTTGTTCAACAAACTTGGGCACTTTTAAACAACACCTCACCCAACAGTTTGCCCTACATCGAGAGGAGAAGATCGAGCTGATGGAAGATTACGACCCCATGTTGCGGGTGGGAGAGTCGATTTCAGCATTCTGTAATTACATCGGTGAAGACTATGTAATTATATCGGTGAAGACTATGAGTCCCTCACCCCTGAATGAGACCAGACTGTAGAGGGAAAAGAAGCCTCCTGCTGACGCATGCTAAGGCGAATTCTTTCCACCTACACAGTGGGATTCCTTATTGGTGATGAGAGCCCTTACAAGCCTTGCTGCTGAAGGTTCAACTTCAGTTAGACCATGAACAATGCCAACAAGCAAGAGGGAGGGGACAGACTACCTCCCCCCCTGTTTGTTGCAACGATTAAACAACCTGACCAAGCGAGTCCTCAGCCAGCCCCACCCACCATCCAAAGGGCAGGGTCACGCACCCAGGGACCTCTAAGAGGATAGGGGAAACCAACCAGGGATAAAACGGTTGGCTGTGGCTGGCAGTGTGGAAGGGAAGGCCACCTGAGGACCAAGTGCCCCTCTCTCACTGAGCCACGACATTATTTTTGATGCAATGCAACAGACCACCTTGTGAACACTTGTTCAAAAAACAACGACGGCCAGTGGAACAACACTCCCCTGCACGAAGGAAAGGAAGGAGAAGGCGGCATTGAGGAAGAGTTGGGAGGACCCCCAACTACACCCACGCTCATCAGGTCCAAACAACCACCGTGCCCCCAGCAGAACAAGGGACGCCTTGTTGGGGAGTTAGGGGAGTCAACCAACACCCGCAAGAAGTAGTGGAAAAGCCTCCATCAACTGTCACTACCCTACCCAAATGTTGAGGGTGCCAGGAGGGAAGGTAATGCAAGAGCCTATCACATGCCCTCAATCCGCGAAGGAGGTCGCGATGCCGATTGTGCAAATATGGTTATGAGAGCGACAGGAAAGGGCATTGATCGACATAAGTGCTAGTGTCTTTGTTAGAACACCACCTAGTGACAGGGTTGGTGCAGCCTACGAAAGGTTGTTTAGTTTTAATACAGCAGGAGGCCATTGGATGGTAACCCAGAGGACTGTGAAGCAGCAGGTAACCATCGATGGGCAAATAATGACACATACCTTCTATGTAGTACCAGCATTACAAGTAGAAGGAATTTCAGTTATTTTAGGAATTGATTTTGTGGATAGGAACAAAATAATAATAGTTGGCACAGATGGGAAGGGGATCGAAGTATGTTTAAAAGGACAACGAATCCCCACAGAGGGGGGACAGACCGAGGTGCCTAAGTGTCTCCCTAAGATCGAAGGGTGGTGGGAAGGAAGTACCTGCCACCCCAGAGGCAGGAGATGTGGCACCACCCAGACCCTCTCGTCCCTCACCATGACAACCGCACATAACTTACTGGATGGCACCTTAGTTATGATCAGACCCCATCTGCAATGAGAAGATTTTATCATTCTGGGTCTGAGCAAGGTAACACACGGCGAGGTTAATGTGCCATTTATTAAAGTTAGCGATCAGCGTATCGTATAAGACAGTGGGTCAATATGCGACCTTGAAGCCTGTGAAATAACAGATGCTTCTCACAAACTCACGACCTTGAGTAGCATGCATCAGGGTCATGGTGAAGAATGTCTAGACAGACTCCTGCAAACAGCTGGTGGGTCTACCCCTGTTACTTATCAAAATATTGTCAAGGAAATTATTGAAAGTTATTAAAATGTAATCACGATTGGTGACGAAACCCTAGGCAGAATAAATAATTTTCCTTTTTGTTATAGAGACCGGGGATCAACCACCAATAACACCTAAGCCGTATGGAATTCCAGTTTGTTATCAGCAGGAAGTGGAGAACAAAATTAATAAATTAAGGGAGCAAGGGACAATTAGAGAAAGTGGATCTCCCTGGGCCTCGCCAATGGTGATGGTTAAAAAGAAGGATGGTTCTCTTAGGCTTTGTTGATTATAGAAAGCTGAATAGTATCAAAAAAGACAATGCATTCCCATTGCCCTTTATCGAAGAATTGTTGATTAAGGTCAAAGATAGTAAATTCTTCACCACCCTGGATTTAAAGCCAGGTTATCATCAAATACCTATAGACGAGAGTAGCAAAGAAAAGAAAGCCTTTATAGCTAATGATCAACTGTTTGAATATAATTACCTTCCTTTTGGAGTAAAGAATGCTTCTGCCCAGTTTTCATGTGTTATGATGTCCATATTAGCTTCGCTATTAGGGCATAGCATGTTTGTGTACTTAGATGACATCATCATAATAGGGACTATAATAGAAGAACATAAGAAGAACATTATTGAAGTCTTAGAAGCTCTAAAGCAACACGGTATGAAAATTAATCTAACCAAATGTAAATTCTTTCAGCAAGAAGTTGAATTTTTGGGGCACACTGCAACATCTAAAGGCCTTAAGCCTTGTGCAGATAAAGTAGCAGCAATTAAGGAATTTCCTCAACTGAAGAATGCAAAAGAAGTAGAAAGTTTCCTCGGGCTCGCAGGCTACTATCGTAAGTTTATAAAATATTTTGGTAAAATAGCAAGACTACTAAATTCATTGAGGAAACAGTCGGATTTTCACTGGGGACAGGAGGAAGAAATAGCTTTTCAAGAATTAAAGATTTCACTCACTAGTAATGAACTGTCAGCTTATCCAAAGTTCGATCGACCATTTCTAGTAACTACCAACGCAAGTGGTATAGCTATTGGGGGAGCGATTTCTCAAGTTGAAAATGCAGGGAATGAAAAACCGATTTGTTTTGCATCACGAGCATTAAAAGGGGCAGAGAAGAATTACAGTACCTTCGATAGAGAGGTATTGGCGATTCTATGGATGCTGGATTGACATCACCACTTTTTGCTGGAGCACAAAGTCAAAATAAATACAAATCATCGCCCATCGAGAGATTTATTCAAGAGAGGGGATTTAACCACTTCCCAGG
This sequence comes from Macrobrachium rosenbergii, assembly GCF_040412425.1. Taxonomy (NCBI): domain Eukaryota; kingdom Metazoa; phylum Arthropoda; class Malacostraca; order Decapoda; family Palaemonidae; genus Macrobrachium; species Macrobrachium rosenbergii. Next base: position 62,837,989 of record NC_089788.1, on the reverse strand, counting down.
CTCCTTGGATTGAGTGACTGTTTGAGTTTGATTTGTGGGAATTAAACACATAGCAGGGAAAACAAAGTAGCTGATGCTCGCTCCAGGAGTGCCATAATGGGAATTACTACCCGAGCAGCAAAGAGAGAGGAACAACGACAAAAGAAAAGTTGCATGACTCAGAGGCACCCTATGTAGAAAGTGGGAATAATTTGGTAACTCAAGAGATACAGAGAGAGAGAGAGAAGGGGCGCGAACTGAACCAGCTGTGAGAACAAGAGAGCTGATCCTCCAGGGGGGTCAGTAAGCAGATGCCTGGGAGTGAGAGAGTGAGTGTGTGACTGATTGTGTGGTTGGAGTGTGCAAGAGGTAATGAGGGGTCAGGAATCCGAACCCTGGATTGAACAGGTTTAGGCTTATGTAAGGGGTGCGAGTAACAAGTTTCCCGATTTCCTAACAGTGCCCAAAGATATTTCTTCCTTGAAGGAGATATCTTATTTTGCAAATATGAGAAGAGACCAGGCAATATCTGATCTCGCGCCATCCTTCCTCCCTCTTTGGTAGAGAAAGCCATCCACATGATATATCTAAGTCCCTATGCAGGTCATATAGGTATAGAAAGGTCCCTCAATAGGACACGAGAATCATTTTTTGGGGTAGGGATGAAAAAAGATATCATAAAATTCATCTCCCAGTGCCAAATCTGCAATACCATGAAAAACCATAGACATACTATTCCGAAGGCTCAAATGTGGCCAGTGGAGCCAATCAAATTTGCCAGAGTACACATTGATGTTGTGGGACCCTTCCTTCCCCCCCTCCCGGGACGGGCAATTCAAGTATGTGTGTGTGATGGTGGATGCATTCATGCAGTATATGCACACATATGCGATGGTGGATAAATCTGCAGTATCAGTTGCCAGAGCCTTGTGTTCATTCATGGTGAAGTTCGGCTTTCCCTGTATGTTAATCAGTGACAATGGATATGAATTTATTAATGAAGTGATATAAGACCTAACAAAGATGTTGAATATAGAACATTTCACGATCGCATCCTACCGGCCTTCAGTCAATGGGTTACTTGAATCACATGATAGACAAATAAATATTTTGAAATATTTAGTAGCAGACAGTCCGAATCAGTGGGTAAGAGATACCTTTATTTTTTTGCCAATGGCAGGAACTTGCCATATAATATGACATATAACAGCTCCATAAGAGATACCCGTTTTATGGCACTTTTTAGTGCATGGACAGGACCCTTCATTGCCATATACCATGATCATGGACCCGCCAATAGAACTTTACCGAAAATTATTTTCGGTTAGCGGTGATTTTCGGTTATCAGAAACGGAACCCGTCAAACAATACCAGGTGATGTTCTGTAACCTGACCCAAAGAGTGTTTCAGACAAAGCAGATGCTTCTGTTGAGGGCCAATGAAAAGTATCAGACATAATATGATCAGCGATCATATTTTGTATCTAAGATACAAATACGGGTCAGAATCTATCTGAAAAGGCTGCAACGAAAGAAACATAAACTTGGGATCATCTACTTAGGACCGTAACTTGTGAAAGAAATTAAAAATGACACCACGGTGATCAAGCATATTAAAACTGGTGTCCAAGGCGAGTACCACCTATCACATAGGCATCCCGTCAGAGAAGGTGTCTTGATGTGGCCCTGAATAAGCCAGTACCCCTTTTTCCCGGAACTGCCTGGCTATCTGGGGAAGGAGAGTGAAGATGATGTGCAAGCATGTCTGGAGATCATTAACAGTGCACCCAACATGCATATAGACGAAGGTTACAAATACTGGTGTCATGTTCTGTTGTGGAAAGAAAACATCATAAACCTGTCTATGAACTTGCATTCCATGATCTTTTATTTCATATTTTGTGGTTGATTTTATTCATGTCTATTTGATGTCATTTGTTCTTTTTATTGTTTCTGTGATTTTAACAAAATTATTTTGTCTTGATGATTAACAGTAATCTGGTTTTTGCCTTGTTTTGATTATCTGAACTGCAGGTTATTACAATCCAATTCTCAGAAAATTGTGTGTGTTAATGTGTGGAGTGAAAAATTATCCATTGATCCTATATAATTATTTTTTTATAAAAAAAAAAAATTCATAGCAGTGTAATGCATGGAATTCATAACTCTGTAAATTGCCAATTGTAACTGTGCAATTTTACACTGGCCTGCTAAATTTTAGTTTTTGTTTCTGCATGAATTATTGATAACACATGTCGGGAGGTATGGTACTCAAATGGCAGTGCACAAATAGCAGAGAAACTAATGGAAAAAAAAAAGAAAAATAGTGTTGCGAGTCCTGCGAGACAGAACTTTTAGGGGGAAGTGGTGAACTGATCTATATAGAAATTCATGTTTGAAACATAACAGAAAATCTGCTAGTTGTTTGTAAGTCTTTGTGATCAGAAAATAACGAACAGATACTACTGATTCGTCGAATGTCATACAATCATTGGGGTTTGGCGTGGGCAATTCAAATGAGTGCCATACATTGAAGACCCTTATTGGTTCCTTACGATTATAAGAGACCAATCAGCTGAGGTCTATGACCTAAGCAAGTTCAGTTTGAAAAGTTAATGAGCAGTAAGGGTTTAACGGTCAACAGGTTGGGGCGCATTCCTAAGACAGTGATCGGTGTGTCACCTCAGAGTACCTTCCGACTATAGTTGCATAATTAAGTAGCGTAATATTAGCAACAGGACCCTGTGTAATTATTAAGGAAATTACATGTGTTAATTGTGTCTTACGCATTTCATTTGTACTGGTAGAACCTTTATATGACCAAGAATCAGGTCACATATGGCTCCCTGATGACTTGCGTATGTGTGGAACCATTCCATAACAACCTGGAGGTCCATCTTTCTTCCGTTTTCAAAACCCAGCGTTCCAAAGGTTCCCCAACCATAATGGGTAGATATGGGGTTAATAATAATTAATTGAAAATAAAACCACCACCTTCTTCACTAAAAGTAAAGGAAAAATCAATCTCCAAGGTAATAGTCGTGCAGAGCTCTTGCTTAGAAATATCTTAATATTAAAGTAAATACTATACTATACTGAAGCTGTAAATTCTAGTGTTTCCCCTGTTCTGTAAAAAGAAAATGGGACACCCTCAATACCCAATGAAAGAAATGGCTCTGACTGAATGTAGGGGGGACTTGAGTTTAGCTTTCACACTTAGCCATAATCCATATACAGTAGTTTTAAGTGTAATGTTGTAAGATGAATTTGAAATATTAAAATGTTTTAGGATAATAGTTTAAGGTATATTTAGTGTAGGATGATAGTTTAACCCTTAAGGGACGGATTGAGCCTCAGTGTGAAGTAAAACAGGATTGGGGAGGTGGACGGATTGAGCCTGAGTGTTAAACAATATTACGCACCACTGATATGGTAAGAATGAGGCGAGAGAGAGGTGCCAATACTTCTATATGCTATACATTCACTAATGGCAACTTTTATACTGACTTGAGAGTCGGGCCAGTTGCCGCAGACGTCTTTTCAGTCGTCAGTAATGCTTCTGACTTGAAGGGGGGAGAAGTACTGCATCTCTTTCTCAAGAGTCTTTTTGTAAATTTGCTTGTAAATATACGAAGGGGTTGCTGTTGTTTTTTGTTTTTGTCTTTTACGATAGTATGTCTGTTGTAAATGTAATTTTACAAAGAAAATTGCAAAGAAATATTAGAAAAAGCATGTAAAAGTAAAAAAAAAGTTACTGAATCTTCCTTCTCGTAAATTTACATGTATATTTTTCAACAAATATGCAAAAAATTTGTTACTGGTTTTATTCCTTATCTGTTTTGATATTGTGTGAACAGTAATAATAATTTTACAAAATACAATAAATTTATTTATTAGAAAAAACATATATAAGTTAGTAAAATTTACGATTGTCTTGTAAATGAGGACCCACAAGGGGTTGTAAATAGTCATTTTTAACTTCTCGTGGAAGGTAGGGAAAATTCTTTAGAGTTTTTTTTATACAGTGTGCATGCACATGTCATTCTCTTTCCATTAATGGGATTTTTATTTTTTTATTTTGCCGACCTCAAAGTTTCCCCGGTGTGGGGTGCTGCACATTGATAAATTATGCCGTCCCTTAAGGGTTAAGGTATACATTTGGTTTTGAAACCATTAAATAGGCAGTTATAAATGTTTTTATAGGTAGTCTTCGGTGTCTGACCTGTTTAAATATGCAGTTATAAGCATTTTTTGGGGATTTTACCTATCCGCAGAGGGTTGTGGTACCCATCACCGGCGAATTAGTTAGTTAGTTATAAATGATTTGTTTAACCAGACCTCTGAACTCTACTGGGGGTTTATTGTACATAGATTAATTGGTCACTATAGAAAATACAAGGGGTTTTAAAAAGACAACATTAAGCACAAGCAGACTGAGCACCTCAAATATAGTTTATCATCTACCAAACAGGTAGAAATTGCTATTGTAAAGCCTATTCCAAATAAACAAGCAAAACTCTTCATTACCAAATGAAGACATAATTTAACTGTTATCAACAAAGTAGTGTCCAAAACTAAGTTTTCAATGAAGATAAAACCCATCTAATACTGTACAAACTAAGAAGTAACACCTAGACAAAGGCAATCTAAATAATAATATATGGTACACTGAAACCATTCTTACAAAAAAAATGGAATCCAAGTGTATCCTTCATAGGCATACAGACATATATAACCACACCTGATTAAAAGATGACTTCCAGAACAGTTTGAACTTGAGTATACCATGATGAGGGGCCTAATTCAGCCAAACCAACATTTACAGAGCAAAATAAAGCAGAGGCTGACTGTTTACTGTGAAAAACACAACCTTTAAAGTGTATTTATTATTATTATTATTATTATTATTATTATTATTGTAAAATAGTTTTACCAGACAAGTAAGTCATATTTCAAGATTTTCATACAACTCACCTGAATGATTTGGTCATAAATTGGGGGTGAAAATTAGAGCAATATCTCATTTAAGTTTTGAAAGTTAGATTGAAAGAGACCAAGTGCAATGAAAAAAAAAATGAATACATAAAACAATGTGCAGCTGCTGAATTCAGGAGGAGGCTGCAAAAATGTTCATTGCCTCTTTCAGTGTGCCACTTCAGACATGCAAAAGGCAGTAATCCCTTAGAAGTACAGTACTGTGTACTCAAAAGACAGATGTGCTATAAAAATTATGCACAGTAAAATACAGTATTGTACATTACACAATACTTATAACAATACCCAGATTGTCAACTCTGAACCAATTTCTAAAAATTAATTGGCCTGATCACCTAGAGACTGTGTACAAGTTTCATCAACTTCTATTCATCCTTTACTGAGATATCTTAGTAACGTATAAATGCACAGACAATGGTGAAAAAACTTAACCTCCCAACTTTGTTAACATGGGATAAAACCTAACTTGCTTTTAACTAAACCTATAATGTATAGTACTACAGTAGGTATGGATCAATATACAACATGCACAATTCAATACAACCCTACCTAATATGCGCTCTGTACAACGCTGTAAAGATATGCCTTTTAATGTAGCACAGTGTTTGTCATATGCACCAAACAAAAGCAAGATACTTGTAACTTGGGTCATAAGCTTATTTCATCAATAATGAACTTTTGTACAGTAAAGCACAATTAATTTTCCTTCATACAAACCCACAAGTCACATAGAAACTCAAACCTACTGGCTTTAAATGTCCCTACATTCAACATTCTTTGTGTAACAGACAAAAGAAGAATTCAGTATTAGTCTTTCAGTACATTCACCACCTGGGCCCTCAGGTACCCAATAACCATACTCGTTACTTTTCCCACTCTAGAGAGAGGCTGCAAGATTAGTGGGCTGGGAGAAGGGGACTCAATATATATGAAAACTAGTTTTGTGTTATAAAAACTCAGCTGTTTCATCACAAACACAACAACCACATATATGTCCTAAATGACTGAACAGTGCATTGGAAAGTTGTGGTTCCAGCACATAGTTAAAGAGATCCACTTGTAACATAACCCACAAACACCAGAGAGCATTGAAGATTTCTGAATTCATGACCAATGATGGTGGGACCTGCTTCCCTCAACTGAGACTGACTGCTGTCGAACAGTACCTTAGAACAATACTGACACTGTTTACCTCCACCCACAAGGAGATGTCTACTGCAAGCTGGGACAGTATCTCAGACATATTGCCATCATAATTTCTCAAGTATTGTAAACCAACATAACAGTTGTCGATCATCACACTTATGATCTTTCCTGCCCAGCCCGGAGCTACAAGTTAAAGCACCTGTGGGAGGACAACCTTCCCAAATGACATGATATACCCAATCAGGGATTATCACAACCTGACTACAGGATCTGGACAAAACCAAAACTGTTGGACCAATGGGGACAATTTTCTGATCCTGTCCACTCAGCTGATATTTATATAAAGATAAATTTTTAGTGAAGGCACCAAGTCAACTTTGTCCCAACTGATATGAAGTTCCAGGTAATGACAATCTTGAACAATAGGGCAACATATCACAACTTTGCTGCTGTTGTTAGAATCACCAGCTAGCTGCTTTGGTAACTCCAAAATTTAATATCATTCCAATGTATCTGATGTATACTGCCAGTGGCAACAAGGGTCTGGGTAAAGCTAGATGGGTTGTTGCCAGCTGAAATAATGTGTAGGTATTTCCTTAAATAGAGGATAAACTGATGCAAGAAAGAATGATTCCTTAAGGGGGTTTGGTCCCCAAACTAGCTGAGAGGCTCAAGATCCATTATTGGCTACCACCTCCTGTCACCTTCAGCACCAAAAGTAAGTAACTGTTTACCCAGGAAATCTGTCCCACACCTTCTCAATTGCCCACTTCAACTTGCTACCCAGGCCCTTGAGCCCACTAGATTTGTTAACTGTACACACTGAAGTTTACTGGCTGAAATGAAAAAGGGGGTTTCTAAAACCCATGGCTCCACTATTTCTTAAACAATCTCCAGAATTCCTAGAAATAACTCTCCCCTGGTAAAGGAACTGTCAGAGAGGACATAATGTCCTCAATTCCTTCTGCTCTATATGACACTCTGCCATATGCTGCCAATCTTTCCTGGGTCAAAAAGGAGACTGCCACCTCCTTGCCAGAGTTGACTGCTAAGGGGCAAAACTATATGAGTGCCTGGAGGGCATACCAAAAATCCTCTTTTGCTTACTCTTTTGTTATGTGACTATCTTGGATTTTGAATCTTCCTTCTGCCAGGAGAAAATCATGCATTACCCATGTTGGAGATCTCTACTGGTTGATGACACTCCAGAAAGAGGAATGCGTTTAGCAGATCCAAAATTTTCAAGTCTTTGATGCCTTAGGGAGACAGGATGTTGAAGATTTTTCACTAATGCATCTTACTTTTTCATCACAACACTGGCTAGCAGGTACACCACCATCCTAAGGTGTAGACTGGAAAACTGGCCAAGCGACATCACCATCTTCATAGCCTTGGTGATATTCTCTGGAACAGCTCCCTCTGCCAGAAAAGTACTAATGGCTCCCAGTAGATTCCCACCAGTTGGTGATGGCTAAAAATGTTCAGAAACAATGAAGTGGTTGAAGCTGTAACCTGCTTTGCTATTGCCTCTGGAGCAGAAAAAAGGTTATGTACTCCAAGCAGACAATACAACAGTCCCCTCCATTTCCTCTGCCTCTAATAAAGAATACAATGGTGACAAATGAATCTGAGTACTTAACTTTGCAAACAGAACGAAAATGAAAAACAAATTTTTTTTTTGTTATATAAAACAAACTATTCAAAACTTTGTGAATTAGTAAAAAGATTTTCAGCAAGTTTCATTAAATAAAATTATTTGCACAACTGAGTTTTTATCACTCAAGTAAACTAGGCACTCATTTTACTGGCCGCTGCCCCCCATGTACATTTTAAAGCAGACTACACACTGTGTTTGCTTTCTTTTCTCTCTCGCTCTCTTTTAAAAATCTTTTTTCTTGTCAAGAATAACACAGAGAGAGAGAGAGAGAGAGAGAGAGAGAGAGAGAGAGAGAGAGAGAGAGAGAGAGAGAGAGAGAGAGAGAGAGAGAGAGAGAGAGAGAGAGAGAGAGAGCAAATAAATGCACTGTATGCATTATTGTGTATAGTTTCAGTATGTCAGTACAGTACCTCTTGTCAAAGGCATCAATGAGCTTGTGTGTGTCATCCTGCAGGATTAGAGTATGGATTTAAGCACCCTTCAACACTACCATCTGAGTTAGACAAGCACAGTAAAATCTTCAGTGTAAGATGTTAGGAATTATTTAATAATAAAATTATCAAAAAAGGGGTTGTTTACGAATAATAAATCAATGCCTTTTGTCCTTTCTTTCCCTCTTGATAAACCTTTCCTGCTGAGAAGCCAAATTTTTACATTCCTCACATAGGGAAGAACAGATACATGCCATAGGCCATACCTCAGCAATGAGAACAAAACTGAAGTGAGTATACAGATGTAAGGGACACGAAGCAGCCACATGGCTGCCCATGACCCTCACATCTACATTGCTCTTGATTCTTCTCCTTGATAGAAAAAACTCAGCAACCAAGACAACAAAACAAAAAACAAAGTATATATAAGCAAAAAACAAAAACAAATAAACAAAGGAATGTTAAAGTCAGCTATGTTTGTCCAAAGGAAACACACAACGTAACACAATGGTCAAAAGAAAAGTGAATGGGCATTTGAGAGTACAATGTGGGGTTCACCCGCTCAACCTTCAGTACCATCATACAGCTTTTCTTCTAACTGCATTCATTCAGCCTTTCAGCTCCATGAAAGAAAGATATTATCTACTTAAAAAACAATAGCTGGTATTCCTATAGGAACAAAGGTATTGTTTGTTGATGATGACTCAACTTCACATATAAGACCCAGGTAGCATATTTTGTGCTATTTTTCGCAAAGGTCTTATAAGCCATTAAATATGGTACCTAATGAAAATTAAATGAAAAAGCATGAAAAGATTGAATTAGCAAATGAAACCTGTTGAGTCTGGGGGCATTTGTTCTTGAAAGTGGTCATATGCATGACTGATGAGTTTGTGATGAGACAAATTGTAGGTCAGCACACTAAACAAAAGTTATCAGTAAAAATTTATCATGCAAACCCAATTACCTTGCCAGAGAACTTATCCCTACGTTAAGACCAAGGTTTGTTCTGTATACGAACAATCCAAAGTTGCATAATCTATAAAGCAATTAAACAGTGAAATTGGCTACCTACCTTGCCAGCAAATACAATTGCAATGTTGGCTGCCTGTAAGGTCCACAGGACCTTTAATGAGACCATCCCTGAGCAAAGGATGCCAACCAAAGAAGTTACAGTTACGACAAAGCCAACAGCCTTTGTAGTCGAACCACCATAGTGATAAACCAATGCACCAATAATGGATGTTTGAATTAAAAGGAAAGCACTGTCACCATATGCACTGGAAATAAAATGTTTAATTACATTATACTTTACCCACAAATAAAGTTTAACTTCCTGCTGGAATCACCTTTATTTAACAGGATGTTTACCAATACCTTCAACCTAGCAACAAATATAATAAATATATTTTCCTGCCTTCTGATGCACAAAAATTCCATGTGTACTAACCAGTCACCTACTCATATTTTACAGAAGTTTGACAAAGTTCCAACCAAGAGAAAGTGTACATGTACAAAACCCTAAAGGAAATATGCTATAAAACTGAAGGATGGGGAAAAATTAAAAAAAGAAAGTGGTTACCAATACAAGTAATTGCCATTTTACAACAACAAATTTAATACATAGAGGTACAACTAATTCAGCATTAACCATACTAAGTTGATGATCTGACATTTCCATGGATATGAGATGTCTACTATTCAGCTTAGAATTTTGCTCTTAAAATTTTATACAATCTAAGACAACATGAGTTTTTATTATTTCTTTGTATTCAAATGTATTGCTAATTTCTTTGCATTCACTCCAAATGCGTAATATAGCTTTACTATTCAAATCTCTACTGCATTTGGGTGGAAAGATAACTTACATAAAAGAGGAGCTCTCAAAATGTATGTTGATGTCACTATCAGGTACAAAATGTAGCTACTGTACAAGTACTATAATCACACTGATCATATTGTTAAGCTACTAAAGGGTGAAAGATCCCCAGAGTTCAGGTTGTGAGACAGTAACTACTACCATTGGTATGGTGTATATAATACAAAAGCTGGCAGGCCGGCTTAAGTTATTAGTGCTTTCCATCTTGCCATGGTAGATGCTGTATGAGGAGAGTTGAAAACCATAAAAAAAGGAGTTTACACATGAATTAAAATTTCTGATTTGCTGTACAAACATATGAACATGAGATTGTACAAACATATGAACATGAGAAATTCAGTAAAAAAAAAAAACATGTTACATGGCTGGCAGGGCTCATATCTGGAGCCAGGTCTCTGATATAAATTTAGGAGTCTAGAAGTGTATACAAATACTGTATTCCTAAATAACCTACTCAACTTCTGGTCAACTACCATATTCTCAATAAAACACAAATTTAAGGGGGCACCAAGTGCCGAATTTCAAGGAATTATCGAATTTTAGTTATTAAGTTTTCAACTGTTTTATGTTCAAATAAACATATCCTGAAGCGATAATGCTAAAAATATTTTTAGACTGGTTTATTGACAATTTTATTCATTGCTTGTATGACAAATGTGAACCACAAATTGTAAAAAAGACTTGTAAAAACGTCTGTATGAATAATGCAGGACAGGATCAAGTAAGATATACAGTGTACACTGTTTTGAACTTTTTTATGTTTAAGTAAACATATCTAGAAACATTATTGCTAAAAAAAGTGTTTAGATTGGTTCAAGAACAATTTTGCTCATCGCTTGTATGGCACTGTGAACTCAAATTGAAAAAATGTTAAAAAGTCTATGAATGATCCTGGATAGGATCAAGTTTGAGCTATACACTGTTTTGGACTATTTTTTATGTGTAAATGCAAACATATCTTGAAACATTATTGGTAAAAAAAAATTTTGACTGGTTTATGGACAATTTTGTTCATCACTTGTACAGCACTGTGAATAACAAATTGTAAAAAAAGCTTGTAAAACAAGCGTGAAAAAAATTTATTCAAAAATAATTGTCACCCACTGAAAGACCCCATTCTCTCTAGGGGACGAGTCAGAGAAAACGGGCTATAATGATATGGGGAAAACTTGCTCAAGATGTCCAGATTCTCTCAAGACTTCTGAAAATCCAAACATTTTTTTGTTTTACTGCTTTCTCAAAACTTACTTTTTTCAAAACTAAATGCTTATTTTTCCAAGAAGACTGAACCAAATTCAATGAAAATTTTAGAGTGTAGTATAACTACAGTATATATCACTTTATTTGGTCGTCGGGAAAATAACTTTTCTGCGCAACTTTTAATTTTGGAAAGTGATGTCATGATTTTTTTTAACTGCAAAACAAGTGAACTTAGAGGTCAAATTTCTAAATTTCCCCACGAGAGAATTTTCATTATTAGTTGTAGAATAAGTGATAAAATTAAAGCAAATCCCTTCATATATAAGGTAGAAACAGTCATTTACTTTACTTTATAATGGGGCCTTATGGCGTCAGCGCTCCACTTAAACTCATAAAAGTATAAAATACTACAGCATTTTATATTCAAATGTCTGATACCAAAACTTTCTAAATTTCTAATTAAAGTAATTTTATTTTTCCTTTACATTAGAAATTACTTTCAGTGAGGCTGGAAACGGCCGTTAAACTTTCAAACAAGGTGGTTAGGCAGTTAACTACCGTCTGGTATGCGGGAGTCCCATATGCTCGCAAGCAAACATTCCAATTTGCCTTTAGGCCCAGGTATCAGATTGAGGGGTGGCACAAGGTGGGCCTGAAATGTAATGTAAAGGACCTCAGGTTTGTATAGTTAGGAAAAATACAAATTACTTTCAAAATTTGTGATTTGCTCCTACATGATATACAAACCCTCAGTCCTTTACATTAGGAAGACACACTTGTTGGAGGGAGGAATCTGAGCGAGTCTCTGAACTGACTGGAGTTCGCCACACCTGGGTTTCTCTTCCTGGTCTATAGAGTGAGGAAGAGTACTGTGCCTCTGACATAGATCGGAGTATAGGAACTGCATGATCAATTGTCAGACTTCTGGGCCTTTTCGTATGGGTGAGGAAACTCAACCTTATATGAAAATGGGCTAGGATGAATCTAAAATTTGGTGAGAGTAAGGCAAATATGAGTATTGGGTTTGTCTTACAGTCAGGGTCTCCTTCTTCCCCTTGCTAGACGAGGGAGTGGGTTTGCTTCTATAAATTTAATGATAGAAAAATAGAATGGAAGCTCGAAGTGTAAACTTGCCTGCATCGGCCACCAGTTCCAACATGTGTCGGCTTGAATCCCACTCTCTGCCCAAAGAACGAGAAAGAAGGATGACGAGGAAGGAGGAGGAGAGGCCAGTCACTCACACAATCATTCTCACTTCCATAACCGAGCACCTTAGGCGAGATGCTACCTGTCCTTTTAGAGGAGCCAGGTAAGCTACACAACTTGTTGAGCAGCCACCACAGGTCCCAAGGAAAAACTGTCCAAGAACTTGTGGGCAATGTCCCCAAGGTAGAACGATGTAAAGGTGGTCTGCCGAGACCACACCCCCACTTTCAGTACCTGGGGAATCGACAGATTCTCCGCGAACGCAAGGGTTGGACCAATGCCCCTGACTTCGTGAGCTCTCAGGCGGAAGGTAACGGTGCCTCTTCGCCAGCTGCAGAGTACGCCCTCCTGATTGTCCCATGAAGCCAAAAAGAAGCCGTGTTCTAGGACACTTCTTTCTTGGATGAGCAAGTACTAACGAAGAGTCGTCAACACTCAGGCCGGAGATGTCGAATCCTCTTTAGATAGTACAGCAGCACTCTAACAGGACAAAGTAGCATCTTGTCTGGATCAATATCAACTAAGTCCTCTAGATCATGAAGGACTTGAACCTGGCGTCAGCGACCAATGGGTTCTGAGTTTTCACAACAAAATCCGGGGACGAAGTCGAGTGTAACTGAGCCCCATCCCCTCGAGTGTTTAAGACCAAAGGAAAGTCCATGAAGTTCGCATTCTTTTTTCGCCGATGCCAGGGCAAGCAGAAAGACAGTCTTGAGGGTTAGATCCCTGTCTGACGACTCTCATAAAGGCTCATACAGTGCATGAGTCAGGCTCCTCAAAACAAGAGCCACATCCCACGCAGGGGGCCTGAGGTCCTTGGGAGGGCAAGACCTTTCGAAGCTTATCATCAGTAATGAAATCTCCAATGAGGAGGAAATGTCTACACCTTTCAGGAGCAAGACTAGGCCAAGTACAGCCCTATAGCCTCTCACAGCTGAAATGGAGAGAAGCTTCTCTCGGCAAAGGAAGAAGAGGAAGTTCACAACCTGCTGAATAGTGGCTCCGACCGGAGAGAGACCCCGTCTACTACACCAACCACAGAAGACGGTCCATTTTCCCTGGCATACCACTGCTGAGGACTGTCTGAGATATCCAACCATCTCTGTTGCTGTGTGGCAAGAATAGCCTCTCACTCACAAGAGATGCTGGATAGTCTCCAGGAGTGAAGACACAGGGACTGCACTGCCTGATGGTACTGCTCCATGTGTGGTTGACACGGAAGGTTGGACCAAGGAGGAATCTCTCTCGGTGCCTCGGACAGCAGAGCTAGCAGGTCAGGATACCAAACAGCCTGTGGCCATTTGGGAGCCACCAGAATCATCCTGAGATTTGGGGTGATCAACTCCCAGCTGATCACCTTGAGAATCAGACAAAACGGAGGGAAGGCATAAACGTCGAGGTTTTCCCACAGGTGTTGGAATGCAGCCTCTGCAGCAGCCCATGGGTCTGGCACAATGGGACAGAAGACTTGAAGCTTTCTGTTGTGCCAGGTGGTAAACAGATCCATGACTGGAAGCCCCCACAGCTCGAACAACCTCTCCACGACGTCTGAGTGAAGGGACCACTCTGTCCCTATCACCTGATTCTGGTGGCTGAGCTTTTCTGTCACTACATTCCTCTTGCCAGGAATGTACCTGGCTGACAACTCTATCGAGTGAGCTTCTGCCAACTCATGCACCTGCAATGTCAACTGATGCAGCGGAGGGATACAAGACACCCCCTGCTTGTTGACATATGCCACTACTCTGGTGTTGTCGCTCATCAACACCAACAAGTGTCCCATCACTTGATCCTGAAACTCTTGGAGGGCTAAGAAGGCCGCCTTGAGTTCCAGGATGTTGATGTGAAGATGCTTGTCATCTCGGTTCCACACCCCCAAAGTCAACAACAACTTCTCCAAGTGTGTGCCCCATCCCTAGGTCAATGCATCTGTGAACAGAAGCATGTCGTGAGGGGAGTAGGGAGGGATACTCCTATTAAGAGGTTCCTGTCGTCCACCCACCAGTCTAAATTCTGTCTCACTTCCCCAGAAATGGGAAAGGATTGAGGGTCTTAAGAATGGGACCAGTACTCCTACATTCTCCATTGGAGAGAACGAAGGTGAAGCCGCCCATGAGGGACCAGCTTCTCCAACGACGACAGGTGACTGATGACGACTTGCCATTGTCGAGCTGGCTGCTCCCTTCGAGACAGGAACAACTGTGCTACCTCCCTGAACCTACTGATACAAGAGACTGAGGGAAAGACTCCTGCTGCTACCCTATCTACCAGCGTGCCCAGGTACTTTATCCTCTGCTTGGGGATGAGATCAGACTTCTCCATATTTACTATGACCCCTACACTGTAGCAGAACTCGAGAAGATCCCTGTCCTGTAGCAACTGCAAGTGGGAACTTGCCAGGACAAACCAGTCATCAAGATACCTCAAAAGACATATCCCGTGTGAATGGACCCAAGCTGACACCAGGGTGAACACTCACATGAACACCTGGGGAGCAGTCAAGAGCCTGAAACAGAGCACAGTACCCTGAACTGGAACACTGCTTCCCCGAGCATAAAGTGAAGGTACTTGCGAAAGGACGGATGGATCGGCACTTGGAAATACGCATCCTTCAAGCCCACCGTAAGCATGAAGTCGCTCTCCCTAATCGAGGCAAGCACTGAGCATGCTGTTTCCATTGTGAACTGAGTCTGGTGAACGAATCGGTTCAAGGGAGAGAGGTCTATGACTGGTCTCCAACCCCCACCGAGGCTTCTCTATAAGAAAGATGAAGCTGTAAAAGTCTGGGGACTGATCCAACACGACTTCTACAGCGCACTTCTTCAGCATTCCTTGCACCTCCTCCTTGAGTGTGAGATCCTTCGGCCAGCTGGGAACATAGGTGAGGAGACGGACCAGGTTGTTGGTGAGAGGTGGCCGAGATTTGAAGGAAAATAGATATCCCTCCTGAAGGACATCCATTGCCCAGGTCTCAGCTCCATGTCACTCATGTTGCCCAATGGCTCCACAGGCAACCCCCCACCAATGGCAGTAGATGGAGGGGAACGGCGCCCCTAGCGTCCTCCCTCCTTCTTCTTACCTTTGCCCCTTTTCCTGACTGGAAAGAGGGCTGAAAGGGAAGCAATAGCATGCCTTTCTTGGCAGAGGAAGAAGAATGCTGGGTGTCCTCGCGAGAGCCCTTTGAAGCCTGGGTTTTCTTAGGGACCGAGGAAGTGCTAGCTGACGAGAGGGTCGGGCCACAGTGACATGCAAAGACCCGGAGGTCTTGGCCACTGCCTGGTGAACAAGGTGGTTGTTGTCTTCGGCACGTTTCTTGTCCACTGCAGCATCTACCAACTCTCTGGGGAAGAGAGAGGCAGAACCTAAGGGTCAATGCTGACTCAGGACCTACAGGCCTTGAGATCCGATTCAGCACCAGGTTTGCCCATAGGTTTGCCGTCTGGTGGGCTAGGTAGGAGATAGCCCTACCTACAGACTGGCACAGTCTCCCGAAGGTGGAGTCCTCTCCAGGGATGATTGCACCCAAAGAGGCAGCAACCTTGGAAACTGTGAACGACCACAGATCCAACAAGAAGACTGCCTGGAGAGCCGCCATAGCGGTGGCCTCCAGGTTTGCTGCCTCTTGCTGCAAGAGGGAGACCCCTTCCACGGCAAGGTGCTGCAGCGAGAGACCCAGGCCTAGACGAACCAGGTCCGGGTCAACCTGCTTAGTCGGCAAAGACCCCTCCGAAGGCATGTAGAATCACTTTTGTTGAGGCAGAGGAGGGGCAAGGAGCTTATCCGAGTGGTTCGACCGAAATGAATTTTCCTGCCCAGAGACAAGGTTATTCACCTGATCGAGTACTCTCTCATCAAGAGCAGACCATGGCAGCCCCACCGAAGCCTTTGGTTCCTTCTTGGGACACCAAAAACGATTCGAGGCATGAAGGAGGATCCACAGAAGAGGCCATGGTCCCCTCCCGAGACCACTGTGCTGATGAATTAGCGCAATGATCTCTGCAAAGGTCCTCTATATCTCGGGGGTGTCCGCATCCTGAGGAAGAGGACCCTCGAGTCCTTCTAAGATGCGGTCCTCCCGACCTACTCTCCCTGCAGGAGGGAGAACCTCGGCAGACCCCTGGGTCCCCTCCTCGACAACTCAAGCATACAATCAAGCCGGTCCGAGAACCGAACCCAGGGCGTAGGCCCTCGTAGCTGAACTCCGAGAAGAAGCAACCTTGTCGGAGTCCCTCCTGTCAGACTCATACCTCCCGGTAAAACCCCAGGAGGTTGAGGGGACAGAGAGGGGATCAAGCACTCTTTCCTGTCCTGCCATGAGAACCAGCAAGAGAGGTAGGCAGTGGGCAGTCACCAACCTGTGGTGGTGATGGCGGCATGGGTCTAGGAGAGCACCTGCGCCTTGGTGAAGCTCTGTCCCGAGGAGAGCAGAAGGTCCATCCGAGCAACACCCTCCTCCCCCCGGCAAACAAGGCCAATCACATGAGCAAGATCGTGGGCTGACCAGAGTCAAGAACTCAGGAGCTGCCTGACGTGAACTTTCGCCGTCCTCTCGACGTGCTCTAGTCTTCTACAAGGATAAAACCTCCTGAGAAGACTGAGCAGAGGACCTGGTCGCACACTCGAAGTGGTGCTGGCAGGAAGTGTTGAAACACCTGCATGTTTTGGCACTTCTCCTGTCCTGTGCCTAAACCAGACCAGGGAGTGGACTCGCCAGTGCTGGTTTAGGGTGCCCAAATTCTGTGGGATCCTGAGCACTCAGCATGACTCAGCTCGGCCAAGCACCCAATACTTCCGAATCTCATACAGAACAATCAATGGGAGCGGTCTCTTCTTGAGTGTCTAAAGAAACTCAGGAAGAAACAGGCACAGCACCAGTCTTAGAAGAGGACTTCTTCAAACCGGTGTCGGGCACCCTAGGCTCCCGAGACACAAGACTCCAGCAGGGTACACAAACCGGATCCCAAGCCCAAGGTCCCGAGGTCTGGGAAGAGCCAATGAGAGATCCCACTGCCTTCCCTGTGGAGGGAGGCAGCCCCTTAGAAGACCCGAGGTGGGACTTCTTATGGGGGGAAGAGGCCGCCTTCTTCTTTGGCTGACGAACCTCAGAAGAAGGGGAGGAGGCAGCAGATGACGAAGTCGAAGATGACGATAACGACGACACCTTATGGGACCTCTTCTTCGATTTCTTCCTCGACATCTTCTTCAGGATGGTGGTCAGGTCCCCCATCCAAGAGGAAGCAGCAGAAACCACAGGAACAGCCAGGGCTGCTGGGGCAGCAGGAGCATCAGGAACAGCAGGAGCAGCAACAGGAGCAACCAGGGTAGCTGGGGCAGGAGGCACAGCAGGAGCGGCCTGGGCGACAGAAACAGGAGGAGCAGCCCGGGCAACAGGAGTAACCAGGACAGGAAGCACAGCAGGAGCAGTCAGGACCACGGGTACAACAGGAGGCACAAACACCACATACTGGGGTGCCGGAGCATGAACGGCAGTCTGGTCCACCACCGTTGGTGATATCAGAGTTGGAAAGTGCGTTGACACTAATGTGGAGACCTTCCCAAATGCCAACATGGTTACTGTGGTCATCATCAGGGTGGCCGCAGCATGGGTTACCACCAGGAAATGCCTCAGGTGTGCCAAGATACCCTGCACGGATGGAGCGCCTGAGAGCCCCAAGGAGATCCATGCTTCTTGGAGTTCGGCTACAAAACCTGAAGAAGCAAGCAAAGTCAGGTGGGTAGAGGGAGACTCCTCTCGCTCCAAGGGAAAAGTTTCCCTCTCGGAGCAAGCGGAGTACCCCCGAGGAGAGGCCATCCCAGTTGACTGCCCCAACCCCAATGAAGTGAGTGAAGATGACGAGGGAGAGATTGCTCCCAAACGAGAAACAGCCAGAAGGGGAAGTTCACCAGGTGGGAGAAATAAGGGAGAGAGGTTAGCTATCAAGGGTGTAGTCAGAGGCATGTATTGTTCTGACAACGCCTTGGCAGCCTTCCTCCTATACTGTTTCCTCCCGAACTTCACCCAATGCACAGGCAACCAAGAACAACACTGCACAAGTAGTGCAGAGGACATGAGGGTCAACATCGATTGGCGATCGGAAGTGGGTACAACCCTTGCCGCCAACACCAGGGCACAAGCACTGGGTGACAGCCTTCCGAAAAGGATTAGATGATTCGTGGGTTTGCATAATTCAGAATTAATATCAAACACACATACAAACAAGAGCAAGCAAAAAAATAAAGATCCCACCAGGAAAACAGCAAGGACAATCAGGGCAGAGAGCTAATACATGTCTGCATCGCACTACGGCCAAAAGCAAATTGGAATGTTCACATCTGGGCAGGCAGGACTCCTGCCTACCAGATGCTAGTTAACTGCCTAACCATCTTGTTTGAAAGTTTAACAGCCCTTTCCAGCTTCACTGAGAGTAATTCCTAATGTAAAGGACTGAGGGTTTGTATATCGTGTAGGAGCAATTACCATTTTTAAATATAGAGTATCAACACTAATATACTATACAGTATAAGTTTCAGGGGGCCCTTGCCATAAAACAATCATACTGATTCTTTTAGCAGTCAATAATTTGCTTAAATTAATTTCATACCTTACAATTGTTACAATACTGAAATATTAACCCACTATTTTCTTACCTAAAAGGATAACCATTAATAAAGTTATATGAAAAATTGGCAATAATGGCTGTGAGCTCCAAAATAGTACCAGTGATGCTTATCCCTTCAGCACTCTTAGCAGCTAGAATTTTCAGAATCTGTGGCACCTTCACCAGAAGAGATCCAGCCACAATTCCCAGCCCCAAGCTCTTGCTTATTGCTGCTTTCAGGCATGGCACTGAAAAGAGATGAAAGAAAATGGTTGGATTTAATCTGTCATACTAACCCCTTTATGAATTAAGAACTATCAGTTCTTTCTTGGAATGTTGCTATCTTTGTATATTCGTTATCAAAACTCACTGAAAAACTTGGAAATCTGACAAAACAATCAAATACAGTCAATCTAAGAACAGTTGCAATTGAGTGAAACGAAGTTTTCATAATAAAACTAATATTGTAATACTTACCTGAACACCTGAATTTACCCTTAATCCCACTAGCCCAAACAACTCTCAAATTATCAACCCCACTAGTGGGAAATTTTAACAGCCAGCGTTACCAACGCTGCAGGTAAAATCCTGTCGCTTGAGCTACCATAACAAACTGTTGGCAATGCTGACACAGGTGAATGTCGACTCCTACCTTCGTCAATTGCTTTATTCAAGTTCAAAATTGATGTGGGGAAAGGAGGGTGGGAATCATTCAGGTGTTCTCATAAGTATTACAATATTAGTTTTATTATGAAAACTTCATATTGCAACACCCTCCCTGAACACCTGAATTTGCCCGATTAGCAACATTTAAAGGAGGAGGGATCAATTCTACTGCACGCCCTTTTTACAACCGCAGAGATGGTAGCTCACCAATCTGTTCTGCATAGGATATCTGTGTACTCATACACTCACCTTATCAATCAATGCTTTCGGTGAAGAGACATGCTGGAGAGTACTTTGATCGTCAGTCAGGTCAGTACTGTCCCAGTCCGTCGACCTCCCATGTGGGTCTTCAGAGCCTCTCATGTCTGGAGGAGTACGATGAGCCTCCCAATTCAGAGCCTCTCATGTATGGAGGGGAATGAAGCAGTGTGCAGAGCCACTGACCCTCCGGGAAACCCATCTAGGTTGCGGATAAGGCCCAACGACCGACAAATAACGAAGTATCTCAGCACCGACGAAAAGAGCCTAACCTACTAGAGCACCTCCTTGGACTCTCGTAGGGAGACTATCAAAGACTAAGATACTTAGAAACATACTAAACCTAAGTTCATGTGATTATACTATCACTGCTGCCTAAGATTCCAAAGACTACTAAAGGAATTCCTCTATCTGGTTAACCTAAGAACCTCTGAACTAAGAGAATACAACCTTAGCTAAATGAGCACACCCTTGATAATAGAGTTAGCCGCTACACATGGACTAAGAGAATAACCCTCCGACGAGGCAAATGGAATGTCTCTTAAGTAAAAAGACGTAACACTGAGACGGATTTCCAAGTGGCCACCTCCAGAATAGAAGACACTCAATAATTACTTAGAAAGATGAAATGGCCATACTCCAAATACTATGCACTCGGGGTAAGACAGAGCTTAAAGACGACAAGAACCCGGAGAAGCTGGGAAATCACCTCCCTCAGAAAGTAACTAATCACGTTCTTTGATGGCAGATGGGAAGGATTCCACGGAGGGACAAAAGAGTTTCTCAACCTTTGACAAATGGACATTTAATGCTCACAATGGACATAAAGACCTCTCCACTGGATCACCAGCAACAAACTCTTGCAGAGAAAGAACCCTAAACGAACGAGGCAGAGGGCTGACCTCCCCTCCATCTTCACCACAAATTCCAGAGGAAAAGACAAATACATATTTCCCGTATAGGAAACCAGCCTAGAAAATGCCTGAAGCTCGCCAACCCTTTTAGCTGTAGCTAAAGCCATAAGAAAAAGCACCCTCTTAGTCAGTTGTCTTAATGTTAGATCTTCAATGGGTTCAAAAGCAGGGGCGTGCAAAATTTGAAGTACTTCCGACAAATCCCACGGCAAGACAGGACGTTCAATCTTAAAAGAACATAATAATCATGGATGATCTTACTGCTAGAAATTTCGGGAAGATGGAAAGTAAATGTACTGCTAAGCATTGAGCGGTTGCCAGCAACAGCCGAATACAAAAGACCCTTGACTTTCCGAAGGAGTAAAAGAAAGCAAAAGAAGGTCTAGAGGTGGAATAACCCTCTTTAAGACACCAACATCTATACATTGTCCATCTGACCTGGTAAAGCTTACGGGTTGACTTTCTCAAGCAGAAAGAAAGCTATCTAGCCACAGCTTTAGAGAGTCTGGCCTGTCTAGCTGCTCACTCGACAGTCGCCATGCAACTAAGTTCAGCACGTGAGGGTTTAGGTGATAATGGTGAAAATGCGGTTGTCTGAGAAGATCTTTCCATTTGGGTAGGAACATCAGAACTTCCGTGAGGAGCTCTAAGAGTTCCGGAAACCAAGAGCGTTGGGGCCAGCAAGGAGCTATTAGAGTCATAGAGGTCTTGACACTCTCCCGCAATTTACTGATTACCTGATGAATGTGACCGAATGAAGGAAAAGCATACACCTGCATGTGATTCCAATTTTGTAACATCGCATCGGTGCCTATCGACATGGGGTCCACCATTGGTGAGAAATAAACCGGGAGACAATGGTTTATTCTCATCGTGAGTAAGTCCACAGCTGCAGGCCACTTCCAGAGAACCTGACATACTACTTCCTGAGCCAAGTCCACTCTCCCCCAATACCTGATGAGAGCGACTTCACAAACCGGCCAGTACGTTGACACTCCGATACAAATTGGGGAAGAAGAGACCGATCCGAAGAGAACCCAATTAAACATGACAACATCCAAAGGGCATGCGAAGGAGCCTCAGTCTGATTGTGCAACACAACCTCCAAAACACCTGCTTCCCTAAGAGAAATCCCTACAAGCCGAGACAACGCTGGAGACCTAGACAGGACTGCCTCATTCGATTCGTTGAGTGGCAACCTGACACCTGCCGAAGGATTATCTTGAACTGAATAACTCGCCTTACGCAGAGAACAAAGAGAAATGTCCTGCCTGTTAGAAGCCACAACTGACACTAGACGAGACCGTCCGCCTCCTCCAAAGCCTGCCTAACCCGACGAACCAAACCAGCATACACGAAAAAAGAGCAGGAGCTGGCTTAGTGGTATAAAAAGACTCAAAGACTGATTTGATGAATGCAGTTGGTCCAGAGCTCTTGCTTGAGGGTACAAAGAAGTAACATCCTCAAGCATACGTCTGTAATCTTTACTGCTAGCAAGAGGACATTCTAAGTCTGCCGGAATCTTCTAAACTTCCGGATGAGAATCCTGTTCTGCAAGTCCAAATGGTCTAAGACAGATGAAGGAGGAGGAACTGACCGAAACCCAGACGACGACGAAGAGTCTGCAAACAGACCACCATAACCAGAATGCTGAACACTGACACCTAACCGGGTACCCGGAGCTGAACGCACATTGTTGATTCCACCGGGAGGAAGAGAGAGAAGAACCTAGAAACCTGGCGCCGATTCCACATTGTTAACAAAAGGGAAGACAAGTGAGAGGAGCTGAACCCACATTGCTAAACCCTGGGGGAGGATGAGCAGACAAAACTGCTTGTGGCAGGACGGAAGAAGACAAAGAGGAAGGAGGGAGAATGCAAGAGGTAGAAGCTACACTCAAGAGGATCCGCAGTGGAAAATGACAGCTGCAACTCGTTCAGAGAAGGTGCCACAAGACCAGTCAAAACAGTGAAGAGCAAACCCAAACTAGAAGCGACAGGCAAACCCTGTGAAATACCTGATACTACCGGAACAGGCACTTGATGCAGAAGTAAGGGGTTGTGCGTACCCAAAGGGTTGGAACATGAAACGCCTGAGGCCAAATTCTGCCGAAACTGCGTTTTCATCTGTCTGGAGAAAGGAAAGGTGGAAGAGAGAGGAATAGCTGATGAAGAAAGAGTTACCTGAGAAGAGGAAATGCCAAAAGTCGAAGAAGGAGGGAAAGCGAAAGATGCAGAAGCCCCAGGAAAGACAGAAGAAGAAGAAGCCGAAGAGGAGACTGAAAAAGGAGCAATGGAGAATGTGGGAGCCAAAGATGAAGCGACAGATAACCCACAAGAAGAAGAAGAATCCTTAGAATGAAGGGACAAAAAGTACCCAGAATCTGCCCCTCCTTGATAATCCTGAAGCATATCCAACAAGAATTCTGGACACTCCTGTGTCACCTACTCTCTAATGTCAGAGAAACCATTAAAAAAAAAAAACCCTCACACCAAAAATCTGTACCTTTTTGAAAGACCCAACAAATCCACATTATATCCTGCCACATCCAATTGCCAATCACGCAAACCACTTTTAGAAGCCAAAAAAAAGACACCAGAATCTGCCTTACTAGATGAAGGAGAAGGAAAAACAGAGAAGGGGGAAACTAAAGTACAAGATTCAGGAACAGTCGAAAGAGAGTTAGGAGCTAAGGCAAAAGGATTCTGCCCACAGGAACTGAAACATTGACTTGAGACTTTGAGCCAGACCGAAACAGAAGCGATGAAGGCGAAAATTCTGCCGGAGCACAAATTCCACTCGGACCTGAATCTGGAACCCGTCCAAGAGAACGACTCTGTCCACATAATACTTTCTCCTCACTACCTAACCCAGACCTATCCATCTTTGTCACGCCTAGATCCTGATCCTGACTAACATTATCAACATTAAATTTATTATCAACACTACAAGGGGTTGGGGGGGGGGATCCTTCACTGCCTGCTCCGCGCTGAGGGGGCCGGCAGAACCTACCCACTCAGAGGCTTGCAGTTCTCCATTACCCTCAGCACCTGTTAGGGCTGGTTCTGGAACAGGCAGGGGAGCTGAAAAGGAAGATGGATTAGACATCCTAACACTACTACTATCCCTATCTGAAAATTTTTGAAAAATACTAGCTATTAAATTTGTCATACTACTTGCAATCCTATCCTCTATATGTTTGACTACCTCTGAACGCAGTAAATCTTTCAACTGATCTGTAACAGAAGCCTGAGACAATAGAGGCAATGAAGAATCGGAGCACCATTTGCCGCCAGCCAACGACTTGCGATGACGAATGTAGTCCTCCATCTCTTCTACCATCCAATCGGAACATTCATTGCAATGAGTCTGCACATCACGCTTAACCTTCCTACATACCTGACAGATTGAATGTCTATCGTGTCTCAAGGTACTCATCCATCTCTTGCAGAAAGAACAGGAGTGATGAGCGCTGGCATCCACAGTCGCTTGGGCAGTCGAAGTCGGAGTCGAAGCCAAAGGCGCGGTAGTAGAAGGAGAAAGAGAAGACTTGTCCATGATGACCAATCAAGTCTGGGAACCGGCACATCCAAATCCAAAAACGTTCCACATCAAAAATATCCAGAAAAAGCTCAGCAACCAAGCTTAAGTCATATATGCAGGAGAAAAACCCAGTACAGTATATACAATCCAGTTCTTCACTAGAAACTCAATTACAAAAGAGAAGTGGGGCAATAGGATTAAACTTCGCACTGCAGAAGGAAACAACCGTCCAGCAGCATAAACAAAAAGCAATTGATGAAGGTAGGAGTGTTGAAACACACCTGTGTCAGCATTTGCCAACCATTTGTTATGGTAACTCAAGTGACAACATTTTACCTACAGCGTTAGTAACGCTGGCTGGTAAAATTTCCCTCTAGTGGGACTGGTAATTGAGAGTTGTTCGGGCTAGTGGGAAGGGGGAATTCAGGTGTTCGGAGAGTGTATTGCAATATTAAACATTAGTAAAATTATATTCCGTCACAAAGTACTCATAAATTATCATGAGTGGAGGAACAAATCCACAGTTATGTCTGTGTACAAATATATTTAAAAATAAAGCTCTCTAACTTTATTTCTAAATACTGTACACTGTACACATACATACAGTAATTGCAGATTTGTTTCTCCATTTCAAGACTCATGCTACTGTGAGTATTTTTTAATTACTATGACTATTTAACTTGGGTATCAATATTCAAGTACTGAAAACAATTACAAGATAGGATGTAAGAATAATTAAGCAATGAAGTACATTTACTTGTACTGGTATGAGTCTACACAGAGTTCCTAAAATGAAGCTGAGAAGAATAGCAATTTATTATTATTTTGGATTTATAAAATAACAGATCTATAAACAAATTATCAAGCAAGTCAGTACAGTGTATAAAGTACAATAATGAGGGAGAAATGACAATGAAACATCAAGAAATTAAATTTCACAAATTCACTTAATGATTTAATCAACGAAACATTATTTGCCTTGTTTTTTCTTCAAGAAATTAATGCTTTCCTCCCACCTGACTTCAAGCTGGGAGAGTGCTGAGAGCCTATTTATGCTAATATCAATAAACTTAGAGTTCAATGCTTCCAAGAACAGTTACAGACATTAACATATGAAAACTTGGAAACAAAACTTAAGATAGGTCTACTTCAGTATTTCAGGGCCATTTACAAACAGGAGCCAATCTTGGAAGGCTCTCATCAGAAGCAAGGGGCTTCTTGGATACATATACAACTCTTCCATGAGATGCTCCTCCATACTTGTGTAGATCAGAACAGAATATAAAATTTGGGCAAAAGGCCAAGCACTGGGACCTCAGAGGTCATTCAGCACTGAAATGTTAATTGATGGTAAAAATACTTTAAAGGTGTAACAGGAGGAAAACCTCACAGTTCCACTATGAATCAACTGTTAGGAGAGGGTGGAAAGTAAGATGGAAGAAAGAGAATATGAACAGAGATACAGTAAAAGGAATGAAAGGGATTGCAGCTAGGAGCTGAAGGGACGCTGCAAAGACCCTTAGTAATGCCTACAGTGCACTGCATGAGGAACATTGACAGCACTAACCCTTATGGGGCCAAACTAGTGTAATCCTATATTCATTCTCAGAATTAGTCTTTTCAACTAATGATAGCTTTTATTTCCAACTTGGATTCACTTCAGCTTCAGTTTTTCTATAGATATTAAGGCATTTTTAAGGTCTTTTGATTATACACTCCATCCCATATCTTGACCTTGCTGTACATAACAGGTTTCACAATCATACAAACTTTATGGGGGTTACGAACTTGATGGTTTGTACAACCTAGGCCACTGACTTACAGACTGAATCATTTGACTGGCTCTTCAAAAAAGGCAGTTCTTTCATATCTTACAAATATAACTCAATCCATACAACTGCCCTGCAGTGACCAATTTTAATTTTGATAGCCGTGTCTGTCCTGCTCACTTGAGAATAAAAATATTAATTTTTTCAAAGTGATTTATATTTATCCCAAGTATTTTTGTTGGAACAAATGAGACAAAGCCTTCCATAAGAATTCATAAATTGGTTTTTATACTGAAAAGTATAAAGATCATTACCCACCATTTTGAAGGCAACTTCTTTTCAACCATTTTTTTGGTAACTTCCTTGTTAATTCTGAAAAAGGTTATGATATTTACATGGTAATAGAGGGATCAATCCACAAAATATGAGATGAAAAAGAAATTACTCTAACTTATGACCCTTTTTTAATACCAATAGATCCTTGTGCTCTACCATCACCAATGACATTCTTATACCTAGTTTTCTCTTCATGATGTTAGATGTGTAAGGAAGTCTTCCAACATCCTGTCTTGTGAACTTCTGCCTAAATTTCCATCTGGTACAAGCATTCATTTATACAATTTCTCCATGAATTTCTGGCCGTTCCTATCGGTCTTTCATCTCCAACTGCCATATCTACAATCTCATTAACTGTTCCTTCCCCATGTCATCTTATGCCAAAACCATCTCTGTCCATTTTCCAACTTCTGGGCACCACATCTCCCAGCACCTTCTTTAAACAAATTAAAAGTGCTTAAAAAGAAACGAATGCAGATGGCATCAACATTGAAAGCAACCTTTCCTGCAGTTCTTAGCAAATCCTCTTAATAAGACTAATTTTAGGGAATGCAGTCATATCTAGATTGTTTCTTGGGTCTTAGGATTAATCTGCCTTCTGGGCTAGAATTACAAAAGTAAATAAATCAAACTCACAACACTGAGATGCTGCAAACAAATGGACTACTGTATTAAATTCTCTTGTAATGTATCTGCATCCACCAAAGCAACTCCTACATGACTGTTTGTTCATATATTCTGTCTGTGGTGATTTCATGCTTCCATCTCATTTTGATTCATGGTTGTGAATGGTTATAATTATTTCTTTTGCCTCCAAAGCTAAGAAATGTCATGTCCACTGTCATGAAGTGAATCCTTTAATAATTTTCAACAATGGTACTCGTTAAAAAACTAGTTAAATAAGGATTTTCTCTTAGATTTTGGTGGGATTCTGAAAAATCTGATTCTCATCTTCATCATGTCTAACAAAGTGAGGGAACAAAAGAGAGAAACCATACCTTTGGGGTCAGGTGAAGAGGGGAGGAGGGTGTTATGAAGAAGAAAGTATAATAAAATTTTGAGTTATTTGGTTTCAGTTCTCAACCTGTTCCCACTGGGTGACCACCGCAATGCAGTTATATGTAGGGACTTACAGTTGTTAAACCAAGCATTCCCCAGGGAAGTGCATTTCAACTGTGTACATATTTTCCACCCTCATAACTCTATCATAAATTATACTGGCCTATTTTTGGCCTTCCAATCTTTATACCTACAACAGACCAAAAATTACAGTGAAACCTTAAGGTAACCTAAGCTAGACTTGGCTACAGAGAACCAGTTCTCATTAATATAAGGCCCTAATAAGCCATAAACACTAAAATACATAAAATTTTGTTAGCCCACATAGCCTAACACAAATTCTTAATTTATTAACAAAATTTTTTTAAACAAGAAGCTTTTTCCAACTTTATCTTTACAAATTATTACTATGTACGATATTAAAATTGTATAAATCAAAATCAATACTAGAACTTTCGGTAATCAGGGTTAAATTAGTTTTGGGAGGGTCACGGCTGGTCAAGTTAGGATCCAGCACCCTAGTTAGGTTGGGTTAGGATAGGATGTATACCTGTTGAAAGATGGCTTTTCTGATCTATTTCAGATTTTTTAAAGATTTTATTGATTTTTACTGGTGGTCCATAAAACTGGTTTGCCGAATTTTTACGGGTGGTTTACGAACGAAAGTTACCAGAATCATTCGAAACACCCACTACCGGTCAAAATACCTTTTGCAAAAAAAAACGCTACGTGCACTAAGCCTACAAAATTTTAACCAAAGGTCTAACAACGAAAGCTGTGCCTGGTGCAATTAATAAATCTTTATTTGCCGGCTACAAGTGCTAATATCAGCTCTATCCAAACGGAGTAGCCGTAAAATTCAGCCAAGTCCCTGCAAAGACTAGCCTACTCCATGACAATCAAGTCATGGCTCCAGTCATATATGAATAAGAGAACGACGTTTATCAAAGACTTATTGCTCATTTCTTACCATGAAGAAAATTAAATTTGATGAAAAACTCATCGTAGCAAGCCTCTGTAAGTACCAATAAGCAAAGCTGTCTGAAAATCGCAGCCATTCTCAAAATCAATTATCCAATCACGGCCACTATCAGCTGTTTCTGCCCGCAACGCAACGTCAGCTCAGCATAGACAGACAGACACGGACGCACAGGAACAAGGCAGATGGGACCTGCGGTCATCTACCTAATATAATCCAGAGTCACTTTCGATTACCATAATAGACTTCATTGCCAATGCTTCCGCGGTATTCACCGTAAAATTGAATATGACATACGCCATCGTATTTTGAGCATGATTCGTCATACTTTATCGTAAACTCTTTTAAAAACTATTCGTCAAGCAAAGCTGATGGATGCATCATCAGCGTCAAGCAGGAAAATCAAAGAGTTGACGTGTTCTTGTTCGCATCACAATTTGTTACAAATATATATTGAGATAGTCGTTTCCTTGGTGCTGATATTTTTTGGACCGATAATTTTCCTTATGTCTGTTGATTATTCAGTTGTTTTTAAGTCTTAAAAAATGTAGGTTTCTTCGTATAAAGGATTAATAATACTTTATCTTAATCAATGAAACGGTATTATAGCTTTAAAAAGAGGTGAGTGAAGATTACTGTAAAACCATTAATGGAAAACGTATAAAACAAATTTGTTATAGCAAACTTTACAGTTCGGCATCAGTTTGTAGGGACAATTCAAGCTTGATTCCTGTTTACCAAGGTCACATTTTCATCTTTACATATCACTGATGCAATGCTTAAGGAAACTGAGCTTTATATTTCGACCTTTTCTGCCGTCTGCTTAAATCTAATATTTTTTCTTTTATTTATTTGCATTATTCAGTTTCACCATTATCCTGCCACGATATATAATCGTATATTGTATGCATGCACTTAAACTATTTCCCAAGATTACCAAGAGAACTACTTGTGTGATTTACGTTGTCGCTATGTTATTTAATGAGTAAGACACTTCTAGCAAAATTTAATTGAAAATGGCGAAAGTGACTCATACTCAGTGTAATTAAAATATTATGGTTGCAAAAGAAGACACGATTGATGCATTTGTGATTTAATCTTGAAGGATTTACTTTTATTCAGGGGGAATAGAACATCCCTGTACAACTAAGATCTCCCATAATATCTTTTCATTACATTTGCCCCCAAATATTGGTCTTTTTACAGCCATTAGCTCTGTTGTATTGTAAATATAATGACGTTATAGGAATATATCACTAATCAAGATCGCTCATTTGTAAATGGTCAAGAGGCCTTCCTTTGTTAAGATAGTTGAAGTGAGCCTCTCTGATTAAGTATGTATGAGTATGACTCATTTGCATATGATTATGTGCCCTTAGTACCCAAAGAACTCTTGTTATACACTGCCAATTTAGGCGTTGTGTTGTTTCTCTGTAAAGAAATCACAAATTGTTAGATTTTCACCTTATATTTTACATATTACAAAATGTCACTACTGAATTTCTCTAACGCAATGTATTATGCAACGTCATTGTAGAACATTCATCCAATTTTTGCATGTAAAACCCTTGGGCAGACACTAGAATTTAGTATGTTATAGTTAGATAGCCTTGAAGTCCAAAGTAGGCTGCGCATCTGATAGCTTTCACACACAGACACAGACATACACAAACACGCGCGCACACACTATACTAGCCTTAGGGCAAGGGACCACGCTGGCAAAAGCGGCTTTATCTAAACCAATCATCCTGAAATCCCAGGTTGTGTGTAAGGCAGTGATATTGGTGACATATTCTCCCCGGTGAAGTATGTGTCAATGAAGATTAGATTACCCCTCCCCCGCTCACAAATAGCAGGCTACATTTTAGTTTCAATTCATGGAGTTGTCTTTAACTTTCAGTTATCCTTAAGCTAAATTACGTTTTATTTATCCCCTATAAACTTTTACTTATGTTAAAGTAAATATATCATATCAATGGAAAATGTCAACGAAAGTATTGTTCGGTGTGGGTCAATAACTAGACGCCATATACAGGAAAATCTATAAACGGAACAGTTGTTACAGGTGGTTTAAAAACTAAGTATTCCATACTAATACAAAAATGGCAGATAAAACATCACCCGAAGTACTTCAGTAACCAAGTATACCACATCAATTGAATATTGGCATGTAATCATTGCTGGAGTTGGTTCAACAACCAACTACACCACACTAATAGAAAGAAAATGTAAATGTAAACACTGCTTGAGGCGGTTTAATAACTGAATACGGCATAACAGTAGAAATGTAAATGTAAACGTTGCTCTGTGTGGTTTAATAGCTGGGAACACCATATACTAATATAAAATGTTAAAGGAGACATTGTCAGTGATGGTTTAAAAAGATGAACGAACGATACCAATGGTAGAATGTTAAGGGAAACATCACTAGAGATGATTCGGTAACTAAATATGCCATACTAATGGAAGAATACAAATAGAAGCGGTACTACTGAGAGTGGTTCAATAAATGATTACACACTATCATTGAAATAATTTAAATGAAAACATTGCTCGAGGTTGTTCAATGCAGCGAATCAATACGAAAAGGTCAAGTACATCGAGATCAATAGGCTAAGATCCTCGGTTAAAGCATTGATGGTTGAGAACAAGGTACTCTGTATGATGAATTCTCAATAGCATAATCAAGGTTTTACTTGGGAAGTAATGAGAACAAAATGTTTTTTAAACGAAATGTTTTTCAGTAATCCTTTAGATAATAATATTGTTTCATTCGGTATATTTTCATGCTTGTTTACATGATGGTTAATAAAGGGTTATTCGTTTAACTAATGTACAATAGTGTACAGTAAAAATATATTATCCAGGTTAAATGAGCTACCGTTAAATGTTTCAGTAGATCTCACGCTGCTGTATATGAATAAATGTACCCGGTTGCAATCTATAGTGAGGATGCGCGGGCAGATCACAAATTACAATAGTAACGGTGCTATTCTTATCATATAGATTGCAAGCAACATTTCCGAAAATCTAATACGACTTCGCCGCACCCCTCTTAAATTACTCATGTTCTATAACGAAAATTTTCAGTCATAGTTTAGTCAAATCATATCAGAAACTGTCATTTTACTTCTCGTACCGTCATGTGACTAAGTAATTAGAATGCAATGACTGCCATACCCCCATAGAACCAGTAGTGCATATTAATAAGGAAAAAATATGCATACGGCGAGCTCTGGAAGACTCGGTGTGTTCTATTGAGACAATTGTGTGGATGGAGACTGATAATTGAAAGATATATACAGACACTTTTTTCTACTAGTTTTGAAGAAATTGTCATAATAAGTCATTAAATGAACATGAGATCTTTCTATGTGACATTTCCCTTCCGTTAACCTAGGTCTTCAAGGAAAGCGCGAGCTTCCAGTGGTTTGCGCAATATGAAAATCATCAAACTAACTGAAGACACTACTCGGTAACTGAAGAAGAAGAACTTCGAGGTAGTTTAGGAACAACAACAAAAAGATCACAGAATAATTACGCATTAGTGGTTATTGTGAAGTTTGCTGATACAGAATTACTGGCCGACATGGAGACGGACGCAGCCTTATTATGGGGATTCTTGATCCTCATATTATTAGTCGTAGCCACGGTGACAGGACTTCTGATTCATTCCGGCCTCCTAACTACTGTCGAAGTTAAAACTTGCAAGTGAGCTTCTTTTACAGTTACACTTGACTAGTCAGTCATCTTTGTCTAACACTTTTGTTTGTTATATTAAGGCCTTGGCGTTTTCAGTACATGAACTGTTATGCTGTTGGAAGTTGGTATTCTTTGGCTTATTAATATTTCAAAATTTGTCAGGTAGGCCTAAAGACATCGTAAGAAGGCAAATGGTCGGGGTTGGTAACTTTCTTCAGGTTATGATCTGCTAGAGGCTGAAAGTATACGAGAGACGTGATGGCATTTTAAGATTTAGGCTATTGGTGGTAATTTCCGGGAGTGTCGATTCTTTCAGACCCCTCCCTACCCTAGGCATTATCCGTTTGTGTTAGGCCAATGACGGTGGGGATAGGGGGGCGTTTTCTGCTTAAAATTGGTAAAATGGTAAACCATTTTGTTATTTCTCGATTTCATGATTTGGATTAAGTTGATAGCCTGCTCACTATAGCAAAAATAGGTAAGCTTCTGCTTTTACAAGTTGTCCATAGTTGAATTTAGCAATTGCCTATTGCTGCATGAGAAATATGTCTTATGATAGTTTTGACGTTTTGAACAAGTTTGATGATGTTTGTAAGAAATATTTTAACACATTATTACTCTTGCCCTTACAATGTAATCTAATGATTTTGGGACAACTCTGTGTGTGACACTAGGGTTTATGGATAGAGAAAAATGAAAAAAGAGGATGAAATATGGGAATAGTAATCACATTGCCACTTCCTAACCCAATACAATAGCCAAGGATACTGGGTGCTGTCTTGATTTGAGAGGGTGGGGTGGCAAGTCGGGGTCTTTCCTAGATAGCCTAGTGACTCCCAAGGGTTTTAACCTGGTATGTATCCACTTTTTCTGCATGTTTATTATAACCCTGTTGGGGATTACTGTAAAAACATAAACAAAAGACTAAATATCATAAAGATAATGACCCCCAAAGAAATATTAGTCGTAGATAATGACCCCTAAAAACCTTTGGGGGTCACTGTCTAGGAAAGAACCGGCAAATCCAGCAGGACAACCCAGCTTAACCCAAAATTAAAATTTTTAATAGAAAGACAGTTTTACTTAGTGGACACTACCGAAGTTATGAACCAAATGTGGAACATTATGGAGTTAAATGGCGAGTAAAAGATTGACATTAATTGAAGATAAAACAGAATAGAATTTTATAGCTGAAAAGAAACTGTAAAAATAAATGGTACAGAGGTGCATATAGTAAAAACAGTAAGAAATATAAGCGTGGTAATTAATGGAGATCAAAACATGAAAGATCAAATTGTAGACTTTTACTTTACACCATAATTGGATTCCGGAATTAAAAAGATGACTTTCATGTTTTAATTTGTACTTTGAATATTCCTGATATTCATTTCAGTAGCAAATTAGTAATTAAATACTGGATCCTGCCCCTCTTATATCCTAAGATTATTGGGGAACACAGTGGGAAAGCAGGGTTTTTAGCTGGGAAAAATAAGTTTAATACAAGGATGTATTAAATTTAACCTAACCAAGGTTGCTGGTTCCTTAGCTGGATGCTAGATGGTGAGGCTATAATTTCCTGGACCCACCCCCACCAAATCAAACCTAGGACACTAAATTAAAATAACAATTAGGGTTGGGATTTAACCTAACCTAGGATACAGGAGCTGTAGCTGGCCAGTGGGGTTTTGCTTGGACTTCAACCCCCCCCCCCCAACCTAACATAGGGTACTGTAAGTTAAAATAAATAGTAGGGTTGTCATTGGGGACTCTGGGTCCTTACTGGCCTAGGGTTTTGGCTCCTCCTGGACCTCCATCACCTGACTTGACCTAGGGTACTGTAAATTAAAATGAATAAGGTTGTGACCTAAACTTCCCAGGTTACTGGGTCCTTACTTGGCCCAGGGGGCTTCATTCCCCTCCCCTTGACCCGTCCATTAATATAGCATAGGTTACATTGTCAATACTTATCCAGTTCATGGTGTCCTTTTAAATATTTTCAATAAATGTCACCCTAACCAGAAGAGTCATGGAGATTTTGAAATACATTCTTGGATAAAAAATTTATGTAATCCCCCTTCCCAAAAACCTCAGTTTCCCATTGTGGTCCCCCCATAATTGTTGGATATAAGGTGTTCCAGTATCTGTAAATTACTAATTTACCAAAATGAAAGTTAGAAATATTCAAAACAGAAAAAATCAGCTGTAATCATCTGAGGAACAAGAGTTACATATGTGCTCCAAAGGAACCATGACTATGAAATAAAGCTGTCTTTTTTTTAATCAGTACTGGAATTCCCCAATTGGCAAAACTTACAAGAACTCATCATGTTCCAGCATTGTCCATGTACCCACATATCCAGATGACAAAGCCATTCCGAGTACAGGCAGTCCCTGGTTAATGGCGATCCAGTTTTACGGTGCTTGTCTAGCGGCAAAAATCGGCAATTTTCGGCACTGAAAATCGCTGAGTTCTGCTTATCGGCACTGATAATTGGGTATTGGCGCCAATACATACCTAATAGAGGCTCTGATAACTGAAAATCGGTGATTTTTGGTGATCATCACACCTCAGAACGGAACCCCCACTGATAACCGGAGACTGCCTATGCTAATCATCTCTGCCCATAATGCTCTAGGACAAAAAAAAAAAAAAAAATCCCATCAGGAGCCCCACTTACATGGAGTAGCAACATTTGTTGGTAAATATCTTTGTAATAGCAAATTTATGGTAGATTTTAATGAGATTTTAATATTAAGCACATTAAGGAGACTTAAGAACTAGGCAAACACTCCAGTATTGAGAACTGGTAGTAAAGTGAAAAGATATTTATCAAATATTAAATGTAGTGAAAATAGGAGATTATCACCTAAGAATTAAAACTTCAATAAAGAAATGCCTAAATGTGGTTATGTTGGAAATACTTGTAATCACAAGACTAGAGGAGGTAATTAGTCTAAGCAGTGACACCTGGAATAATTTCTGAAGAAGCTTTAGTGATACATACATAAGAAATTCAATTAAACAATAAACTGTATCAGACAAAGAAATGGTTTGGGGCAGATAGGCCAAATGAAGGCTGAAATGAAGGCCATCATGAATGAACAAGGAGGATGATGAAGATGATAACCATACCAAGAGCGCTATTAATCCTGGAGGAGAATCCAGAACTGCATGCTAACCAAACCTGACTTGTAATACCTAAGGTCCTGCCTGACCAGGGTGCACCCCAACCTAACCTAACCTAACCTACAGCACTATAAAATATGCAGAAGTATCTCTACCAATCTTTGCCATGGCTCCAGAATGAAATTGATAGATGTAGGGTGTCGGTGGGTCACTGATACATATCGGATGGAAATGAAAGTCAAAATAGTCATTAAAAACAAAAATTAATAGAAAGCCATTTATCAGTAATGATTTAAATGATCAGCAATCTGTAAAATTAAATGGAATGTGTTAAGCCCTATAATGTAATCTAAATAGCATGGAGTTGATCTAATTATGCTGCAGTAAATATAACAAAATTTAAATTTCATAGCTTTATCATCTGAATGGTCTCTGCATTTTTATTATTTTTAGTGAAGTATTATTTTTAGCCAAAAAACTTAACAAATACTAAAGACAGCCTTAGAAAGGCAGATCTGATAAATTCAGTGAGCCTAAAACTCTACCATAATAACAACACCTAACAGGCAAAGTGAAAGGAATCGTATGACTGGTATGTAGTAAAACAATTGGAAAACCATTCATCATTGGGTAATGTTAATGCTCTCATAATAAAGAGGTTGGTGAAATGGCAGCACATTAGACTGAACTACAGTTGAAAAATACCCCATGATGATTAGGGTACCATATGTAAACAAACAAAAGATAATCTCTTAATCCTACAAATATTAGGTAAACTACATTTGCTGCGGATATTGCACAAAAGAAAATCTATCAGTTTCTAGGTAGCAGTAGAAAACAACGCAATGATTATAGTAAGTTTTAAGATAATACTGCAGAAATAAAAGATTTTACTGACAAATAAGTGGGTTGGTGTGTCAGACTTTGTGTAATGTTAAATCAGTGGCAAAATTGTGTTTTTATATGAATAACTCATCAAGTAATTACATTGCTATAGTTTCTATTAACTGCAGCTAAAAATTTTGAAATTTGCGGAGCGCTCTATTTTGTTTGGCTAGGTGACTAACCCTGCCCACTTTCGGGTTAAGAGAGGAACAACTAACAAAATTATTCAGTTTGTTTCTGCCGGCTAATGGCTGTACACCAGCTTTTAGAAGCGTCTCTGATTTTGGAATTCATCTTTTCTAATGGTTTCTCATCATATTTGGTGAAATATTCTTGCTTTGATAGCCTTTCGGCATTATTAGATAGAGTTAGACTCTGTTTTTTTACCTTAGACTCTGTTTTTTTACCTTTATTGTGATTTTCTTTATAAAGACTCCTTTACTGATTGTGACTTTAGTTGACTTGTTTTTCCCAAATGTCAGACTCAGTTTGACTAGCTTTACGTATAGCAGCAAAGGCTGCAATATGCGTTTGACTAAGGAATCGTACGATTCACATTCTATGAGCACGGATTGTAAGGGATAAATTTGTTCAGAAGATTTACGATGTAATGAATGTGTAGACTGAGACAGTAAGAAGTGGAAGACTTTAAGATCTCATTTAAACAAACTGGCTAGAGATGAAAAGAGAAAAGCGACAGCCAGAGGATTAGTAAGTCTTTAGCTAGTCAGAGATCTCCTGTTGATCATGATATTGATAATGCTAACATCTAGATTGACGTTCCTGTTATTTCTGTTGATCCCGTACCAAGTTCTCCTGCTATGCAACCCACTCCTTTACCCTGCTGTCTCGCTTCTGAACCCAAGACCATTGCCAGCCTTGAGTGTAAAATTGATTAAAGGTTCGAATTGATTGTCGAATCTATTGCACAATTAGCCTCTTCGATTAAGGTCCTTATGGACAATAAGAGTGATTCGGAGCACCCTGTTACTCCTAGTGCCAGTGCAGTGTCGGTGGAGCGCCTGATTGTGCCTAGTATCAGTGATATGTTGGTGGAGGAGGTGGCTGCCCATCCCGTCAATTCTCCTAGGCAGATGTCAATGTCATACACCCCTAAACTTTGGAGGAGTCAAACTGGTAGCCTAAGAGAGGTCGGTAGGGTCTGCCCACCGGTAGTCCCCCCCTTGGTTGAACCTGTTGTTGAATCCCAGGTTGCAGCCAAACGCTGCTGGAAAGGCATATCCCTGGATATGCATTGTCTTTCATTTAGCTCAGATGATTCTTCTCCCAGACGCCAATGGCGTTTTGTGGATGAATCACGCCCTTTGAAAAGGCGTGCGGGTGATGTGTCTCATTCTCCTCCAGTACCGGGTATGAAATTCAAGGAACCTATTTGCAGTCGTCTCCCGTCATGCAGTCATTGGGACAGTCCAGAACATTTTCCTTCTGTTCTGCCCTTGGTAGAGAGTCAGAGAGCGACTTCCAAGTATCCTGCTTCTCGTAAGCGCTCTTCATCTAAGGCGTCTTCTGAGCATCCTCTTGCACTCGAGACTCCTCTCGCTCCTGAGCGCCCTGCAGTGTTGGAAGCTCCCTTGACTGCCGAACGCCTGGTTTCTTCCGAGCGCCTGAAATCGTCTCAGCACTCATTGGCTCCTTCTCGTGCTGCTGCATCAAAGCGCCCGTCTTCTCTAGAGCGTCACAGAGCTCCTGTCTTTGTCCGTCCACTCTTTGATTCATGGATCGCCAACTAAAGCGCCCAGTGACAACTGAGCTTCCTTTGGCTCCCAATCTTCCGTTGGCAGCAGAGCGTCACCATGCTCATGCTGCCGACGTTTTGACTCCTTTTGCTGTTATTGTTCCCTGAGCAGTTGGGCGTTCTTCTGTCTTGAACTTCTGCACCTCAGGCTTTACCCTCCATGGTAGACCCGATTCAGAGCAAGCTTGGCAGTATTTTGAGCCTGTTGAAGGAGGCTCTGTCAGCCCCCCAGCCTATGGACTTAGCTTTGTCTCCTGCATCCTCGGACGAGGAAGAAGAAGTTATTGCTCAAGATGCTCGTCCTTCAGCTTATGCATCACTGCTAAGGTATCTTCTTGCTACCTCCCCAAATTGCTTTTCGCCTGCAGCTCCTTCTTCATCTGCGTCGACTTTTCTTGGGGAGTCACAGTCTTCCAAGTCTTCGAGACTACCGAAGTTAGTGCTTTCTTCTTCCGCCAAGAAAGTCTTCGGTATTATTGAGGGATGGCTAGTGGAGTAGAGGGAACAAGGTAGAGCCATTTTCAGCTTCCCTCCTTCTAGATTGTCTAAGAGGAGACAGCTCTCTTATGCCACAGGGGAAGCTCCTGTGGGATTGTTTGCCTCCTCCCAGGGGGACTTCTCCGGGTTGATCGACTCCTCTCGTAGATCTACCTTTGCTTCAGCGAAGATCATGTTCAGTTCGACGGAGCTCTCACACCTTAAAAACTTGTTTAAGGTGTTCAAAGTGTTGAGTTTTCTCAGTTGGGCAGTGGGCTCTCTTTCCCGTAAGATTAAGGACTGCCCTACTATTCTTGAAGATAGTGCCTCCAGTTTGCTTGTGGTCTTCTCTTGTATCGGTAAAGAAATCAGAGACGGTTCCCTGGAATTAGCTTCCCTTTACACAATGGGAGTTCTAAAGAAGAGACAACTCTGATGTTGCTACACCTCTAGGGGAGTGACTCCCTCCCAGAAGTCGGCCCTTCTGTTTTCCTTTGTGGATGATCATCACCTGTTCCCACAGGCTACAGTTCTGAAGGTTTTTTCAGGTCTTCAGAAGAAGAATACACAAGATCTTGCCCAATCCTCTAGGCGTCCTAAGGAGGTGCTCGCTCATACCTCCAGGACAGTCTCCCCGCTGCAGACTCGGCCCTTGCGTGGCAGCAGACAAAGATCCCTGTCTAGATCCCGTTCATCCAGCAGATTTGTCTCCAGAGCCATTATGAGATCCTCATCCTGTTCTGCCTCTAGTAAGTGAGAATTTCGTCCTTCTCTTCTGGGAGAAGTGGAGAGGGGGGTGGGGGGCAGAGCCCTGGATTGTCAACATTCTGAGGGAAGGCTGTTCTATCCCCCTTCAAAGAAAAGCCACCTTTAAGCAGCTCTCCAATAACATTGTCAGCGTACTCCAAAGGCTTGAAGAAGTCTTTGGTCCTCTCAGAAGAAGTGTTGTCCCTTCTCAAGAAGGGGGCGATAGAATTAATAGAGAATGTGGGCTCCCCGGGGTCCTACAGTCATCTTTTTGTGGTGCCCAAAGCTTCAGGGGGCTGGAGACCCGTCCCGGACATAAGCGCATTGAATGTCTTCGTTCAGTAGACAAAGTTCAAGATAGAGGCAAATCGGACTGCCATGTCATCCATTCTCCAGGGAGACTGGATGACATCTATAGACATGCAGGATGCGTACTTCCACGTCCCAATACATCAGGAATTGAGGAAGTTTTCTGAGGCTCGTGTTTGGGAACAAAGTGTTCTAGTTCTGCGCTCTATCTTTCGGGTTATCAACAGCGCCTCAAGTGTTTATCAGCGTGCTTGCTCCCTTAGCAAAATGGCTCCATCTGATGGGAATCAAAAGCTCCCTTTACTTGGACGATTGGTTACTTCAGGCCCAAGCCCTTTGTTGGCTGAACCGGTTGAGCTTCAGACTGTCATTCGATGGGCCGGAGTTCAATTCCCGCGGCCGGCTGATGAAGAGTTAGAGGAATTTATTTCTGGTGATAGAAATTCATTTCTCGCTATAATGTGGTTCGGATTCCACAATAAGCTGTAGGTCCCGTTGCTAAGTAACCAATTGGTTCTTAGCCACGTAAAATAAGTCTAATCCTTCGGGCCAGCCCTAGGAGAGCTGTTAATCAGCTCAGTGGTCTGGTAAAACTAAGGTATACTTAACTTTACTTCAGGCCCAATCGAAAGAGAAATGTTCGGAGGACCTTCAAAAGACTCTTCTCCTAGCCCAGGAGCTGGGAGTGATGATCAGTGTTCAGAAGTCTCAGTTGATTCCATCACAACGGATTCTTTATTTAGGGATGATAATGGACTCTGAGGGTTTTCTGGTTTTTCCCTCGCCAAAGAGAATACAGTCTAACCTCAAGATAGTGCACACATTCCTTCTTGTGGACCAATGCTCCGCCAACGAATGGATGAGTCTTCTTGGGATGTTATCGTCCATAAAACAATTCGTACTCTTGGGCAGACGTCATATGAGATTCTTCTAAGAATCAGTTGGTAACTCCAGAGATAAAAGAGAGGAAGGTTGTAGAGCTTAGAAGGAAGGTTGTCGCAAGGTAAATCTCTCCCTTTGAACCCCAACCTAGACTTCTTCTCAGACGCGTGAAACCTAGGCTGGGGAGCTCTGTTGGGGGACAAGGGAGTTTCAAGGACCTGGTCTCCGGAACAAAGAAATTGGCACATAAATGTCAAGGAATTGAAGGCAGTTCATCTGGGGTTACAATTTTTCAAAGAAGAAGTGTACAACAAGACAACCAGAGTGCACTCCGACAGTAAGACTGCCCTGGCGTATATCAAGAACCAAGGGGGGGACACACTCTTTCTCACTTTATGAGACGGCAAGGGATCTTCTGCTTTGAGCAGAGCAATTTCAAGTCAAGCTTCTTACTCGCTTCATTCAGGGGAAGCTCAACATTCTGGCGGATGAGCTAAGTAACCGAAGACAGGTGTTACCCAAGGAGTGGACTCTGGATCCTCATGTTTGCTCGGATCTTTGGAAGTTGTGGGGGACTCGGGTCATAGGCCTGTTCGCGACTTCCAGAAACCATTGTCTCCCTCTGATTTGCTCGCCAGTTCCGGATCCTTTAGTGTCGGTAGCCGATGCCATGCTTCAGGACTGGTCAAACCGTCACCTTTATGCGTTTCCCCCCTTCAGCATGATAATACAGGTGATCAGCAAATTCCAAACTCACCAGAATCTGTCAATGATCCTAGTGGCCCCCTTTTGGCCAACAAAGGAATGGTTCCCAGATCTTCTCGACCTCCTCGCAGACTTTCCAAGGTTGCTACCTCAAAAACCTCATCTGTTAAAACAACCCCACTTCTGGTGTTTTCATCAGGAATTGTCTACTCTGGCACTGACAGGATACAGACTGTCAGCAAACTTCTTAGGAAGAAGGGGTTTTCAAGATCGACTTTGCAAGCAGTTGCCAAATGCAGGCAACAGTCCTCTGATAGAGTATATCAGGCTAAGTGGACAATTTTCAGAGATTGGTGCAGGAAGCGCAGAGTGTCGTCTTCTCAGATATCTTTAGACCGACAGGAACCTGTCATCCTCGACGATCAAGGGTTATAGGCCCATGTTAAGCTCTTGTCTTCAGATACAGGGGAGTGGACCTCTCCTCTAATCAGGATGTATCTGATCTAATTAGATCGTTTGACAATACGAGACAAAAAGAGTTAGCAGTAGTGCCATGGAATCTGGATGTGGTCCTTAAATGGTTGTCTGGTCCCCGATTTGAGCCTATGCATTCGATTTCCCTGAGAGATCTAACTAGAAAGACCCTCTTTCTAGTCGCTTTAACAACCGCAAAACAAATCAATGAGGTCCATGCAATAGACAAAAGAGTGGGTTTTTTTCCAAGAGAATGCTGTGTGTTCCTTCTCATTAAGATTTCTAGCCAAGAACAGGTCCAGTTCCAATCCATGGCCTCGTTCCTTTGCAATTAAAAGCTTGTCTGAGATTGGAGGCCCAAATGAGGAAGAGAGAACTCATGAAATTAGGGCTGTAGCCACTTCGTTGCCATTCAAGCATTTTGCCTCTCTCCTCGATATTGCAAGCAACTTTTTGGAAATGTAAGTTGGTCTTTGCAACTCATTATTTGAAGGAAATTGAAACAGTACGATAATTGTAGTACTCTGGGTCCATTTTCGGTGGCTTTTGTGGCGTTAGGGGAAGAAGCGTAGGAAGTAATCCTTCTTTCCTTTCTTCGCCTTGATTTGAGGTGGTTGAGTTTTTAAGGGAGCCGGGGGGTACAGTGTACTGGAGTGCCCTCCAGTCCTTCGTAGTGTGGCAGTGGTTTTTAACCTTGTATGGTATTAGGTGACGTTTATTTCATTGTGGTTTTTTCTGTACTACGTCCTGGGCAGGGGCAGCATTATTACCTTTGTTAGCAGTTGGAATCATCCTTGCTACAAGGTACCCACTAATATAGTAGGCGAGCCTTGGCTATACCGCCGCGCCACTATACGATAAGGAGAGCGCCAATATAGGCAGTACCTTCCTGCAGCAGCTCCCTTATCAAGTAAGGAAACAACAGGCATTTTTTATTGCTAGCAATCCTTTCTATTTTCAAATTCATTACCATTATTAATGTTTTGGGGGTAGATTTGCTCATGCATCCCACCTCCTGTCAATGTGGGAATTAGCAATGTAAATACTTGGTAAGTTATTTATGTAAAAATGACATTTTGATGACAAAAGTTATATATATATTTACCAAGTAATTACATGATTGGAGTCCTCCCTCCTCCCCTCACATGAACATTATGGCACAAACAAATTGAATACTTTTGCTAGTTGTTCCTCTCTTACCCCAAAAGTGGGTGGGGTTAGTCACCTAGCCAAACAAAATAGCGCGACCCGCAAAT
The DNA here is from genome assembly GCF_040412425.1 of Macrobrachium rosenbergii. Taxonomy (NCBI): domain Eukaryota; kingdom Metazoa; phylum Arthropoda; class Malacostraca; order Decapoda; family Palaemonidae; genus Macrobrachium; species Macrobrachium rosenbergii. The sequence continues at coordinate 62,795,054 of NC_089788.1, read as the reverse complement.
TTCAAAATTTTTAGCTGCCGGTTAATAGAAACTATAGCAATGTAATTAATTGGTAAGTATATATAAAACTTTATTTTATTATAAAAATGTCATTTATGTTTAAGGGAAAAAGTTTAAATTTTATCAGTTGTCTCAAAAAATGTTTCCATGTCCAGTAGCATAAACCAGGGAGTGGGGATATCTTCATATAACATTCAAACATGTAGCCTGCCTGGGGTACAACTTGATGTAGCCTTACCCTAAGGTAACTGAATAGGGCATATCATCTTGACTTAATTGGGGTCTTAGCAAGCTGGGGGCTATCCAGATTTATGTAGGCTACATATTTCTCACTTAACTTGGGTGTTTGGCTCTGGATCCCCAAGGAACAGAATGTATTGAACCTCACTTTACTAGAACTTTAAAGCATATAACGTATGTTGTCACTGCAGTATGTAAAATTGAATGTGTAGCCTAGACAACTGCAAGAAAAATTCTGGAGAAAGACGACAGATGTACAGGAGTTCATCTGTTTGGTGCAAATTCCAATTGATACTTGGTAAACAGAGGTGGAGAAAGGTTATTTAGACCCATACTGCTAGATATTTCAAAGAATGAGAGACGTGAGGTACAATTCTTGTTGATACCACATTAACTTCTGTACAGTAATACTTCACCTTACGCCATTGTACCATTAAAAGTGTATCTGAAATGGATGTTGATTGTCATCCAGTCTCATTCTGTTCCAAGTTAAGAGCAGGTCACTGGCTGCTTCCCATCTCATCTCTGTGACAGATGCCAGATGCCACCAGTTTCTTGCATAAACAATTCTTGTTTTTATTTTTACCGGTTTCCAGCTAGCGCCAGAAGATTTACCCTAATGTTAAAACTGCAGGTTTGTTAGCTATGAAAAATACAAATTAATTTAAATTTGTCATTTTTTATGGGGGAAATCCATGCTTCCCTCTCACAGGAAGTTTCCTGTAATGTCCAGTTACCATTTTGCTTAATTTTATCAGTTATTTTCAGCACTCGATTTGGGGTGCTGTAGCTTATTATTTAGATATGATTAGATGTCAGATAGTATTTGTACTGTATCTGTGAAATAGGAATTATTCAGTACAATATTTACTTTTTCCATATTTCAGATTACAGTATACTTTTTTTTCCCCCCCTTTCTTTTCAGACCAGATATAGGAGAGATAAAGATAGCCTACAAATTTGCCAGAGGTCCTTATAAGGAGTCTGGAATGCTGTACACTCAGGTTCACACACTTCTACCGCAGTACAGAACAGTTGGAGTGTACTATGATGATCCTAAAACAGTAAGGCTTACCTTGCATTTCTTTTGGCATTCCAGGTTTACTAGGGCGACCCTTAATTGTTGCCAACCGAGGAATTTGTTATTCTACTTTCATTAGTGTATTGAAATCTAACTGAAAACTTTACTAATTCATGGTATGGTGTGTAAATGTAGGAAGGGAAAGCAGTTATAATTGCTTAGTATGTTCGTAACATTGTAGTAGCTCCGTTCTTTTACATCGTTTTCCCTTAAGTCATGAATGATAAACTACCTTGATGGAGCATTAAAGGACTGAAGTAGTTATATTTAATTATAAACTATAGTTTTCATGTAAGTAACTTACCAAGTAATTACATAGCTATAGAACCTCGCATGGCAGCCTTTTATTTAAAAATCATGATAGTACTTAGATAGCTAGTATAGGTGATAAGCCCCACCCACTTAATGGGGAGTGTTGGAAATACTAAGCCGGGAGCGTCATTCTGTTTTTGCCGCTCACACGGTCAACATCGTTGAGTTTGCTGCGGCTTTTTTCACGGGTTTTTGGTTGTTTCTTGCTGGATTTCAATGAAGTATTGTCGCTTTTGTGTAGCCTTCAATCTTTTGTTTGCTTTTGTCAGCTTTTTGGAATTAGTTATGTCTGATTCGAGTGCTTCTAGTGTTTGCTATTGTAGCGAAGGCTGTAGAACTAGATTGGCAAAGGTATGTTATGATTCGCACACTGTGTGCAGTAGTTGTAGAGGGCAAGTATGTTGTAAAGTGAATATTTTACTTATGATGAGTGCAAGGATTGGGATGAGAGAAAGTGGAATGCTCTTGAATCTCACCTTAGTAAGCTTGAAAGAGATAGGAAGAGAAAGGCGTCCTCTAGAGCCTAGTGCGGGGCTTCTGTTAGCCTAGATTCTACCCTTAAGGCTAAGTCAGATCTTAATCCTGCTATTCCTTCTTCCCCTTTTCCCACCTATTCTCCTATTCCCAGCCCTCCTGCTATCAATCTACTTACTCCTGTGCCTGGCTCCCATGCTTCTGACCTTGATGCCATTGCCAACTTTGAATCCAGGTTTGATAAGGTTAAACCTGGTAGTGCATGCTGTGCCTGAGAAAGGGGTGTACCTGAAAGTCCTAATGGACAAAGTGTTCTGTGATAAAGTGTCAAGTGAAGTGCAAGTGGCAGTGGTGGTTACCCGTCCTGCTGGCTTTCCTAGATGAAGGTCACTGTCCTGCTCCCCTAAACCTGGGAGAAGACATTCCAGAAGTCCAAGGGAGGCTGGTGGGGTTTCCCTACTGGTAGTTGCCCCCTCAGTTAAGCCTGTTGCAGAAACCCAGGTGTTGACAGACAGCTGTTGGAAAGGCCTGTCTCTGGATGTACGTCATTTGTTGTCAAGTTTGGATTCCGATTCTGATTCCAGCGCCACAGGCGCTTTCTTGAAGAGGCATGGGGACGACGTTGGCCGTCTGCTCTTCTCCGCTGCCTTTTAAGCAGTAGAAGGAGGCGCTTCACAGTCTACAGCCTTCCTGCAGCTACACTGTGGATCCCTCCATCTTTGCCCCAGTACGACTTCCTTCTCACCCATGGGATTCACCAGAAGTATTCTCTCCGGAACGCCCTTCTGTTGAGCATCCTCTTTTGGATCTCAGGCGCCCAAAGGACCACTTCAGGCGCCAGTCGTCTAAAGACCTGTCTCTTTCCAAGTGCCCAGCGCCTGCTCCTGAGTGCTCAGCGCCAGTTCCTGAGCGACCAGTACCAGCTCCCAAACACCTGGTGCCAACTTCCGAGTGCCCGGTGCCAACCCTTCATCACCTGTCTACTTCTCCTGAGCACCAATGGCCCACCTTGGAACAAGATGAACCTTCTTTAGTGCCCATGAAGCAACAGTTGTCTGAGATCACGAGCTTCCTCAAGAAAGCTCCCTTCTCCAAGCCTGCTTATGACTTATCCCCGTCTCTGATCACTTCTGAAGAAGAGGAGGAGTTCAACCAAGACCTTGCTCCTCCTTCGGCATAGGTAGCTCCCCTTCGCTACCTGTTGGCAAGTTTTCGGTCTTTTTTTGCTCCAGCAGCTGCCCCAGACTTGCCTGCTTCTTCCTTCCTGATGAGGAACCTCCAAGAAGATAGCTCCAGGCTTCCCAAGATTGTTCTTTCCTTGTCGTCTAAAAAAAGGCAATCAAGGAAATTGGAGACTGGCTCTCTGCTGAGAGGGAGCAAGGTAAAGCTACTTTCGCACATCCTCCCTCTTCTCTGGTTAAGAGGAGATACCTCTCTTACACCACCAGGGAAGTTCCCTCTTTGGGAGTCACTGCCTCCTCCCAAGGGAACTTCTCTGGCCTCATCGTCGAAAATTGTCAAAAATCCAAAGAAAACCTTACTTTTAATGCTTTTGGTGCATTGAAAATGATGTAAACTGCATTTTTATTGAGTTTTTCATAAAAAAAACCTCAAAATTGGATTATTCTGCCATTTTGGAGACATATTTCTTCCGTTGGATTGACGTTGTAAGCGTCATAACCCCAGAACATGCGTCGTAAACTGGGAAATAATTTCTGATGAATATATTTGAAAAGCGTCATAACCTTGGAATGTCATAAGCCGGACCCGTCGTGTATGTCCATTCATCCCACCCCCTATCAATGTGGGATTCAGCTATGTAATTACTTGGTAAGTGACTTATATGTAAATGATATTTTTATAATAAAATTAAGTTTCATACATACTTATCAAGTAATTACAGATTCAGGGCCCTCCCTCCTCCCCTCTAACAGACATAAGGTCACAAACAGAATGACGTTACCAGCTTAGTCATTCCAACGCTCCCCGTTAAGTGGGCGGGGCTTGTCACTTACACTAACTATCAAAGTGCTACTGCGATTTTTAAATAAAAGGCTGCTGTGTGCTGTTAAAACTATAGCTATGTAATCACTTGGTAAGTATACAGTATATGAAACTTAATTTTATTATGAAAATATAATTTTTTTTGACAGTAATAGAACAAAGTTAGATAGGATTTTCAAAATTTGTTACGAATTAAGAATTTATTGTACATATTTTTTACAATTCTAGAGTAGTTAGTGAAATAAAGACTTGTGCGGTATATTCTACACAGAAGCAGCCTCATAAGTTACGTTATATAGTGGGCATCATTATTTCGGAGAATGGCAGTGTTACGCCACCAGAACACATCACTCTTTTAGAAGAGAATGGATACCACTTTGCCACCTTTCCAGCCATTGATCATGCTGTTCAAACACGGTTTCCGTTTAAGAGCACCATATCCATAATTGTAGCCATCATGAAAGTTTACCCTGCCATTCGTGAATATATTGGTAAGTATATGTGTGTCTTTTGGGGGGGGTTATCTATTAAAAGTTATATCTATACCATTTACTGATTCCCTTCACACTTGGTAATCTCTTGTTATTTTCAAGACTTTTAAGGATTTTAGACATTTTGTATTTAGTCTTAGGAAAATCATTGCCAGACCATGCTTAAATGCAAAGATATTACTGTTTGAAGCAATAATGTAAATAAAAACTTACATGGGTGAGACATTTGCTAATTTTTAATTAAATGAATTGAAGGTCTGTAAAACTGTAAAAAAAAACTTTCTGCAACTGCATTGGTGTTGATCGCATTATTACTAAAGTTATAACCACACCAATGCCTGTTCAGTTGATGGCAAGTTCCTTTTGGAATTAAAGTTGGACAGGTTGATAATAATAGTTGCCCTATTTTGCTTGTGTGTATATGTATGAAAATTATACTTATTTGTTTATTGTCAGTTTTGAGAAATCAGAATTTTGTGATGTCACCAAATTCTAGGAAAGCAATAACCCTTAAATGCCGAGCCTCTATTTACAAAAACGTCTCCCGTATGCCGGCGGCGTTCGGGAGTTAGCGCCTTGCCGGAAAAAAGTTTTTTCAAAAATCACAGCACGCTTAGTTTTTAAGATTAAGAGTTAATTTTTGGCTCCTTTTTTTGTCATTGCCTGAAGTTTAGTATGGAACCATCAGAAATTGCCTGAAGTTTAGTGTGCAACCATCAGAAATGAAAAAAAATATCATTATCATATATAAATATTGAAATATATGAGAGCGCAAAAAAAATTTTCATATATAATTTTATACAAATCGCGCTGTGAGCAAAACGGTTAAAGCTAACGTATTATTTTTTTTTCTTTGTATTGAACACTAAATTGCAATGATTTTGGTATATAACAAGTTGTAAAACGATCAAAGCAACACACAGAAAATATTATCACAATATGGTGCATGAATCCGTAACACGCGGACGTAAAAAAATGTTTTTTTAGAAAATTCACCATAAATCGAAATATTGTGCTAGACTTCCCGTTTGTTGAAAAATGAAGCTAATTAATTGAATATTACTAGTCTGTAAGTGTTTTAGCTTACAATTGCAGTTTTCGACCATTTCGGTCGAGTTAAAGTTGACCGAAGGTCGAATTTTTTCTATTTATTGTAATTTATATGAAAATATTTCAAAACTGATAAAAGCTACAACCATGAGATATTTTCTGTTGTATTCTACATGAAATTGCGCACATTTTCATATATAAAAGTTTATGTAACGACTAATATAAAATTGTACAAACATTACGACAACGTGACGAAAGAATTTCTGAGATGTTCGGCCGAGTTACCGCGCGAACGCAAGGAAAATGTTTTTTTCAAAAATTCACCATAAATCGAAATATTGTGCTAGAGACTTCCAATTTATTGCAAAATAAAGGTAAATGATTGAATATTACTAGAATGTAAGAGTTTTAGTTTACAATTGCGTTTTTCGACCATTTTGGTCGAGTTAAAGTTGACCGAAGGTTGAAATTTTGGCAGTTATCGTGATTTATGTGAAAATATTTCAAAAGTGATAAAAGCTACAACCATGAATTATTTTCTGTTGTATTCTACATGAAATTGCGCACATTCTCGTATATAAAAGTTTATGTAACGACTAATGTAAAACGATGCAAACATTACGACAATGTGACGAAAGAATTTCTGAGATGTTCGGCTGAGTTACCGCGCGCAGATGTAAGGAAAAAGTTTTTTTTTTTCAGAAATTCACCATAAATCGAAATATTGTGCTAGAGACTTCCAGTTTGTTGCAAAGTGAAGGTACATGATTGAATATTACTAGAATGTAAGAGTTTTAGCTTATAATTGCGTTTTTACCATTTTGGTCGAGTTAAAGTTGACCGAAGGTTGAAATTTTGGCAGTTATCGTGATTTATTTGAAAATATTTCAAAACTGATAAAAGCTACAACCATGAGTTATTTTTTGTTGTATTCTACATGAAATTGCGCACATTTCCATATATAAAACTTTATGTAACGACTAATATAAACGGTGCAAACATTACGACAACGTGTGAAAAGAATTTCTGGCGCGGACGTAAGGAAAAAGTTTGTTTCAAAAATTCATCATAAATCGAAATATTGTGCTAGAGACTTCCAATTTGTTGCAAAATGAAGTTAAATGATTGAATATTACTAGAATGTAAGAGTTTTAGCTTTCAATTGCGTTTTTACCATTTCGGTCAAGTCAAAGTTGACCGAAGGTTGAAATTTTGGCAGTTATCGAGATTTATATGAAAATATTTCCAAACTGATAAAAGCTACAACCATGGGTTGTATTTTGTTGTATTTTACATGAAATTGCGCACATTTTCATATATAAAACTTTACGTAACGGCTAATATAAAACAGTGCAAAAATTACGACAAAATGACAAAAGAATTTCTGAAATTTTCGGCCAAGTTACCGCGCTGACGTAAGGAAAAAGATTTTTCAAAAATTCACCATAAATCGAAATATTGTGCTAGAGACTTCCAATTTGTTGCAAAATGAAGAAGGTAAATGATTGAATATTACTAGAATGTAAGAGTTTTAGCTTACAATTGCGTTTTTCGACCATTTTGGTCGAGTCAAAGTTGACGAAGGTTGAAATTTTTGTAGTCGGCGTCACGATGCGTTTACTTGGCACCCAACAGGCAATTTTAGTCGACGTATGATACGTCCAGTAGGCGTTTAAGGGTTAATAGACTAGATCTTGTGGATAACTTAGAGCATACCCACTCTATCTGCTTTTGGATGAATCTGGCTTAGTGAACTGACTGGATGGGCATTCCTTAATTTGCCAGATACTGTAAATGAAGGCATAATCAAATGCATTACTGTATTTGAAAATAAAAAGTGGCCACTAAACTATTGTATTATTAGATAACAAAATGGGCATAGTTCGTTGATCAGTGCCTGACAGCTGGTTGCTAATAAAGCATTATATTTTTTTTTTATTTCAGTATTTATTTAGCACTTTTAATCAACCCTTACTGGGTGTTTAGGCATAAATAACTACAAAATCATAAATAACTGCAATATTGATACTATTGTATACCTCGCCGAGGAGCAAAATTTATTGGAAATGCATTCATAGTATATTTTATTATTTATTCATAGTATATTTTATTTTTGCAGCAGTTTAAGTCCTATACGCAGTGAATTTTCATAATTGTAAAGACATGTTTAGATTCAGTATAACTGATTTCTCAGTTTAATTATGAGATATATTTTCTAATAAACTTCGTGTATTAATAGAGTATCGCAGCCTTTGTGCACGACCTTTTTTGGAAGTGTATGACAACGAAAAATCGGAGATAATTTTTGTGGGCCCACTTGCACGTCAGGATGATTTCTATGTGCCTGAAGTTCAGCAGGAAGAAGATGAAGATAATAGAGTAAGTTTCATTTTTAGCATATGCTTATTGATTTTTCACTTACAGGCAGTCCCCGGTTATCGGCAGCATCGGTTATCGGCGATGTGGTTTTATGGCGCTTGTCTAGTGAGGACGATAACCGAATTTTCGACACCAATTCCCAGTTATCATAGCTGATAACCGGTTATCGGCGCTGATCGCCCGTTATCGGCGGCGCTGATCACCGGTTATCGGCACCGATAACCAGGAATCAGTGCTACTATCACCGATTTTCGGTTTTCGTCACGTTGTCGGGAACAGAACCCCACCAATAACCGGGGACTGCCTGTATACTGTGCATGTTCCTGCAAATACAGTAGATCTCCCGTACACTAAACATTGTGTCACAAACTTCTGAATATGAGTAGGACTAAAAATGAAAAAAAATTATGTTCATAAAATTGAAGAATGCTGTTTGGTTGTATCAAGTTATAGATTATTATTTCAGATGTAGCTTGTTAGGATTTCTTTTTTTTAATTTATGTGTTTCTGGCTCAGGATGAAGATTATGATGATGACAGGACTGAAAATTCAAGCCGGTCATGGGATGAGTCCGCTTCATTTGTAAGAGGTAAATGTGAGATATTTTATAGCACCTTTTTTAATTTTACATTGTAAATTTGATTTTAGAAATACATTATCAAAGACTGTTTCTTGAAGAATGACTCACAAGTATTACAAACATGATGTTGAGACTGAGAATAGTTGATGTTTATTAATTACTCTTCCTAAAGTGCAGTATACAGGTTTTGAAATTAATGTTTGTTTAGTAATACTGTATGTACTGTTATTTTGTCATCAGTACGTAAAATTTCCACAAATCAGAAAATTTGACAAACCAAGCTGGGGTCAGAAGTTAAGGCAGGCTGCTACACTATGCCAGTCTTCGTTTCCATGCTGTTCGAGAAGACATACTTTTCTTGCATTGTCCATTATTACTGAAAGTTTCATCTTTTTACTTTCTCCTTTAATATGGAGGGTTACAAGCATATGTGGAGTATTAAACAAACCTCCAGCCATAAGTGAATGAATTAAAAAATTTTGCTGATCTCAGAAAAGTAGAAAATCCTTTACCGAATTAAAAGAGGATCCTCCAGTCACAGGGTGTGCAAAGATTTTCAAAAGAAGGAAACAACTTTCTGTGTTGTGAATAAGGTTAAGGATAAAATCCATAAATTTTATATAAGTAACTTACCCAGTAATTACAAAGCTATTAGTTTCTTTTAGCCAGCAGCTCAAAATTTTGAAATTGCGGGTCACGCTAGTTTGTTTTGGTTATGGAGACGTGCCCCACCCACTTTCGGGTGTAAGAGAAGGTACAACATAGCAAAGAGCTTCAGTTTGTTTCTGCCGGCTGTGGTTGAAGGACTGTGATTGGCAGCAGCTCGAATTTTGGAATTTATACTTTGCTGGTGGTTTGCCTTAGCTTCAGTTGGTGAAGTATTTATTTTTGTAGCCTTTCAGCATAATTAAGATAGTGTTAGGCAAATTTTGATCATTGGTTGATGACTCTTTGCCCATTTTTTGGACTTGTATCAGACTTTACTGGGATGTCTGACACTACTAGTTCTAGTATTAGGTATTGTAGCAAAGGCTGCAATACTAGATTAACCAAAGAATCTTACGACCCGCACACTGTTTGTATTCCATGTAGGGGACAAACATGTTCAGTAGATTTACGTTGTGAGGAGTGTAATGACTGGGATATTAAGAAGTGGAAGACTTTAGATGCACATCTCAAGAAACTAGCTAGAGATAGGAAGAGGAAAGCTGAGCGGTCATCGTATGTCCTCCAGCTCCGAAGATTTTAGTCCCAAGCGCGCACGGCACTATGCAGACAAGTCACACCCACTTAAAAGGCGTGCAGCGGAGTTTGAGATTTCTTCCCCTGTTCCTTGCAAGAAGAGCAAGGATTCAGCGTGCCCGTTGTGCAGTCATTGGACATCGCGGAACAGTTCTCTTCCTCTTGTTTGAATGACGATCGTAATTTGGCACCGAAGTGCCGTGTGGCGCGGAGACGTTCTCCGTCGAATAAAGAAGCGACTGCATCAGGAGTTGTGCACCCAGCGCCTTCATCTCTACGATCAGCGGCCAGCATCTAGTATCATAGTGCCCAAGCTCTCGTTTGCGGTTGAGCGCCCGTTCTCCGACAGGTTTCGTCTCTGACTCCCGTCTCGACAGCGCCCCCCCGAGCTCCCATTGGCGCCCGCTTCTCCACTGCTTCTTAGTAGTGTCATCTTGGACATTGTTACTCTGCCAGTTGACCCGATTCAGAGCAAACTGGATAATATTCTCAGTTTGCTTCAGAAGGCTGCTCCTACGGCTCAGACAACAGCGGACTTATCGCTTTCTCCTGTCTCTTCTGAGGAAGAAGTTGTTCCAGAACAAGATACTCCTATTCACCCCCTTGGACATGATGTATATTTTTCCACAGGCTACAGTACTGAACATCGCCTCTGACCTGCAGAAAAAGAAAACTTAGGACCTGCTCTCCCAGTCTGTGAGGTGCCCCAAGGATTCTTCGACTCTCCCTCTTAGATTTTCGTCTCCGCTGCAACCTACTGCCTTTCGGAGCTCCCGTTCTAGACCCCAGACTAGAACAAGAACTTATACCCGTTTCCCACAGCATTCCATCAAGAAGTCCTCTTCCAAGTCTTACTCCAAGAAATGAAAACATAGTCCTCTGTACTCAGGTAGGAGCGCGGCTCCTTCACTTTTGGGAACGGTGGGAACAAAAGGGAGGGAGCGGAATCTTGGATAGTGTCTGCCCTGAAGAAGGGCTATACTATCCCCATTTTGAACAAACCTCCTCTAATCTACAAGTCTGTCGAATTGACAGTTTACTCTCCAGGCTCAGAGAGATTTGCTGCTCTCATGCTAGAGGTGCAGTCCCTTATTCAGAAAGAGGCTATAGAGCTAGTAGAGGACATTCATTCTCCTGGATTCTACAACTGTCTCTCTGTGGTGCCCAAGTCATCGGGGGGCTTGAGACCCGTTTAGGACGTAAGTGCTCTAAATGTCTGTAAAAAAGACAACATTCAAGATGGAAACAAACCATTCGGTCCTTGCATCCTTTCGCCAGGGAGAACGGATGGCGTCCATCAACATGCAGGATGCATACTTTCACACTCCAGTACATCTGATTGAGAAAGTACCTCAGGTATGTGTTTCAGGGCAAGGGGTTCCAATTTCAGGGTCTTTGCTTCGGCCTCTCAACGGCGCCACAAGTGTTCTCCAGGGTATTGGCTCCCCTAGTGAAATGGCTTCATCTGATGGGGATAAAGATCTCCCTATACCTAGACGACTGACTATTATTTTCCCGCTTGAAAGCTCAGTGTATGGAGGACATTCGCACGACTCTTCTCTTGGCTCAAGAATTGGGCCTTCTATCAATCGGGATAAGTCTTTCCTGATGCCTTCTCAGGAGATTCCTTATTTAGGGATGACGATCAACTCTCGGGATTTTCGGGTTTTCCCAGTCCCGAAAAGAATAGAAAAGTGTCTCCAGACAGTGGAAGAATTTCTGAGTCTAAACTTTTGCTCGGCCAATCAGTGGATGAGTCTTCTAGGTACCCTCTTATCCATGGAACAATTCATCACTCTGGGAAGACTTCATATGAGACCTCTCCAGTTCTTCCTCAGAGCCAGTTGGAACAGGAAAAAGTTTCAGGACTCGTTTGTGCTCCCTATAACGAGGGAAAACAAGGAGGATCTTCATTGGTGGAATTCCAGGAAGAGACTATCAGAAGGGAAATCTCTTCATCCTCTGAACCCCAGCCTAGAGTTCTTTTCAGACACTTCGTACCTAGGTTGGGGAGCTCTTTTGGGATTAAAAGAAGTGTCAGGGACCTGGTCTCAGGAACAGCAAAACTGGCACATCATTGTAAAAGAATTACAGGCGGTATTTCTGGGCCTGCAGTGCTTCGCTTGAGAAATTTTTGGGGAGGACAGTAGCAGTGCATTCAGACAACACGACGGCACTGGCATACATCAAGAAACAAAGAAGAACCCACTCTTTCTCCCTGTGCGGAGCGGCAAGAGACCTTCTTTGGTTACACCAGAACGACACTCAAGTGACAACACATTTTATCCAGGGGAGACTCAATGTTCTGACGGACGAATTGAGCCGTCAAAGACAGATCCTTCCTACAGAATGGACATTAGACCCGTTGGTTTGTCTGGATCTGTGGAAGCTCAGGGGGAAACCCATGATAGATTTGTTCGCGTCCTCCAGAAATCACCGACTTCTTCTCTTCTGCTCACCAGTTCCAGATCCCTTGCCATGTTGCAGGATTGGTCCAACAAAGATCTGTATGCCTTTCCCCCATTCAGTTTAGTGAGGCAAGTCATCAACAAATTCTGGTCTCATCAAAACCTATCCATGATCTTGATAGCTCCCTTCTGGCCAGGAAAAGAGTGGTTCCCAGGTCTACTAGAACTTCTTGCGGACTTCCCAAGACTGCTGCCACAGAAGAGACAACTTCTCAGGCAACCTCACTTCCATCGGTTCCACCAAAACCTGTCTTATCTGGTCCTAACAGGGTTCGAACTGTTAGGCGACTGCTCCAAAAGAAGGGCTTTTCAAGAGTGGCTGCAGACGCAATTGCAAATTGTAGAAGACAGTCTTCAGATAATGTCTGCCAGGCAAAATGGTCCATCTTCAGGTCCTGGTGCAGACAAAATAACGTGTCCTCTTCTGAGACCTCTGTAGCAGAAATAGTGGACTTTCTTCTGTTCCTACGCTCCTCTAAAGGACTTTCCACCTCTACCATTACAGTATACAGAGCTATGCTTAGGTCAGTTTTCCTCCATAAAGAATGGACTTATCGTCGAACCAGGATTTGTCCAACCTTATTAAGTCCTTTGACACCGCAGAGCTTAAAGAAAAACCTTTGCTGTCCTGGAACTTAGATGCGGTCCTTAAGTGCCCTTCTGAAACCCTTGGTCAACGTCCAGATCTGCTGGAGGACCCAGCTCCTGTTAAGCGGTACAAGCAATCTCTTTACAGTCCCAGACCTTCTTGCAGTTATTCTGTGGACCCTTATGTTTCTGCTCCTGTCCATCAGCGCCCACCTCTGTCTCCTTTGGACAGTCCAGAGACCATCTCACCTGAACTCTCGACTTATGACCCTGAGCCCCCACACCTGGCTTCCAAGTGCCCACTCACAAGCGTTTGACGTCCACTTCCAAGTTTTCTGCCAGCTCCTGAGGGCCCTGCTCCTGCAATTCAGCACCCAGTGCCTGCTCCCAGGCACCCATCACCTATTTCATCTTCTCAGAGGTTGTGGTCTCCTCCACCTCCTCCATTTAGACCTCCAGCGTCATTTCCTTCACCTATTGACCCTGACGAGCCTGCTTGTGGTCCTGTTAAAAGACAGTTAGCCCAAATTATGGACTTACTGAAGAAAGCTCCTTCTATTCCAAAGCCTGCTCAGGATGACAACCTGTCTCCGATGTCCTTGGAGAAAGAGATCGACCAAGAACATGCTACACCTTCAGCATATGCTGCCTTATTGCTATACTTGACGGCGAACTTTACCTCTTTTTTCACTCCACCTGCCCCCATCTTCACCTGCTTCAATGTTTTTGATGAGAAACCAGCTGGATGACAGGACACTCCACCCCAAGATGGTCCTTTTATCCTCCTTTAAGAAGTCATTTACGGAGATGGGAGACTGGCTTTCCGCCAAAAGAGAACAGGGTAAAGTGTCTTTCGCTTTTCCTCCTCCCTATCTAGTTTGCAAGAGGTACTTGTCTTGCGTGGACCGGAGAAGCTCCTCCTTTGGGAGTCACTGCCTCCTCCCAAGGGGATTTCTCTGATTTAATCGACTCGTCTCGTCGTTCTGCTTCCTCCTCGGCCAAGATTATGTTTTCAGCTGCAGAACTGGATCACCTAGTCAAGGACATGTTTACAGCTTTTGAAGTCCTCAGTTTCCTTGATTGGGTTGTGGGCTCATTGACCAAGAAGATCGAGGACCGTCAAGATCTTGATGTGGACATCACCTCGGACTGGCTAGAGGTTTTGTCCTGTGCAGAAAAAGCCGTTAGAGATGGCTCTCTAGAAAAAAAAAGTCAAGTATACCTTAGTTTTACCAGACCACTGAGCTGATTAACAGCTCTCCTAGGGCTGGCCCGAAGGATTAGACTTATTTTATGTGGCTAAGAACCAATTGGTTACTTAGCAACGGGACCTACAGCTTATTGTGGAATCCGAACCACATTATAGCAAGAAATGAATTTCTATCACCAGAAATAAATTCCTCTAACTCATCAGCCGGACGGGGAATTGAACTCCGACCCATCGAGTAACAGTCCGCAGCTCTACCGACTCACCCAACGAAGAGTCTGGCTGAGCTTTCTGCCCTCGTTACTTGTGGGGTACTGAAGAAATGAAAGCTCTGATGTTCTTGCCTGTGAACAAAAATCCTCTCTTCCCCCAAGGCACATTGAAGGAATAGCCTCTGACTTGCTGAAGAAGACGACACAAGACTTGTTGACCCAGTCTTCTAGGCACCCTAAGGACTCATCTTCTTTTCAATCTAGGACTACCTTCCCCCTCCAGCAACAGCCCTTTCATGGAGGGAGATCTAGAAACACCATTTAGGTTCCGTGCAAATGTCCAGTTTGCATCCAGGACCATCAAGAAGAACTCTTCTAAGCCAGTGCAGAAAAAGTGAGACACAAGTCCTTCATGTACCTGTTGGAGCCAGACTTCTAGAGTTTTGGGAGAAGTGGCTGATAGGAGGAGCAGAGCCATGGATCATCAGTATTTTAAAGGAGGACTATGTCAGCTCTTTTTTTGGGGACCCCCCATTCAGTCACCTCTCCTATTGCATTGACAGCGAAATGGTAGGCTCCAGGAGACAATCGGCCCTATTAGAGGAAGTTTCCTCTCATTCAGAAAAGGGCCATAGAGGAGGTTCAGAACACCAGCACAGAGGGGTTTTACAATTGTCTCTTTGTGGTACTGAAATCATCAGGGAGTTAGAGACCAGTCCTCAATGTAAGCACCCTCAATCATTTTGTCTTGAAGACAAAATTCAAGATGGAGACAAGCCAATCAGTCCTTGCATCCATTCACCAGGGTGTATGGACGGTGACCCTAGAGATGCAAGATGTGTATTTTCATATCCCAATTCATCCAGTTTCCAGAAAATATCAGAGGTTTGTCTTCCAAGATAAGGTGTACCAGTTTCGGGCCCTCTACTTCGGCCTTTCGACAGCCCCTCAATGCTTACTCAAGTTCTCGCTCCTTTTCGAAATGGCTCCATTTAGTAGAATTCAATGTCAGTCTTTACCTAGATGACTGGCTTCTTCGATTCCTGTGGAAGGACAAGTGCATGGAGGACATACACACAAGTTTCTTCTTCTGACCCAGGAGCTGAGCCTTCTTGTAAACCTTCAGAAGTCCCAGTTGACCCCTTCGCAAGAAATCTTCTATCTGGGGATGTTTCTGAACTCTCAGGGTTTTCAGGCTATTCTGTCCCCCAAGAGGATATCCAGCTGCCATCAGGCAGTCCGGAATTTTCTAGCCCTTTCGTCTTGTTCAGCTCAACAATGGATGAGCAGTCGTTACTGGTCTGGAACATGGGTTGATATGATAATTGAGCAGTTTCTGATGAAGGGATTTAAATCTTCTGGAGGACTTATGCATAGCAGGGGCATTACTGAAAGTACTTTAGTTCAGTGGATAAAAGCAATTCCAGCAAGCACAAATTTGTGAAGCAATGGAGAACTTTACCGGTGTATCCTCTGCAACAAGTGAACAGCATGTTGAATTGCAAGACTCGCACCAAATTCATTATGAGAACCATTTACTGATAATGAAAAACTGACTGAAATCTCACTCTCCATTTCAATAAACATTTAGTGGATTAGTATCTCCAGGAACACGATAACTGCTAATGATTTAGTGAATTGTGTCTTGGCAAAATCAATTGGTTTAAAAGAAATTTATGATATGGAAGGCAAAAAATTCTCATATATACACCTGAAACAGAAGAATAGAGTGCGGTCAGTATCAGTAATGACAGATGGACTTAAAGTTCGCAGTGACATTGTTGCAGTAAACTCTCAACAGCTATTCAGCAGAATTATGTGTGCTGAAAGATGATGATCAATTAGTCGATTATATGACCTATGAGCTAGCCCCTATGCCTCCATCGCTGTTTAACAACATCTCAATGAGGAAAGGAAACAAATCAGCAGTAGCAACTATGCCGGAATCTTGTGGATCTTGGGAAGGATTAGTTGCAGATGAATATAGGTATGTCGTGGATGGAGGTCATCTCCTTCATAAAGTTGTGTAGCCAAGGCCAGCTATGTACCGGGATATTTTTCAAGCCTACACAGATTATGTTCTCAAACATTGCGGCAAAGCTACAACTGTTGTATTTTATGGCTGCCCAGAACCAACAATCAAATCTGATGAGCAAAAACGTAGAGCATCTAGAAACTGTTCTGTAGAAGTTGCAGTGGAAGAAGTTTACTCAACCTTACCGCAGGCGGATCTCCTTTGCAATAAACATAACAAGACACATCTGATCAGTAAGCTTAAGGAACACCTCCATTCTGCTGGTATAATTTATAGTTGATAATGATGATGCATATATACCAATTGTCCAAACTGCTTGGCCTTTACAAGGTACAAGACATAAAGTTGCAGTAGTGGGTGATGACACAGACTTACTTGTACTTCTTTCATTCCTTTCTAATCCATCCACGAAAGTACTCTTCATTAAACCTGGTAAAACCCACAATCCCAACAAGTCATATGATATTGGCAAACTTCAAGATAATCTGGGACACATGTGTCAACATTTGTTGTTCCTCCAGGCACTCACAGGTTGTGACACAACATCAGCTATCTATGGGAAGGGGAAAAAGAAGTCATTAAATATCTTGAAGAATAGGCAAGACATGTGACACAGTTTCTGTATTTACTAACCCAGCAGCATCTAAAGAGGAAGTGGCCAAAGCTGGTGAAGCTTCCCGCCTTTCTGTGTACGGAGCAGTGGAAGCTGACAGATGTCAAACCTTGGATAAGTATCGCATTTATGAATACAAGAGAACGGTAGCAAAAATGTCAGTCAAATCTGTATTTAATCTCTACGTTGCCACCAACAAGTGATGCAGCTCGCTTGCACTCTTTTTAGAGTCTTCTTGCAAGTACGAAATTGGCATGGCAACCATCTCTCTCCAGTTGAATGGGGATGGGAGTCTTGCAGAACTGGACTGAAACCAGTACCTTCTGTTAATCCACGAGCTCCAGATGAACTGTTAGACTTGGTCAGCTGTAATTGCCACAAGGGCTGTCACCATCAATGTGAATGTAAGAGGGCTGGTTTATTGTGTTCATCCATGTGTGGCTAGTACCATGGAGTTGGATGTGAAAATTCACACCTATTTGAGGAAGAAGATGAATTGGATAGTGAGGTTATATAAAATTTATTTCGAAGTGTGCACATATGCTCAGTTTGTGTGATATTTACATATGATTCAAAATTTGGATTGATTCAATTTTAATTACTCTCATTAATACCTTCATGGCATGTTTATTGCGTATGAATTTAAAACAAACATGCTGTAGTCCTTCACGTGTATGTGCATTTATTTTGTATATTTCTTTGTTTTTCCCAATTGAAATATTTTTTATATCTTTTTATTTTTAAGATTTAGATGTTGGAATAACAGAATATTTACTGCTTAATTGTACACAAGATATTTGTGTGATATAGTTTCGCATGCATCCTATGATAATAGGGAAAAAAATTCCATCAGTTTCTCTCACTGTAATTTCCGAGCTCATTAGTAAACATAATGTATAAAGATACGTTACTGTTCAGTAATTGAGTGAAACTCTTGCAAAGTAAGGCTATCTTTTAATTAGGAAAAAAAAGTTACTATTTGATTTGTTTGTCTGGCCATTTCCCATATTAATTTTTTGTTTATTTACAGTGATTACTACATTGTTTTTCTAGATATGTTCAAACTCATATATATTTGAAAAGAAGGTGATTTTTTCTATAACTTTTGTTTCGAAACATTTGGTCATACAGACCACCAGTTCAGTGGAAATTGTTTTTGAAAATGAAATTATAGGATTAGTTTTACTATTTTTATTCTTATTTTGTATATAATAGCTTAATTTTGTAAAACAAACTACCTATTAAAAAATAGTTTCTGAACAACTTTTACTCAGTGATGTTTTTCGTGATGTTTTTCGATAAAACCATTATTTTATGAGACATTTCAATTTTAAGTGAATTCCAAAATGTGGCCATTTACAAATATGGCGGCTAACGCAAGCATGGGAGGCCACGGGACTTTTGATATGTTGTTCATGTCACATATCTACATTTGTGCAAAGTTTCAGCTTTTATGTAATTATTTCACGTCAAAACCCTAAGTTCCTGGTCTATCATCTTTCTCTCATTGAAATGTTAGTTAATATATATTGTCTTTTGACGCATCTTAAGTACAAACATTACTGTCATATCCCTTGAGAATATGTGCTGTACTTGAGATTTCAGAGGTATAATGCCCCCAGAGCCTTGATTCCAGAGGTATAATATCCCCAGTTGTTTCACAGAATCCATTGGACTCTCATATACACCTGGAATTCATAACTTTTTGAATTCTCACCTAAATTGCAATGTGTGGTTTATATGATAGATGGATATGAAACAAAACATGTTATTCAAACCTAGGCTTTTTTTTTTTAATACAAATCCATCACTCTTATACAAAGTACTCACCTCCCATGCCTTCTTTTTCACTGTCTTGTCCTATCTATGCAGACAGTGAGGATGATACCTACTACCCCCCACATGTCAAAGGCACACATGCTTAAACAGTTGCTCTTAGCTCTTATTATGCTGTTTTGAAGAATGTAATATATTTGGGAACATTCAAAATGCAAAGGAGGGCTCTATATAATTGATGGGTTTATATAGAAACAGTGCACAGTATATGTTTCATGCTGTAAAAGTTTTATTTCTACTATTTTTTTGTTTATGCAGTTTTGAGAGCTTTGTATTTATTGCACTTAGGTCATGAAATAAATGACTCGGAGTGCTCAGAAAGTGTAGGTGGCGATGACAGTTCCAGTTTTGCCCGACCATTACCTCCACCTCCTGTTAATCCCAATGCCTCATTAGACTCTTCTTTGCCACCTCAGCCACAAGCACCAGTAATGCCAGGTTAGTCAGTTTGCTTCATTTGAAGTTTAGGAGGTATTGGTTTCATGGTAATTCTTCAATTTTAGGTTGTTTGGAGGGAGATGATGCCTGAGTAGCAGGATTGTCTAGTTGGAACCTAACCTGACACTGAGAAGCCCTAATTAATGTTCAGCAGTGATCCAATATGTTAGTTTGTTTTATGCTTGGCAAATACTGTGTCAGTGGGACCTAGTTTTTGTAAATGTCTCAATTGTAGATAAAAATTATTACTTATTGAAATTGAAGTTTGGTAGAACAGTTCGTTTTGATTTTGAGACCAAAATTCAAATTGATGGTGAACTGATGATGTTGCATTTACATTTGTAAGTTACACTTACCATATGCCCAAATACACCCATCAAAGAAAATTTTGTTAAAGAAGGACTCTGAATATTGTAGGTACAGGTTGGAGTAATTAGGTGAAGTGATTTTTTTGCCATACAGTCATGTAAATTTAGCTGCATTTGTGGAGGAATGTTGTAACTCAGACTCCCACAGGCAGGACCACTTACAGAGTGATATGCATGACACGCTGTAGATGTTAACCCTTTAACGCCGAAGCCCTATTTTCAAAAACGTCTCCCGTATGCCGGCGGCCTCTGAGAGGTAGCGCCGAAGCGGAAAAAAAGTTTTTTTCAAAAAATCACAGCGCGCTTAGTTTTCAAGATTAAGAGTTCATTTTTGGCTCCTTTTTTCTCATTGCCTGAAGTTTAGTATGCAATCATCAGAAATGAAAAAAATATCATTATCATATATAAATATTGGAATATATGACAGCAAAAAAAAAAAAACTCGTATATAATTGTATACAAATCACGCTGTAAGGAAAACGGTTAAAGCTAATGAGTTAATTTTTTTAGTTGTATTGTACACTAAATTGCGATGATTTTGGTATATAACAGATTGTAAAATGATTAAAGCAACACAGAGAAAATATTATCACAAAATGATGCATGAATTAAACGCACGGACGTAAAAAAGTTTTTTCAAAAATTCACCAAAAATCAAAATATTGTGCTAGAGACTTTCCAATTGTGCCAAAATGAAGGAAATTAATTGAATATTACTAGACTAAGTTTTTTTAGCTTACAATTGCATTTTTGAACCATTTCGATCGAAAGTTAAAGTTGACCAAAGGTTGATTTTTTCTATTTATCGTTATTTCGATGTAAATATTAAAAACTGTGAAGAGCTAAAGGAATGATTTATTTTTGTTGTATTCTACATGATATTGCACACATTTTGATATATAACACTTTATGTAACGAATAATATGAATCGGCGAAAAATTACGGCAAACTGACGCAAGAAATGACATGATTTTCAGCGGAGTCTGCGTGCGTGGAGCGGAGGAAATTATTTTTTCAAAAATTCACCAAAAATCTAAATATTGTGCTAGAGACTTTCCGTTTGTTGCAAAATGAAGGTAAGTGATTGATTGTTACTCGAATGTAATAATTATGGCTACGAACGCGTTTTCGATCATTTCGGTCGAAGTCAAAGTTGACGAACGTTAAAATTTTGTCAGTTATCGTGATTTCGGCGAAAATATTAAAAAACTGTGAAGAGCTAAAGGAATGATTTATTTTCTGTTGTATTCTACATGAAATTGCGCACATTTTGATGTATAACACTTTATGTAACAAATAATATGAAACGGCGAAAAAATTACGGCAAGCTGACGCAAGAAATGACAGGATTTTCAGCAGATTCCGCGCACGCGGAGCGGAGGAAATTATTTTTTTCAAAAATTCACCAATATTCTAAATATTGTGCTAGAGACTTTCCGTTTGTTGCGAAATGAAGGTAAATGATTGATTGTTACTCAAATGTAATAATTATGGCTTACGGATGCGTTTTTTTATCATTTCGGTCGAGTCAAAGTTGACTGAATGTTAAAATTTTGTCAGTTATCGTGATTTCGGCAAAAACATTAAAAAACTGTGAAGAGCTAGAGGAATGATTTATTTTTTGTATTCTACATGAAATTGCGCACATTTTGATGTATAACACTTTATGTAACGAATAATATGAAAGGGCGAAAAAATTACAGCAAGCAGACGCAAGAAATGCCATGATTTTCAGCGGAGTCACACACAAGGAGCGAAGGGAAATTTTTTTCAAAATTCACCAAAAATCTAAATATTGTGCTAGAGACTTTCCGTTTGTTGCAAAATGAAGGTAAATGATTGATTGTTACTCGAATGTAATAATTATGGCTTACAGATGCGTTTTTCGATCATTTCGATCGAGTCAAAGTTGACCGAATGTTAAAATTTTGTCAGTTATCGTGATTTCAGCGAAAATATTAAAAAACTGTGAAGAGCTAAAGGAATGATTTATTTTTTGTTGTATTCTATATGAAATTGCACATATTTTGATGTATAACACTTTATGTAAAGAATAATATGAAAGGGCGAAAAAATTACGGCAAGCAGACGCAAGAAATGCCATGATTTTCAGTGGAGTCAGCGCATGAGCTTAAGGAAAATTTTTTTCAAAAATTCACCAAA
Source organism: Macrobrachium rosenbergii (assembly GCF_040412425.1). Classification (NCBI taxonomy): domain Eukaryota; kingdom Metazoa; phylum Arthropoda; class Malacostraca; order Decapoda; family Palaemonidae; genus Macrobrachium; species Macrobrachium rosenbergii. The sequence goes on along the minus strand of NC_089788.1, from coordinate 62,773,273 downwards.
AATCTAAATATTGTGCTAGAGACTTTCCGTTTGTTGCAGAATGAAGTTAAATGATTGATTGTTACTCGAATGTAATAATTATGGCTTACGGATGCGTTTTTCGATCAGGTTCGGTCGAGTCAAATTTGACCGAATGTTAAAATTTTGTCAGTTATCGTGATTTCGGCGAAAATATTAAAAAACTGTGAAGAGCTAAAGGAATGATTTATTTTTTGTTGTATTCTACATGAAATTGCACACATTTTGATGTATAACACTTTATGTAACGAATAATATGAAATGGCGAAAAAATTACGGCAAGCTGACGCAAGAAATGACATGATTTTCAGCGTAGTCTGCGCGCGCGAAGCGAAGGAAAATTTTTTTTTTTAAATTCACCAAAAATCTAAATATTGTGCTAGAGACTTTCCGTTTTTTGCAAAATGAAGGTAAGTGATTGATTGTTACTCGAATGTAATAATTATGGCTTACGGATGCGTTTTTTTATCATTTTGATCGAGTCAAAGTTGACAGAACGTTAAAATTTTGTCAGTTATCGTTATTTCAGCGAAAATATTATAAAACTGTGAAGAGCTAAAGGAATGATTTATTTTTTGTTGTATTCTAAATGAAATAGCGCACATTTTGATGTATAACACTTTATGTAACGAATAATATGAAAGGGCGAAAAAATTACGGCAAGCTGACACAAGAAATGACAGGATTTTCAGCGGAGTCCGCGCGCGCGGAACGGAGGAAATTTTTTTTTTTTTTTTTTTCAAAAATTCACCAAAATTCTGAATATTGTGCTAGAGACTTTCCGTTTGTTGCAAAATGAAGGTAAAGGATTGAATATCACCAGAATATGAGATTTTTTGCTTACCCAAAAGAGACCCAAGTAAAAAAAATATATATATATATATATATATATATATATATATATATATATATATATATATATATATATATATATATATATATATATATATATATATATATATATATATATATATATATATATATATATATAAAAAAATATATATATATATATATATATATATATATATATATATATATATATATATATATATATATATATATATATATATATACACACACTACATATATACAGACATTCATACATAAACACATATAAATTATATTGTTTTTTACTTTGTTACGAAAGCATAACTAAAAGGAATGGTTGTGAAAAACTTTGTTTTTGCATAAAACGAAATAATATACAAAACAGCAATGAATACAGATATATAAAAACTTGTAATAAATATAAAACTAAAAATAAATTCAATGCAGAATACTCACTCGTAAATATAAAACGAAAAATAAAATCAATGCAGAATACTCACTCGTAATCCTGACTCTTCGTGCTGTTCTTGTTTTCTCCCTCCTCCATTGAAGAGTCTTGCATTTTTTTCCTTCCGACATAACGGGGCACAAGCGGAGGAGGGAGACGCGCGCCCTTACTGCTGGTGGGCCGCCCTTCGGCGGCTCGCTGCGCCCTCCGGTGTCGCTCGGGCAGGCACACTCCAGTAAATAACCGCATTGTGGTACTTGCGGTTACACTCCTCTAACCTGCAAAGTGCTACCTTGCAGGTGCGACACACGTACCGGCTGTCTCTCCTTTTGCCATTCATATGGCACACCCGGCACTGTTTCTGTTTGCCCCCTTCTATTAGCTCCAGTGTGTGATCTCCTGGCTGCAGCCGACACACAGGGTCGGCTACCTGACGGACACTGGAATTCGAGCGCATCTTCAAAGGCGGCGCAGCATCTTCAAAGGCGGCGTCATCATCAAGGTCGGCGGCAGCAGGGGCGGCGTCATCATCAAGGTCGGCGGCAGCAGGGGCGGCGTCGGCAGGATCAGGAATTCTGAGGTCAGGGTACCTAGCAACATCTGCCCTTTCCTCTCGGGGCAGAGCTGGAGCTCGGGGCAGGGGTGCGGCGTTGGAAGGCCACTCCTCCGGATTGAAGTTTATGAGGGCATTCCCAGCCACCTCAAGAAACTGGATGTGGGTCAACCTCCGGCGTCAATTATACCCACAGTAAATGATGTAGGCATTCTGGAGGGCCAACTGAAGGAGGTATTTGAGGAGCTTCTGTGTCCACCTCCTGGTTCTCCTGGCGAAGGGATAATACTGGATGAGTTGATCAAAGAGATCAACTCCTCCCATATGCCTGTTGTAGTGTCCGATGACAGTAGGGCGCTGGACACGAAACTCCTCAAACGTAACTCGGCCCTGCCGGCATGTCTTCTTCCGCTGGGTGATCTCTTCTTGGATGAGCTCATGACTCGTCGTAATCATGGGCACGACTCGGAGCCCCTTCCAACAGATGACGAAGACATCTCCCTTCCGCCGCCACTCTGTCTCTCCTCTTGCAAGATGTTGCGGATGGCTAGCAAACCTCTTGAGGACATTCGGGGCCCCACACACCAACCGAAGGGTACCACTGACGTGCACACCTGCTTCATACAGTTCCTGGGCCAGGGATACCGAGTTATAATAATTATCCATAAACAGGTGGTATCCCTGGTTACGGAAACGATTCACAAGACCGAAGACAGTGTCACGCAGCGTGGAGAAGACCCCAGAATACACCAAGAAGTCCACGACGTATCCAGTGTTGGCTTCCGTAATAAAAAAATAACTTTACACCATATTTCTTTGGCTTCTTGGGTTGTACACTTTAATACTTAGACGCCCTTTGTATGGCATCATACCCTCATCCAAAGAAAGGTTCTTGAAGGAACCATGAGAGTCTGGCACCGTTCACGAATGAACTCCAACACTGGGCGGACTAAGATGAGGCGGTCGGGGTTATTCGGGTATAGCCCTTCGGTTGAAGGCATTGAAATACCTGTCCAACGCCAGGAAACTATCACGGGACATAATGCTGGCCACATTGGGCGTACTTAAAAAAAAATTCCGCCTCCAATATTGCCTGACGTCGGCAGCAGGCATCATTCCAAAGAATATGTGGAGCCCCAAAAAATGCGCTATGTCCGTGAGGTTGCAGGCCCGCCAGCGGTGCGACAACGTCGTCTGCAATTCCTCACGGCAGTACCGAGTGTAATCTGCCGTCTCCGCAACCAGGAATTCCAGCAGTTCCCGCGTCAGGAAAAGCTGAATGAACCCCAGTGCCGTGAGAGGCACAGGGACGGTCAGTCCAGGTACTGCCGTGAATGGGTGCATGTTAGGTGGGGTGGGGTCCTCCAACCACCCCTCACCACTTTCGGACTAACAGCCTTCACCCGAGCTGCCACGGCGTTGCGACCTTCTACGGGTTTGCGCTCGCACAAGCGCGCAAGACGCGCGCATCGCTGCGGCACGCCTTCGCACTCCCACACTTCCAGCTGGGCCGTCTCCTTCACTTTCGCCATCACTTTCGGTATCGTCCCCACCAGCCACAATCGGGCATCCTCCTCCTCCTCCATCTCACTTTCTCCCTCATAAGCACTAAAACCACTAAATTCTAGTTCGCTTTCCTCCTGTGGATCCCGTACGGACATTGGGGGCAAATACTCGTCATCGCTGACATCAGGCGTGATGTCCTCATCGCTAGATGACCAGCTACCACCGAAATCAGGACTTCCCACCTGCTCTCGATTAAAGCTCCGACAAGTACTCGTCTATGTCCTTCTGTTGGAGGCCTCCCAAATGTTTTCGGATGCCCCTCAGGACACCTCGATGCTTCCTAGGGGTCGTAAAAGTAACGGGATGTGGTCCTTGGTCGCCATAGGTCACACGTGGGCGAACAACACGCTGTTGAGAAGCTGGGTCACTTTGGTTGCTGGGTCCTTCTCCAGCATCCCAGTCTAAAACTCGCCACACGCTCACTTCCGACAGGCAGTATCGCCTTTCACGGTCCTGACGCCTTTGTGACATCTCTGCAAACGTTCTGTTGCAGCACGAATACGCTAACACTCGCAAAAGTTCAACAAAACACGTCTGCGTCAAAGTATCGCTCCCGCAAGGTGCTGCTCTGATGCTCTCTGATGCGAGATGGGGGGAATTCACGCATGCGTGTCTGGGTGACGCTCAGAAACAAAACAACAGCTGGATCCGTGAACTCCCAGCATCCGCCGAGGCGCGGGATTTGAAATCTTCTGCAAACTAGGCCTATAATTATTTTTCCGCGAATATTTAAAAAAAGCATTTTCAGTCGACGTTTGCAACGTCCACTCGGCATTCGACAGACAATTTTGGACGACGTTTAAAACGTCCAACAGGCGTTTAAGGGTTAATAGAGGTTCTTTGCAGTGTTCCTTTGTTGTAAGTTGTATTGCTTTATGTTTAACTTTTCATCCATTCCATTTGGTGTCTTACATACCTATCTAATGTTTTTTTTATCTTTACCTTGCTCCAATTTTCCTTTGTCATTTTAAAACAGAGCCTACAAATGATACTTAGTGGTCTCAGGAAACTTTTTATTTAGTATTATTATTATGATAATAATGATAAGGTCAGGCAGTTTTAACATTATTTATGTACACATATTTTGTAGCAATATCTGTTAAGTCCAATTTGTGATAAGAGACCTCATTAGTTGGTATTTATGTAAAGTTGGGATTTGTCACACATCACCATAACTAGTTGCTCTTAGCCTCAGAGTTAAACTTGGGTGTTCTGCCATCACATTTAAGATACAGGGTGCTCTGCCATCACCTTTAAGATACACCAAGAATTTCCTTGACCATTATTAAGACAGAAAACATGTGTAAAATGCTGACAAATTTTATCTTTGCAACTATTCAAAAATAATGTACAAGGGTAAAAATCCTTGAAATTATTGAAATAACTTACAGGCATTTTATGTTTGTAGATGTAAGGCTACACAGTAGTTTGTTGGCATGATCATGCAATTAGTTATATTTGTTTTAATTGGAATGAATGATTGTTCAAAAATTGATATTAGTTATATGAGGTATAAAGTATCTTGAAGAACCTAGAATAATTCTATTATGTAATTATTCTGGCTTTTGTTGTCTTTTTGTTGAATTTAAAGTTATAACAGTAGGTAGTGAGCTTTAGTGACACAGAAATACTTTCATGTACAGTGTACAGTAATGTAATTATGGCAGTGCTTTCCGTTGTATTGTGGTTTTTAGCTAGAATGGTATTTTCCATGTAGTATTCTTGTGCTTTGCTTTATTTTCTAAATCTTGTACTAACTGTCTATCTGTTTTGTAACATTTGTAACAGCTGCCATACTTTTAGACAACTCTCCCTTCTCTGCTCTCTTGTGAGCTGGTGTATCTTGTATGTGAGATTCCTATTTCACATGGAAGGGATTCCTCTTGATAAAGCTAAGAAGTGTCGTTGTTTAAATGATGTGCTTGATATGAAGAGCAGAACTTTGATGCCAGCTGCATGAAAGGGAGTAGTGTGATGTGCATGGGTTCCCCTTTGTTTCTTGGTCTCATCTTTACCTTTTGTGTAAGTCCCCTTGGTTACCTTATTTCTGTGAGAAAGATATGTAGATGCCTGGTTGTTGTAAGTGCACTGATTTTGCTTGCTGGTGCTGTATGAGTATGTGCATGGTTTATAATTAATGTAGTGAATGTTAAATTGTTAAGGACAACTTTTGAGACAAATAACTTATGTAAATGTGGTGCAAACAGATTATGACATGAATGATTCAGAGTGTTCGGAGAGTTTGGAAGATGACAATTCGAGTCCTCCAACCTTACTACCACAACCACCTGTACCACAACACACAGCATCCTACTCAGATGTACCTTCTGAGTCCCTTTTGTTCTCTCAACCTCCTCATGTTGCTCAAGCAGGTTAGTTTTTATTCAGGTTTTTGGTTTATTGTCAATATTACTATTCCTAAAGAATGAAACACTGTCTTGTGCATGCTGCTTTCTCTTTATCCTGCTCCTTTTAGCAGGAGATGATTCTTTTTTTGTGAAAAGCTGCTACTGTATGTTGGAGGGATTCCTAATACTGTATAATTGGTACTTCTGGGTTCTATTGGTTTTCTTCATTGGATTGGTCAGTTTCATGTCTTATCATGCTGCCGGATGATCATCTTTGTTTTGTTACGGAAATACTGTACATGTAGAAATTGTTTATTTTTCAAAAGAATGATGAGTGTATGTATTTACAAACCATAGCTTTACGATGCCATACTCACTGTTGCTAGTATTTGTTAAGGAATTAGTGTTGAAAACTTAATTGATAATTGGAGGTGTATGTCTTTTGAAATAATGTGCACCTTAGTGACCCACCTTCCATAATTAGACTTCTTTTACAAAGTATGTTTGCTCTTGCTACTGGATGAGCCCCGCATACGTTTTGACAGGATGTACAGATCTCATCCAAAAAAAGGCAACAAGAAATGTACGGTATTCAAGGATTGTTTGTGAGTGCAGTCCTTGAGTTTGGGAAGAAGAGAGGGGCGGGTTGTTGAGGTCTAGAGGTAAGCTATTCAGTTTGAGTAAAGGACTACCATTACTAAAAACTGGGAAGCTACTTTAAAATCTCTTGGAATATGATGACCTAAATATAGATTGTAATATGATGACCTAAATATAGATTGAAGTATTGGGAATTTTTCACATCTAAGAGGAAATCTCTCCTTTGGAAAGAATATGTATATGACTTTCAGTATTGACCCTTACAGAAGCAGGAACTATGATGAGTTACCACCAACATTTTTAAGAGCATTAACTGACAGTGTCATATCTATAACCACATGCTATAAGCATCTTTTCCTGACTGTATGATCTTATTGAGAGTTGTAGTGCACTGATTAACTTTGGATTTGTTGTATAGTAAAAGCGAACTTTGTGTCTGTTCCTTTATGGCCTTATCCTCAAGGGTTCCAGGAACAGTTCTGTTCCCAGCTGACTGGTTCCTTTTCTCATACGAGTTGTAGCATCCGGCTTGATGACTGTCTTCTATTTAGGCCACAGTAATCAATGTCTTCTAGTTAGACCACAGCAATCAAGGTCTAAACAGAAGAGAGTCACTTTCATCCTCTTCGTACATTGTTCCTTTGGTGACCATCTTCAGACATAGTAGTGATGGGAATTTTTCCTGTGATATTCTTTTATTGGCACTATCTACAGGCATGGTAGGGTATAATGAAGTGGTGCAGCATTGGTGGACTCTTGTTTGGCTCCTGTAATCTCAATATAGACGTGACAGCCTCTAAGCTTGCACCTGAGGATATCGTCAGAGTTTTATTCATATACATGCCAGCCAGTACTTATGTGAAAGACCTTTTAAGTAGGCTTCATGGGAATGCCTCTCTGTGTGTGTTTGTTTTAACATAAGATACAAAACATTTATTGTACCTTCCTCCCTCCCCCTTCTTTTTCTCTCTCTCTTTGGTACACTATTTTAGTTGACATATATTTAATGTAGTACAGAATTGTACTTGATACAGTAATGCAGTGTTACATAAATATACATTTTTTTCAGTCTTTATGTGTGCATGAATATATGTACACATGCACATTTAGTCAGGTAAACTGTACTCTCTCTCTCTCTCTCTCTCTCTCTCTCTCTCTCTCTCTCTCTCTCTCTCTCTCTCTCTCTCTCTCTCTGACACACACACTCAGTTGTTTATAGAAAAATGTGGCATTTGTTTGCCTTTCTCTGTATTTTACAATTTTTTAACAAGTAATTGAGTCAGGTCACCCTTTCCTGGATGTGAAGTGACTCCAGGTGTTGCAGACTTATACAACACTGGCTTGTACATGAATGGTGAGAGTGAATGCTATGAAAGGTTTCCTGTTTAATGTCAGGAGGGCCCTGTCTCACTCCTCCACCTTAGAGGACTAGCTCAGAACTTGACAGGGCAGTGCAGGTGATGATCAACAATAGATTAGTAAAGGAAAAAAGTCAGCTGCTTTAACTGGAAGAATGGAGCAAAGACAAATGAATCACATATTTGTGGTATGGCAAAAAGACAAGAATATTGCCTATGCTACTAGCTATCTTGTCTTATTACCAGCAAGATGAGACAGCTCTCTGGCAGATTGTCTAAGAAAACATCTCCCCTAAGGTCGATGAGGATAAAATCAAGCTTCTCAACTGCTGTAATAAGAAAATGAATACCTCATTATGAAGATCAGCCCAGCCTTTATGAATGGTGACCTTAAGAGGCATTGTTTGACATACAGTAGCTCACTGAAATAATGGATTAAAGTGTCCGAGCCTACCCCGCTTTAAAAGAAACTCCAATATTTTGTTGTATATGTACGTGAATGCGTGTTTTTGCATTATAAACTTGAGATAGCAGCAAGCCTACGTCCTCAGTCAACTGGCAAATCCTTTCTCTGAATTTCGCAGCAGCATCTTCATAAAAGGATAACTTTTCTCCTGACACTTTTACTTTTCGGCCCATGCCATGCCTCCGTTTAAACTAAAAGCCCAACCAATTGCATGAACGCTCAGTTTCTTGGCAGCCTTGATGAGCTGTTCAGCACCAATGCTGATTCCTGCTGTATATTGCTGCATGTACCATCTCAGTACCATTGAAGTTTTTCGTTTTCCAATGCCCTCATAGATTTTCGAGGAGCAGCAGCTTTGTCCCCTCTATATTCAATATCATAGCCTTTATTCTTAAATGCTGCCAGTTTGCCGTGAGCTTTCATAATGTCAGACATTGTTGGTGCACGGATACCATAAAGTTCAGCCACACTTTTCTGCGACAAACCTCTCTTTACTTTTGCAATAGCATCCAGCTTTTCCTGGATGCTTAAACGCTTCCTTGAATGCTTTGCTTGGGTAGGAGCCATTGTGCAAATCACTATAAATCACAAGTCAGATGCATCAACATGAGGGATGCTGGCAACCGAGTGCCCCATTGAGAGCGTGGGTGAGCCTGGGTGATGCGCTTTCTCCCTCACTCAAACTCCCAGCATTCCTTTTGGCATGTAATTTGAAAATACAGTTCGCTCGATCTGGAGGCGAAAACCCTCAAATTGATATTTCCAATTTGCACCGGTATATCCAGAAGTACAGTATACCACAGTCCGTTATCTCGGTGTGCTACTGTACTGATAATTGAGGTTGTCCTCATTCCTATGGTGTTATGGCCATCTGATGCAAAATCCTGGAAAAGTTCCAGGATATGGCAAGGCTGAAAGTGCTAAAGGAGAACCTACCCTGAATACCAATAAAGCCATTTTGAATCTTTTGTTTACACAGAATTATAATTTCATCACATGATTAGAAACTATCTTCCCCATGCTGATGTTGTGGTCATTCAACAAGCCAAGTCGAAGAGAAGACTTCAGCTGGTGAATCTTGGCATCTGAAGGCCTGACCTTCTCCTCCAGGGTGTTGATGGTGAGATGAAGTTTTTGTGTAGAAGGGGCATTATCTGACTTTGCCAGATGAATTTCCTAAGGTGTTCCTGTCACCTTGTGATAGTTATTCTGGCCTTGTTTGTGGCCCCTACTAATTCAACCTTTTTTCTTCCTTCTCTGCTCCTCCAGTGTTGTCCCATTCATTCATTCTTTATTATTGGAGGTTATTCATTCAGTGGGTGACACTTCTGGTCAGACTCAGAACAAAGGTTTCTGTACTCCAAGACCAGTTCCTTACTGCACTTGGTTTTATTTAAGTGAGTTAATCATGAGGTCAAGATTCACTGTTAGTGACACCCAATGTCTCGTTACCAGCGCTGTTGTCCCCTCCTGCTTCAGTGTTATCTAATTTGACTTCTGCTTCGTTGGTCCCACATGCTTGCTTGGCTTTGCCTACTCAAGTGGCCTCAAGTATTGACATCTTCCCATGTACCAGACTGCCTTTGCATACTTGGCTACCTCCATTGTAGTTATCTTCATCAGTATACCAGCTGTTTCTCTGTACTCTTTGAAGTAGGTACTCTACAGTAGACTGCTCAGGTGTCTGTTTCTGTATATTCCACTGTTTGAATGTGCTTGACTGCACCTGTGCTGCCTGTTGTGCCAGTGCCCATATTGTATCTGAAGAGTCTGTTGCTTTATCCACTTTCATTTTTAAGATATTCCTCTGCCAGTTGGTCCTGCCTCTGGTGTTCCCATGATCCTCCTTTTGCCAAACAGTGTCCTTAAGCCACGTTTAGGGTCATCTTCACTTCATGATAGTGGTTTGGTTCTTGGTGAGTCTCATGTATACAGTCCTGTTCAATCCCCAACGCCTGAAAGTGACCTGCATCACAACACTCCATCCTGCCCCAGTTAGCCCTTCACATTCTTTTCTTCATCCTTCAGGCCTCTCTCTTTAGTCCACCAGCTATCCCCTTTCTGCTCATTATTTTAAATTGTGCCTAACTAATTATCTTGATGCTATGGATATCTGAATAGTTTTTCTTTTCTGGTATAAGCGGAGATGCAATGTACCCTCCTAACTGTAATTCAGCAAATATTGCTAGGCCTCTTGAGTGGGGAAGCTTGTAATAAATGCTGAGTTAAGGAGTGCCGGGAAGCAATGTGTGCCCAAAATGTAAAAGATTTTATAGTAGCATCAGTATCTAAAACACTGTAGAACTCCATCAAGAAATGGAAGGGCTGTAAGTCTGGGACATTCAAAACACCCCTGCCTTTCCAGTATTTTTTTTTTTTTTTTTTTTATGTTCAATTTTAGCCAAAGGAGAGCGTAGCCTGTGTGTTGAACTAGATTATCCAGAACAGCCGTGCCTTATTGTATCTTTCTACCTTTTGACATTTTTCTAAAAAGCCTTTAAATGTTTCATTTATGCTTTTAGACCTTAGTGGATGGCAAGAAATAAATATTAGTATGCACTTTTGTTTTTGGTCCTAGGGTCCAAGAAAAATTAATTGAGGATGAGTAGCAGACACTGCATCTTGTGGAGGTTTTAGATAATACTGTATTCTTCCAATATGAATATTGGTACTGAACATTTTCCAAAATGTCATCCCTGTTATTGTTTTACAGTTTTTGGCATTTCCATTTAATAGTTGGAGTTATTTGAAAAAAGATGAACATTCAAATTGCTCCAGTGGATAGGATATTTTTAGACATCTTGAAATACCAGACGTGAGAGATACTGTTTTATATTGTCCAAGAAAAATACATTACCCATAGTTTCATGTTTAATATAAGTAACTTACCAGGTAATTACATAGCTATATGTTTTCAACCACAGCAGTCTAAAAAATTCAAAATTCGCATCAGCGCTTCTATTGTCTTGTGTAGATGACAGGTCCCGCCCACTTTTGGATACCGATAGAACAACTTAGCAGAGAGCTTCAATTCATTTTCTGCCAGCTTCTGACCAACATCTGTGGCTTTCTGCAGTCTGCTTCATTGGTTTTTGGATTTTGTTTTGTATTTATGGTGAAGTATTCAATTTTTTTTTAAGTCTTCAAGATTTAGTGATAATGTTAGCTCTAGTTAACTTTATTTGTAGCTTAATTTTGTCAGAATGTCTGATTCCAGTACTTCTAGCATTCGTTTCTGCAGTGAAGGATGTAAGACTAGGATAACGAAATCTTCATATGACTCTCACACCAAGTGTGTTAAGTGTAGGCGGCCAGGAATGCAATAAGGATGAGGACTTGCATAGAATGTCAGGATTGGGATGACTAACTCGAAAGGGGTAGGAAGAGGAAGGCGGCCTCTAGAGCCGAGAATAGGTCTAGCTTAGAGTCTTCCCCTTTACCTAGTATCATAGACAATAGAGTTATTCCTTCTCCTTCGATTCATGCTGTCTCCCATCACGAACCCTCCTTCTTCTTTACCACATACTCCTGTGCCAGGATGAGGTATCATTGCTAAGCTACTGGAGAAGCTTCCTCTTTGGGAGTATATACCTCCTCCCAAGGGGACTTCCCCGGTCTAGTCAATTCATCTCGACAAGCTGCGTTTGCGCCAAGAAAGATTATGTTCTTGTCTCCCGAGTTGGACCATCTCATCCAGAACACCTTTAAGGTATTCGAAGTCCTTAGCTTCCTTGACTGGACTGTGGGATCTCTAGCAAAGAAGATCGTCGACTGCCCTGTCCTTGCAGAAGACTTTACCTTGAACTGGCTGGGAGTGTTGCCGTGCACTGATAAGGCAGTAAGGGATGGTTCCTTAGAACTTGCCTCTTTGCCATGGGTATTTTAAAGAAAAGAGAGTCGTGGTGCCCCTTCACCACAAAAAGGGGTCACCACTACCCAGAAGTCAGTTCTTATGTCTCACCTCTGGACAAGTCACACCTCTTCCCTCAAGACACTGTTAAAGAGGTCTTATCTGACTTGCAGAATAAGTCAATGCACGATCTTCTTGCCCAGTCCACCAAGCGACCAAGAGAACCCTCCTTTGCCGCTAATACAGTTTCTCCTCTGAAACCCCAGCTCTTTCATGGAAGGAAGCAGAAACCCCAGCCAAGACCTCACACCATTTTTCGTCCCCCTTCAAGATCCATTTAGAAGTCCTCCTTCAAACCTACCCCCAAGAAATGAGAGTTTAGTCCTTTGTGCCCCGGTAGGAGCCAGGCTCCACCTGTTTTGGGAGGAATGGATCCGCAGAGGAGCGGAACCTTGGGTAGTCAAGGTCCTAAAGGAGGGCTGCGCCATCCCTTTCAAGGAGAAGCCTCCGTTAGCTAGGTCTCTACTCATGTTGACCGCATACTTGGAAGGCTCCGAGAAGTTTTCACCCCTCTCTCAGGAGGTCAAGTCTCTCCTTCTCAAGGGAGCTGTGGAAGAAGTAAGGAGTACAACTGAAGGGTTCTACAACTGTCTCTTCGTAGTCCCCTAGGAATCAGGGGCTGGAGATCCATTCTGGGTGTCAGCTCCCTGAATCTTGTCGTTCAGAAGACGAAATTTCACATGGAGACAAACCTTTCAGTCATGTCACCCATCCAGCAGGGGGATTTGGATGATCACCGTGGACTTGCAGGACGCTTACTTCCATGTCCCCATCCATCCGGACTCCAGGAAGTTCCTACGGTTCATCTGTAAGGGCAGAGTTCTCCATTTTCGGGCCTTGTGCTTCAGTCTGTCTACAGCCCCTCAAGTGTTCACTCGGATTCTTGTTCCTCTCGGCAAATGGCTACATCTTCTCGGCATAAATGCACGCCTTTATTTAGATGACTGGTTTCTCCATTCCCCGTCACAGGAGAAGTTCATTGAGGACTTAAAGAAAACTCTTCGCCTGACACAAGAGTTGGGCATTCTGATCAGCAAACAGAAATTCCAAATGATTCTTTCACAGCAGATTCTATATTTGGGGATGATCCTGAACTCACGGACTTCTCAGGCTTTTCTGTTCCCCAGAAGAGTCAGTTCCTGCCTGCAGACTGTTCGAAGGTTCCTTGCTATCCCAACCTGCTCAGCGATTCAGTGGATGAGTCTCCTGGGGACTCTGGCCTCAGTGGAACAGTTCGTAAATTTGGGCAGACTGCACATGAGACCTCTGCAGTTTTTTCTTAAGGTGAGCTGGAGCAGGAAGATCCAGCCGGATGCCTTCATCTTCCCCATCACATCAGAGATCAGAGCGGATCTTCGATGGTGGTCATGCGAAGAAAGACTTGGAGGAGGGAAGTCTCTTCTTCCGTTGAGCCCTGACCTAGACTTTTTTCTGATGCCTCAGATCTAGGCTGAGGAGCTCTTTGAGGGAGTCAGGAAGTTTCTGGGACGTGGTCCACAGAAGAAAGAAACTATCACATCAGTGTCAAGGAGCTGACGGCCATTCACCTGGACCTCCAGTCCTTCTCGACCCTAGTCTTCAGCAAGACAGTAGTAGTGCGCATGGACAACACTACTGCCCTGTCATACGTCCACAAACAAGCAGGCTACCACTCTTCTCCCTACAAGGCAGTGAGAGACCTCCTTCTCTGGGCAGAATGCAACCAGGTGACTTATCACTCAATTCATCCAGGGGAGCCTGAATGTCTTAGCAGACAAGTTGAGCTGTCTCAGGCAGGTCCTTCCAACAGAGTGGACTTTGGAACCCCTAGTCTGCAACAATCTATGGAGGTTATGGGGCAAGCTGACCATAGACCTTTTTGCGACTTTGAGGAACCACCATCTTCCTCTCTTTTGTTCCCCAGTCCCAGGCCCTCTCGCATGGGCAATGGATGCCATGCTCCTGGACTAGACAAACCTGGACATTTATGCCTTTCCTCCATTCGGTATGATCAGGGAGATGATAAGTTTTTGACTCATCGGAACTTGTCAATGACCCTAGTTGCTCCTTACTGGCCCAAGAAGGAATGGTTTTCAGACCTGCTTCATCTATTAGTGGATTTTCCAAGACTCCCGCAAAAATGGTCGCTGCTCAGACAGCCCCACTTCGTCGGGTTCCACCAAGTGTTGTCCACTCTGGTCCTGACAGGCTTCAGACTGTCAGGGGCCTCGTCAGAGCAAAAGGCTTTTTGAAGCCAGCTGCAGAAGCTATCGCTAGGTGCAGTCGAGTTTCTTCTAGCAAGCTCTATCATTCCAAGTGGATAGTTTACAGAAGATGGTGCAGCCTCAATGGTGTCTCTTCTTCTGAAACAATTATAACCCAAATTGCCGACTTCTTGCTCTACCTGAGGTTATCCAGGAAGATGTCACCCTTTTCTGTGACCTTGCCAGATCCTTTGAGACTTCCAAGCAAGAGAGGTCAGATCTTGTCTCTTGGAATCTGTATGTAGTCTTGAAGTGGCTTTCAGGTCCCAACTTCGAGCCTCTCTGCTCTGTCTCGCTCAGAAATCCTACCAAGAAAACTCTCTTCCTTGTGGCATTGGCAACCGCCAGAAGCATCAGTGAGCTTCAAGCAATCGAAAGGAGAGTTGGTTTTTCACAAGGGAATGCAATCTGCTCCCTCTCTCTGGGTTTCCTTGCCAAGAATGAGGACCCTTCTAAACCCTGGCCCTGTTCGTTCACCATCAGGAACTTAATAGGTATCCTTGGACCAGAGGAAGAAGAGAGACTCCTGTGCCCTGTGAGAGCTTTTAGGTACTACCTGCAAAGGACAAAGAAAATCAGGGGACCTTCTAACAACCCCTGGTGCTCAGTTAGGAACCCCTCCCGTCCTCTGTCTAAGAATGTTCTGTCCTATTTTTTGAGAGATTTGATCTCCGAAGCACACTCTCAGATTCAAGAGGACGTCTTGCCTACCATTAAGGTTAAAGCTCACGAGGTTCAGGCTGTTGCCACACTTGCTTTAAGGTATAACATGTCTCCCTCAGCCATTCTACAATCAACTTTTTGGAAATGCAAGTCAGTCTTTGCTTTGCACACTCTCAAGGATGTGGAAACTGTTTTTGGAAATTGTGTTGCACATTATGACCTTTATCCATGGCTGGTATGGTATTGGAAGAGGAAACTTATGGGGTTCTCTTTCCCTCTGCTATCCACTCGCCTTGATATTGCTATCCACTCGCCTTGATATAGGATGGTTGAGTCCCAAGGGAAGCCAGGGTGTACAATGTACCTGGAGTACCCACCAGTTTTAGTGGTCTGGGGTGTGTTTTATTGCAGTGTAGGTGACAGCATTGTTTGTCTTTATTCTGGTCTTCTCCTAGGGCAAAGGCATCCTTTTTAAACTTTCCTAGCCAACAGAAGGCTTCCTTCACTGCAAGGTTCCCACTAAAGTAGGGGCGACCCTTGCTATACCATCACGCCACCACAGGTTAAGATGAGCACCGACCGGAGGCAGTACCCACCTGTAGTAGCTCTCTTACCAAGTAAGGAAATAACAAGCTTTGTATTAGTGCTGGCAACTTGTCTATTGCAAAGTCGTCACTTTCCTTAATGTTCTGGAGTAGAATATGTCCATGTATCCCACCTCCTTTCAGTGTGGAATCAGCTATGTATTTACTGGGTAAGTTACTTATATGAAAATGAAAAATTTTCAGTTAATTTGTATTTTTCGTAACATACAAACCCTAGGTCTTTATATGTGGATAACTTTCGGCGAAGCTGGAAAGTCTGGCCGTCAAACTTTTGCAAGGCAGCTATGGTAACAGTTACCTAAGGTAGGGGCGGGAGTACTGCCTACCAAACCGGTATACATTCACTCTCTTCAGTTTACCTTTTGGCCTAGGTAAAAGAACAGACCCTCTGTGGTGGTGACCTCCATGCCTCGCATGATGGTTTCCGCTCTTGCTGTTCCTGGCTTCACTGGCTCCCAGGCTATCCTGGCTGCTCCACCTGCCCCAGTGATCCCAGTCGCTGCTCCTGGTTTCCCTGGCTCCAGGCCTGCCCTGGCTCCTCCATCTGCCCAGGACATTCCAGTCACCCCAGTCGCAGCTCTTGGCTTTCCTGGCTCCCACACTGCACTGGTTGCTCCGGCTGCCGCATTCACTGCTCCCGTAGATGACTTTAATGCTGGCCAGGTAGCTCCCGCTACCCTGGCCTTTCATTTATACTTAGCAGGTAATTACAGAGTGGGAGCCCTCCTGCCTCCCCTCATGTGGACATCAGGGGATAAAACGAATTGAAGCTCTCTGCTAAGTTGTTCCTATCGGCACTTGAAAGTGGGCAGGGCCTGTCACGTAGACAAAACAGTAGGAGCGCTGCTGCGAATTTTGAATTTTTTAGACTTACGTGGTTGAAAACCTATAACTATGTAATTAACTGGTAAGTGTATATGAAACTTAATTTTATCATGAAAATAACTTCCATAAAGGTTGATAATTATTTTACACAGGAAAATCTTGAATAGAAATTTTTTTTATTTTGTACAGTGTTTGGTCACTACTTTTAAGAGACAAAATAATATAAATTTAGCCTCTTAAGAACAAAACTCTTGAATTTTATACTTGAAAAGTAAATAATATAGAAACCTTATATTACAGAAGCCATTAATACCGCTGAGCCTTTTGTGAGGACACCTGTTGTGGCTGCACCAGTAAGTGATGCTGCTCCTGTAGCAGATGCACCAGTTCCAGTTCCTGATCTTGAGTTACCAGGAGCTGCTGCACCTCTCCCAAGTGAAACTGCACCTGTTGTGGATGTCGGGGAGAGTGTTGAATCTGCATCAGTTGGTGGCACTGAGAGTGACGCCAACACGGCATCGTCATTTGAGGAGATTGACGAGAAAGAAGCAGCCTCCATTCCAGATATGGAAGCAATCAATGGCAGTAGGGGATCAAGTCTCAGGAAGGATGAAGATGAAGGTGAACGATAAGGTATAATAAGAAAAGATCACTTTTTGTACTTCTTAATGAGGTGTGGTGTTAGAAACAGCATTTTCTTTTAAAAGTATATTTAAGATTCCTGAACAAGCAAGTTATTGTTTTTATTATAAATTTCAAATTAGGTGAAGAAATGTTTAGCTATTGCAGAGGAATTAAGTATTGTTAATTATCAGAGTTGAGTCAGTGGCTTGGTCAGATTATTTGAGATTATTATCATTTTCAAGTTATTTATATAAGTGAACTTGGAGAAAGTCTCATCATGTCTTAAGTAACTATAAATTGTTCATGAGAATAATATGTAATCTACAGACTGTGAGTACACTTGCTTTCGTTCTGATATTTAAGAATGTGCAGTAACTATACAGTATTTGTAATATCAGATTAGAAAAGTATCGTAAAAAAAAGTAGATAATTTAATTTGAAAAAAAAGAAAAGAGTGGAGGATATGCAGTATCAACTTAAGGGAAATTATGAGCAAGCAATGATTAGTATGGAAGATGGCCAAGATTGTAGGTTCATTAGATTTTCAATTTGTTGTAACTTGGTGGCTTGATTCTACTTATTTGTAAAAGTATCTTGAGATTGTGATTGCAGTAAAATTTACAATGTGTTTAAAATATTGTGCCATTTTAAAGATTACTTACTCTATAAGTAGGGAAATTGCCTTGGCCATGATGAAATTTTAGGTAGAAAAATATTCAAAAATTTATGTGATGTTACAAATGAAAGCTCACTGAAAGTGAAGTTGGTAACATTCTGATTTCTACGGTTAGTCAGTCTTACCCACACTTCCGTAGTTTCTAAAATGAGAGTGTATGCTTTGTGAGTTGAGCAAGTATATAATGAAAGTAATAAGTTGCTGTTTGTTGAAAGTATGATTATATAGACATTCTATGAAAATTAAGCCTTTTGATATACTGTACCTAAGATCAAAGATTTCTTCCTCAGTATGTGGAGTAGAAACACTATACTACAGAAAGGAAGAAATCCTATTTTACTGTAATTACATACACAGGGGATTGTGGTGTATGTGTGTTATCTGTTGGGGAAACATTAATATCAGAGTAATGAAATGGCATGACATCCGTCCGTTGTCTGTTTATCTTTCTTTAGTTTTGATATCGTTTAAATCATTTGTCTAGTCTTTTTTTTTTTTAACTATTGCTGTTTGAACACATAACCAAGTTTGAATTCAGATGATTTGCTTACATTCACTTCAACAATAGTAGTTTTTAAGAATTTATTCATTTTAAGAGAATCGACAAGAGTTCTTGTTTAATGTAAACACTGGAGTGTGGTAGTAATGTGTTAGCATGTTCTGGAAATCAGAAGGTCATACATTTCCGAGCATTTGTTTTAGACAACTTTGTGGCTACATTACAGGAGATCATATCAAAGGCTTAACAGTATTGAAGTCACTAGGAAGGGTGTTTTTAGGTGTAGAATGGAACTTTACATAATATTTTTTCTTTGTAGCTTTGAAATTACTTTTTGCAAGTTTTCGCATGTTCATAGTGCAAATTTACAAATTACTACAGGCACTTTTTATTCCTGTCCTTGATTTAGTATTCTAGGTTCTCTCTGTTTTTTAGGTATAACATCAAAATACATGTACATAAGACTTTCCAGTCATTTGTATCTTGTAACTTTATTTTCACAAGTACTTTTTCAAGTAGGAACATCTATGTTCTTTTTATTTTCTTTTAAAGTTTTATTTTGTTGTAGTTAGATGATTTTATGGAATTTTTCTTTTCATCTTTTTTTATGTTTTGACCCATTATAGAAAGGATGTTGAAAGGAAATGTTTCTTTACATAGCAGTGGTTAGTAATGTAAGGATTTGAAATGTAGAAACTTACATAACAATGGCTGCAGCTTTGCTTTTTTGCAAACATACAGCTGTCTGTATTTTGCTGGTTTGACCATCTTATTAACTCAAGCTGTCATACTGCAACATATTCTTCTTCTTTGGCGTGATCTAATTGCTCTCCAAATATAACTTTGAAAACAAAAAAAAAAAGAAAAAGTCAAAATGGCTATACTGTACTGTAAAACTTTCAGAAAAGAAGCTTTCCAAATGTGACAGATTCCTTATTTTTATTTTTGTTATCTACTAAAACATGCCACAGTTATGTGTAACAAAAAATAATTTTACTGTATTTGCCAATGGTAGGTCGTATTTAATGAATTTTTGTCATGCTGTTGACAATTTTGTGTGTGTGTGTGTTTGAATAGATTGGTGAACAAGATAGATGGAAAATGAATTCCATGTGTTGCTGAATATAGATTTTGAAGTGTTTGTTTACATTAATATTGTGTATACACACTGGTATGTTTTCATTTTGAAAGATTACATTTCAAATATTTGCATTTTACATTGTAAAAGTGTAACTGCTTTTCACTGGCTAATTAAGTGCATATTTTTGTGGTTGTTCATAAACATAACTTGTTTTCATGGCTAAAGTACCACTGTGTGATGCTCTCATGTCATTTTTTTATTTCTAGTCCTTGCATTTATACTTACTGAGGAGTCTGAAGAAAAAAGTTTTTTTCTTGATCTTGGGAATCTACAAGGCAAACTGTCAGTATCAGGGCTGCATTTATTACTGTGTAACATTCTGAAGGTTGTTCAGATGCAGCTAAATAAAATGTATTAGGAAAACAGTGCATATAGTTTTGTCATTTACAAATATGAAAATTGGCATTGAAGTGTTAGGAAATGTTTAAACAAGATTGAAGATTTTAATTATCTTGTGCAAAGAAATTACAGGAACATATTTTTTAATGGATTAACTGGTACAAGTGATGTACTGAAGAAAACTCAGACTGGTGTAATCACACTGATAATTGTAGTTAGCTTGTTAGTAAAATGGATTTGAAAGAGCATTGCAAAATACCCTTGATAAAAGCCATCATACTGCAGATTGCAATTCGGTATTGATGAAAAAATGTGAATATACTATTTTTCAATTTTATAAGTTTTATAAGTTTAATTAGGGGAGTAGTTTTCAGTTAACATTTTAAATAGTAGCATTTATAGTAAAATATTACTGTATGTTATTTTGAGTATGCTTTTCATTTTATGATTGGTAATAGAAAATATGTGAGATTTTAAGCAACATAGTATTGTATTTTGAAATATAGAACAGTATGAAAATTTTCATACTTAAAACTTAAACACAGCTGTATTTGTTGATTGCATAAAATACTATGAGAGTCATATATCAAGAATTTTTTATGGATAAATGTGGGTGGACTCCAGCACAAAATTTTTTATTAATATGTCAGCATTTCCATTTTAATTGATATTGCATGGCTTTGGATTCCAAAGAGTTTTCAATATTTAAGAAAAGAAAACGATAAAGAAATTGATTACTATAGTACATTTTGTTAAAACCCCTGGGTATAGAATTGCTATGAATTGTGTAAGAGTGAAGTTATAAAAAAGAAAGTTACTAGAGAGGAATATGTTTTTTAGTTGTCAGTTATGGCAGTTGGTAAGTTTTTCATTTTCACTTAGGAAGAAGAACTTTGCTTACTTTACATTTGATAGCAGCCTGATTTTTGTTTTTTTCATACCACTCACAAATCATTTTGTTCATATGATGTTGGATAGAGATGAAAGATTTGTTTATTTTTTGTACATGATATGGAAATTAATTTAACATTATATAAATTTATCAGCATTGAAAATTGTTTTAGAAATGTTAAGGAGTTGAGACTCGAGAATAGAAGTTTTGAAGAATAAAAAGAGGAAGTAAATTGCCTTGAGGTTAACAATTTTAGTTAGTGTTGGCAGCACATTGTATTTGAAGTTAACTGTGATAAGCCTAATCCCCTAGGAAAGTAGTAATCTGTATGACCCTGTGAAATCTTGTGTGAGCTAAGTTCATATTTACAGATGTTTAAGCATGAAGTGGTATTGTGGTGCAGAAAAGTAAATTTTCTTTTTTTTTTTATTTTTAAGTTTTTATCAACTCTTTCATTGTAGGTTTAATAGTGATGGCAGTTATTATTTTATTGATTTTGTAGAAGTCAAGAGGGTGAACAAAAGACCTCAAATTGTTTAGGTTACCTCGAGTGAGAGAGAAGTCTTTGCATCCTTGAGGGCAGTTTTGCAGTCTTATTAACTTAAAGTACTTCGATATGCTGTAGTGAGGTATAACACGATTCTCTATTGGCACTTATTAACTGAGATTTTATTACAAGAAGTTTGTCATTTCTCTTTAGATGTGATATACCAGTAAAGTCTTAAGACAAGTAAAAAGTTGGAGATGTGGGTGTTCGTTTTGGCTGCGGAGAAGATATTACTTGAAAGCAGATTAACTTGATTAAAAACAAAATGAGAATGTGTTTTATATTGAATCAAGACAGTTATACCTCAAAGCCACAAGGGAAGAGTACGGTACTCTAGCATTAATGATATTGGAAAATTGTTTTGTGGATTTTAATTCCAAAACTGTAACTTGATGTTAAAGTGTTAGGCAGAAAGACTGGTTCTGGTAGGTAAATAAATTGTTTCCTTGGAAATGACATCTGTAGAGTGCTGCTGTTGGCACTTGTGTTTTTGCGGCTACTTTACCAAATATGCTCAAATTTTTAGATGTAGTGCTCACTGTTTTAGAAACTATCCACCCATTTTAAAGCAATACACTGTACCTCAGTGACGTATTTTCCTGAATGTTGAGTATGAAAGCATTTCAGAAAGTATGCCGTTAATGAAGATGAAAAGGAAAAAAAGTTGCAGACGCAAGAACTGCATTATTAAAGATTGTTTGAAAATGAAGCAAATTATAGAAGAAAGTTGAATGGCTGGCTTATCTTCTATCCCTCTGCTGTTTTCCTTCTATTACTGAGTTACATGAATGGTAGTCAGAGGTGTAGAAATAACTACAGTATGTATCCAAGGAATGTTAAAGTATACTAGGTAAACTTAGATAAAATAAATCACCTGTAAGCAATATAGAAGTTTTCTCTTTAGTCCTTTCATTACATTCTTAACTTGATTGACTTCTGCTCTGATCATAATTCAGTGAAACTGTGTGTTGTATATTACTGTACATATAGAACCCAAGAATATAGATGAATAATACAGAGAATCCTGATACAGTACTCATTTAAGCTTAAAGGGTTTTGATTTGACTTGAATTATAGGGACATTGTTGTTATAATATTCCAATGTCAGCATTTTCTGCACCAGTTTTTCATAATACGATGCCTAAATGATACATGTAAATATATATATAAAATAAGTTTTGAGGTTTCAATTTTCGTAGTGTATAATCTTACTTTATTGTGATGAGTTCACGACTTAATGATAAAGAGTGTGATAAGAAACTTACCTCGTAAGGTATTTCAAATGTAGAATTTTTTTTTTAGAGGTCATGTTGTTAGTTAGAATAGCAGCATTTTTTTTTTTCATTTTGGCCAGTAGTGTCTGTTGCCTAAAGCCATTGCAGATGAAATCATACTAAGTCTTAATATGTTAGAAGTTGTCTGGGCTATATGAATACAAAGAGTAAAAAAATACTCATAGTAGCATGAGTCTTAAAATGGAGAAACAAATCTGCAGTTGTGTAAGTGTACAAATGTATTACAGTATGCAAATAGAACTTGACAGAGAGCTTTTGAGAATGTGTATGATTCTCCTTTTCAGTCTCTGTTACATAACTGTGGATTTGTTTCTGCAGTACAAGGAATGTGTTCCTTTTGCATCAAGCACAGATGACAGGTTCTAGAGAAACTTTACACTGATATATTTTATAGCTTAGTGTTTTATGGCAAAAGGTTTTTAGGACAAAAGCTTAAATATTAGTGGGAATTTTTTTTTTCATGTAATAACTACATGTTGTGGCATTGAATTTCAGATCCAATCCTTAACTCTGTCTACAAAGGCTTTGCAACAGTTTTGAGGTATCCTTAAGTCTTTCATCAGTTCATCTTTCCTCACTTCTCAGTTATTTTCTTTTGTGTTTAGCTACACTTACCAACAAGTGCAGAGCTCCTCTCCCCAGCATCCTATATATACTGTATACTCATAGCTGAAAGAAAATGAAGAGCTTTTATGTAGGGTAATACAGGTTGTTACCTTTTTTTAACAAATTTTCAATGAATTGAGGATTTAGTGTTTAAGCACATTTTTTCTTTGCACAGAACCAATGTATTAGCGTTTTGTAAGAATTCTTCTGTGGGTTATATGTAAATGGTCTTTATTGCTTATATGATTTAGTAGTAAGTGATTACATTGTAAATAATTCTGTTAGAAATACATTCCCATCATGAATTTTCTAGTGATGTTGCAATTGGTCTTCAAAGGATTTCATGTACTGTACTTAAATTATCATAGGAATGTGTCCTTTATTGAAATTTTATTCACCTTTGTGAACATTATCAGTGTCTTAGTTACTGTAAATTTGATGATAATAGTTATCACCTATCATTGATGAAAGATAACTTTGCCTTACCTAATTTTGTCAGCACAGGTTGCTGTGGTAATTTTTAAATTGGTATTGACATTTCTGTATTATTTGCTTTGATATACATTGGAATTTTCATTACTCATTAATTTTTATATTAATGCTGTACAGTATTTACTTAACTACTAATAAAGTTTTATTTATGCCTTCTTTGTTTCACATTACTCATTTACCCGATGTGCATTAGCCTCCTCTTTTCATCATAAAAATATGGGGTTACAGTAGACTTGCATCTCAGTGAAGCAGGGCTGTAAAGTTAGTCACCACAAAAAATAATGTGGAATTTCTGTTATTAAGATTTGTCTGTGTCATCAGTGAACACATAACATCAAAACATGTACTAAAAGTCAGATGTGGTTAATTTTCATTGTATATGCAGTGTCTAATGACACCATTCTCCCTATTGTGGTTGTAATTAGCAGTACTTAAGCAGCCAAAACCTGGACCAAATTCATGAGCAGTAGTTTAATAAAATAAGACTTATCAGTTAAAACTTTGTTTTTACAAACCATCAAGAGTTGAAGTTTGGGAATGATAATTCCAGTCAAGACAGGTGGCAAACCACTGATTTTGAGCACCATGTAGTGATACAGATCACAATTTTGTCCATCTGTTAAAACTTTTCTATAATCACTTATGTGATGAGAGAAAGCTGATTGCACCATCCAATTGTCCATGGTGAAGGTCATCTTCATACTGAATGCTCATTTGTTGATTAATTTCTTCTGCTGTCAAATTTTCATTTCCCCACCCTAGTTTCTGTGACCAAAACAAGTGGGGAAATCAAGACAGTCAAGTTAAAACAGGTTAAATTTTTATTACTGCCATAGGACTTCACTTTTCTGTAATGGGGCCTATATTACCTGTGGAACCATAAGTTGAAAATCAAATACTATCCCTCCTCACCCATAAAATTTGTTTAGCTGAAATGGCCAGGTAAGGTGGAAGAATGAGGTTTATAATGTGGCCATCGGTGCTAGGCTTGATTTCTAGAGATGGTCACAGACACTAAGGATCAAGTATACACCTCAAGGTTTATTCTGGGGACAGGTCAAGATGGATGGCCAGGAAGCACTGTGTTGTTGGTGAAGAGAGATGGAAGGAGGAGAGTCGTGTTAGGCAGGGTAACTTAAATATACTCCGAGAATTAATACTTGATTGAGCTACTGCAGCAGTAGTAGAGTAGCATTGCGAAGCAGGTGTAAGTGAGGTATCGTGGTAAAATTCCTCCAATGGTAGGCCTAATTGGTATATAAAGTTTGTTCATACTTTTTCATATGTGGCAACTGTATAACTGCTGTTGACAAATAGAGTACTGGACTTGGAAAAAATAAATAAATTACTCAAAGGTAAGACTGAGTGTCCTAACAGAAAAGAAATGACAGGTACCTACTAGCAAGGGGTAAATCAAAGAGATTTTTACATAGAATAGTAAATGGAAGAAGATTTAATAGGAAACGGCTAGTTTTTACTTTCCAAGAGGGAAAAAAATTCAAAGAAATAGCTGACGCCAAATCAAACTAGTGAATAATAAACGTATAAGCCACAAATGCTCCTTCATGTGGCATTCCTTTTACCTTGGAAACAACTCGCACTCAAAAAGACTTATACTTCATAAGTACATCTGCTCAGGCCAGCATTCAAACCTGTGCCTTTTGGGTTTGATGCAGAGGAGACAGAAAACGCATCCATGCGGCTGTCAAGAGAGATATAAATTGATTTCGATTCTGCTGTCCACACTGCTTTTGAATTTTGCTTTTTTGCTCGGAACGAAATTCAGCACATTTCCACCAAGATAGTTGATTATAAAAGGCTGTGTGTAATACTCCCAGAGTACACTGAAACCGATTTTAAGGATTTGTGAATAATTATCTATCTGTCTATATATATATATATATATATATATATATATATATATATATATATATATATATATATATATATATAATATATATAAAGAAAAAATCCACAAAGGAAAGAGAAACACTGGAGTGCTGCAAGTGAGGCCTTTCGATTGTCATCCTTTACTTAGCAGAGACAGTCAAAAGGCCTCGCAGCACTCCAGTGTGTCTCTTTTCTTTATGGATTTTGTCTTTATATTTATATAATCATGTTCCATATTTTTGTGAGTCAGTTACACTTTTTATATTATATATATATATATATATATATATATATATATATATATATATATATATATATATATGTATGTATGTATGTATATATATTATATTGTGATTTCTACCACTATGTATCAGTCTTTCAATAATGGCTTGGAAAAATTGAAGCTTGTTGGGACCTACACCAGTTTCTCACTTTTTCACCTGTGTTGATGTGTGATAAACGAATCAGTGTTAATTGGATTATAGTAATCCTTCATATATATATATATATATATATATATATATATATATATATATATATATATATATATATATAATTAAAGGCAATGCCACCAGTGGCGGATCTAGGTAATATTTTTAGGGGGGGCACTTGGCAGTTGGCATACTCAGAGCCGTCAGAGGCTTCCTTACAGAGTACTGACTGCTGAGTACAGAACAGTACCTACACTTGTTGAAATATGCGTCTACATTATTTGGGAATAAAGTAAAGTACCTGGTACTATATATATATATATATATATATATATATATATATATATATATATATATATATATATATATATATATATATATATATAATTTTATGAAAAAAAAGAATCAGTTTAACTACAATGAGGCAAATTTATTCTTTAAATATATTCAGAAAAAAATACATTCATAGCCTAATAGTATATTGATTAAAAAATGTATATTTAGTGTTCTTACTTATGAATTTATTTTTTAAATGTCAGAAAAGAAATACACTCATTTCTATAGATTGGTGAAACAAACAAATAGTAAATTTATTCTTTTTCTTACTTATCTCTTCATTATACTTTATAATTATGACAGGAGAACAAGTTGGTGTGATGCAGATTGTGACACAGCTTATATGATAAACTCTTTCCTACGTTTTTTCTTCTTGGAAAATATATCAATGATACTTGTGACAAAATTTTGAATCACATCATTATTAGATAGTTGACGGTGTATGCATACCTTGGCAAGGCCATTCAATCTATCTTCCCCCATTGTTGCTCTTCTGTAGGATTTTATGTGGTTAAGAGTTGAAAAACTTCTCTCAGCTGTGGCTGATGAAACAGGCAAAGTGGCATACATTAGTAACAATTTTTTTGTAACAGGATAATTTGGTGAACACTGCTCATACGTATCTAGTATAGTAGTTGGCCAAGAGCTTTTTTCCACAGCAGACCAACGCGATCTCCACATAGTGAATTCAGTGACATAATCATGTGTATCATCTAGTCCCAGCATAGAGTCATTTATGAGAAAGTTTTTATACAGCAATAAAGATGGGGCCATATCATCAAAAGAGGTTTTGTGAAAATAGCTTGGAATTAAGGAACACATTGAGCTAGCAGTTGCATGGTAATCTGAAAAGCGTTCCTCAAACTGGCTGAGAACAAAATCCAAAAAGGGGATGAAGACTGCTCTGCGATAGTATTCACTTGGTGTGGAAGATGGATGATTTGATCTATGAGACTGTCTGTTTGCTAACCTGGGCACAGATTCATTTACATTGATCTCAAGTCCTAGCTTAATTGCATCTTGATAAACTGCATCAAACACGTCATTTTCTCTCAGACTTTGTACTTTCTCATGAACTGACTTTATTTGAGTGGAGCATTCCAGCATGTCTGTACTGACTGCCTGAAGTTGTTGTGACAGTGGTCTGGTCTCAGTTAATATCGCACTAAGAACACTCAAAGAAACAATGAACTCGAAATCTATCTTTTTAAGCAAACTACGAGCATTTCCATCATTTTTCCAAGATGCTATATCTGTGAGAGCTTCTATGACATAAGGAAGCAACCTCTTGAAAACAATCAGAGCATCATGCCTTTCTACCCACCTAGTGTCACTAAACTTGTGCAACCTGTAGTAACTGTGAGGATGGCTCCATTTCATCTTTTTGGATTATGTTTTCCATACATTTTATTCTCTGTGGTGAAAAATGAAAAAATTTACAATTTCATTAATGTCATTCCAACAATTACGGATGGCAGGCACTTGGCTGGATTTGGAGATTACCAAATTCAAGCAATGAGCAACACAGTGAATATATACAGCTGCTGGGTACTTCTCTCTGATTATAGCCTGACATCCTTTAATACCACCACTCATAGCACTTGCACCATCATACCCTTGGCCAATCATGTAGAACAAATCAATGTTATGCCTCATTAATTCATTAACTATTTTTTTCAGCTATACCTTTTCCTGAAAGATCATCAATCTCTACAAATCCTAGAAAATCTTCCCGCACTTTCCCTTCATCTAAGTACCTGACACTAACTGATAATTGTTCCTTCCTATTGTTGTCAGTAGTTTCATCAGCTATTACTGAAAAAAATTTAGATTTGCTAATTCTCTCTGAAATTACATTGGAAATGTGTTCATCAATACACGCAATAATATCATTTTGTGTAGTCTTACTAGTGTAGGTTGCATTTTTTTTAGCATTTTTCAAGTGTTTTTCTAATGCAGTATCCCCTCTCCTGACTGCAAACCGCAGGAGCTCACGGAAATTACCTTCATTCCCTTCTCTCTCACTTCCCTGAATGTTGCCATCATCTCTGTGACCTCTTAATGATAAGCCTTGTCTGCCCAAGTAAACAATGCAGTGAATGATACCCTCTAGTCCTTTACGGTTCAAAGATACTTCTTCTTTATGTTGCTCATCTAGTGCTGCATGGATATTGGTTGTAGGATCTTTCATTCTTTCAAGAAAATTGTCTGCTCTCACTGCATTAGTCTGGTGATAGGATGTCTGACTGTGTTGAACTAAATAACCATCATTACCTGTCAGCCTGTCAAATCTCCTTAAAGGTTCAGTTACTAATGATTTTAAACCCTGCTTACTTTTGCCACCATCCCTTTGCTCAAATACCGTGCAGACTTTACAAAATAATCCCGACTTTACGTGAGAATATGCCAACCATGCAAAATTATCTAAATGGCTTTGTCTAAGAAACCTTTTCTTTCCACCTCTCTCTGTGTGAGGTAGCTGGTAAGTATCCCCAGGTCTCCATGAATTCTGAAGAATATCAACTTTGTCTTTATCAGTTTTTGACATGCCCACCCATAAACCTATGTCCATGGCTGACAAAGGTTCTCTATCAACACTTCTTGCATTTGAAAGGGAGTCACTACTGTCACTCAGTCTCAGGTTACCAGATTCAACCGTTCGGTCCATTGGTATTTCTAAAGATTTATGGGATCTAGATGGTTGTGGGATATCTGGAGCTGGAAGTGAGATACTACAGCTGCTGGTATTTTCAACTGAATCAACACCTTGTCTTTCATTCCTTGAAGCTGAACCGGATCTAGGTGAGAAAAAAAGCGCATTAGAGCATTAGAGCTATAGAGAGAGAGAGAGAGAGAGAGAGAGAGAGAGAGAGAGAGAGAGAGAGAGAGAGAGAGAGAGAGAGAGAGAGATTAGGCTTTAAAATAACCCTTAATATGTTTATTATATTTATAACCACCAGACAACAGCATAAAGGAGAGAGAGAGAGAGAGAGAGAGAGAGAGAGAGAGAGAGAGAGAGAGAGAGAGAGAGAGACATGGTGTTTATTAAACGTTCTTGAGATAAAAAGATAGATAAAGTGAGAGAGAGAGAGAGAGAGAGAGAGAGAGAGAGAGAGAGAGAGAGAGAGAGAGAGATTAGGCTTTAAAATAACCCTTAATATGTTTATTATAACCACCAGACAACAACATATAGGGGAGAGAGAGATTTTATGCTATTTACTTACCCAGGAGGCTGAGAAGGCATATTATCTTTCTTTTGAAATACATGTCAAGCTTGGGTTGTTTTGTTTTTTTACTGCTCCCCTGTGTACCCTGTGTTTCCCCGGGGGGAATTTTTGGTTCATTCACTGTCACACGTTTCATGATTGACGGTTGACCATTGATAATTTGATTTTCACAAGTCTATAATCAACACACACTACCAACAATGGTGAACAAGCGTCGCTAACTTTGCCTTGAACCGATCGAGACTGACTGCGCTGCATCAGCCGTCAGTCAGCCTGGGGCCCTGCGACGTGACTAGTACAGGAAAGCTTCTCGTCCGTTTTCTGCACTGTCGTCTCAGACTCGTCTGTTTATGAAAATTGTCGGACAAATAAGTCAACTTATAAAACTTCCAAAGTACCAGCTAGCTCCTTTTTGAGCAAACAATGCATTCCTATAAGTATAATGATCTAATTGACATATTCATAAATTACTGTGTAATTTACATTCCTATACATAGTATGATAATACGATCATGTGCCAAATGTACTTGATTGATAATTATCCGATTATTATCGTACCCTGAGTCCTGACAACTGCCTGCTGTAACAGACGCGAGTGTTTTAAGTCTTAATACAATACATTACATACGTGTACTCCAAGATGACAAGTGAATGTTATTTATTTGTTATTTATAAGTAGTTTTTTGTAGCTATGGTTAACTTTACATCTGTGAAGATTATTATTATTATTATTATTATTATTATAATTTTTTTTTTTTTGGATTTTGGGGGGGGCACGTGACCACAGGCCCCCCCCCTGGATCCGCCACTGAATGCCACGAAGGAAAGTGAAACGACGGAGTGAGTGGTGCTAGGCCTTTCGACTTACTGTCGAAAGGCCTAGCGGTGAGTGCCGGACAACTGAACCAGTGGACAACTGAACCAGTGTACGACTGAATCAGTGAACTACTAACCAGTGGACAACTGAACCAGTAGACGAGTAAACCATTATTATTATTATTATTATTATTATTATTATTATTATTATTATTATTATTATTATTATTATTATTATTATAAAGAACCAGTGAAAACTGAACCATTATTATTATTATTATTATTATTATTATTATTATTATTATTATAAGGAAGCAATGAAAACTGAACCAGTATCATTACAGCATGTCTCTTCAGTTTGGGATCACCGAACGAGGGAAATCTCTCCTATTATATGGTTCATTTGTCACTGGTTCAATCGTAGTTGTCCTAGATCCATTTTTAGAGTCCACTAACATGAGAGGTTTGCAGATTGGTGGACGTCGAAGGGATCCCCGTTTCCCTATCAAAATTTGGAACCACTTCGAGGATGCAGAATAATGTGCTCCAAGAACCACAAATTGTTGTGAAGGGTTCCATAATGCCCTGAAATCTGTGTACATGTGTGCTTACCCAACCACGTGGAAGTTTTTGAAGGGCATCGCTCGGGACATCGCTGTCCAGCATTTGGCGTCTAAGAGCCCGTCGCCCCGATGCAATCTCTTCCAAACACACGTGTGTGTTCGTGTGTTCGTCATCCATCGGAGGGGACAAGACAGAACAAGAGCATCTCGTTTTCTTTCTCTGACGGAACGCGACTTCACCCATACAATATTTCAGTCTGTTTCTCCCTAACCATTGTTGTCTCGATTTATGTACAATCACCGCTAATTGCATTGCCATGCAAGCATTCTAATCATGTACTCATAATGTTCCACCGAATCTTCTGTATCAAACTGTATGTATGTTTCCGTTTGTGAAGACGCCAAACGTCTCGCCATTTCTCATATATTATGCTACTGCATTGTGTGCATCGGTGCCATGCACCCACTAACAATTACATCAAACTACACCGTTGTACAGAGGTGAACTAGACAAGGTCTCCTATTTGCTAACAGTAACTAATATGCGGGTCGTGTAGATAGGGGACACTGTAGTGCACTGTATGTCATTATATCAGCTGGTTTATATATATTTTTGTATTGTATTTTCTTTTCCTACAGCATTCACAATGATTCATGATTTTTTAATAGATGAATGTTTCTTAATAAATGTTTCTTAATATTTTTTCATTGTATCTTCTTTTCCTACAGCATCCACAATGATTCATGATTTTTTTAGAAGAATGTTTCTTACTAAATGTTTTTTCAATTGTACTTTGGTTCAATTGTCATTGGTTATTGTCCACTGTTGTCCATTGGTTTAGTTTTCCACTGGTTCAATTGTCAGTTGTCCATTGGTTCAGTTGACCACTGGTTCAATTGTCTACTGGTTCAATTGTCACTGGTTCATTTGTCCACTGGTTCAGCTGTCCTAGAACACACATATATATATATATATATATATATATATATATATATATATATATATATATCTGTATATATATGTACAGTAGATATATATATATATATATATATATATATATATATATATATATATATATATATATATATTTATATATATATATGTGTGTGTGTGTGTATGTATGTATATACATATATGTGTGTGTCTTTTTCACTATGTATATGTGTGTAGGCTATTCCCAAACCTAAGTCTAATCAACGAGTTTTGGACTTAGGCCTGGATCCCATCTGCTATATACAGTTTAATTTAAACAATAGTAATTTTAAGGTTGTACAGAGAAAAATCTTTCCATATTTAGGTTAAATTTTCTCCATACATTAACTCATACATATTATATGTTTAAGTTTCCTTGTTCTGGGAAACAAATGACAAAAATTCTCTCTTTTCAAGACTTCCATACACCTTCTCCTTAACCACTTCTTAAGTAAATAAAGGTAACTCTGAGAGTCACGTTTGCTCATTGTTGATTCGTTTCATTTTTATGTTAAATTTTTATGTTAAGTGAAGTTTGTTCTTTAGAAAAAGAAATAATAAAAGGGAAGATAGCAAAATAAAACTACGTTAGATCCATTAACTGAAGCCAGCCAAATTAGATTTGAGTGCTAGAGATAAAAGAAAAAAAATCAACTTTGCCTGAGGGCTAAAATAACGAAAATGGCGTGGCGTACGAAATACAAAGATGACGTAGAATATTACCAGCTTGTTAATTTTTTCGCACAATTTACCTTTCCACAGGTGCTAATTATTTCGGTTATGGATTCTGTTGGTAGCGATAGACAGGTGCCTTTGACTAAAAGAGAAGTAAGTGATGATTTCTCAATGTTTTTGTTAAGATACTATCACAGTTACTTGAAATTTCAGTAAAATGATGGCAGACACCTGTTCATCGTCTAGTTTTATTTAGCCTCTCTTTAAATGATTAACGTTTAATGTAACGTTTGAAATTCAAGAAGACTCTCTAAAATTCCAAGAAATTAAGTGAAAAGTTTATTTTCAATTTTAAAATCCACTTTCTTAAAATAACAAAGGAATGATGTGATTGGCGAGCTTTGTCCAGACAGGCCAAGCATGTGTTGTTTTTGCGTTTTGCATTGTAGTGATGTAAAACACAGCAGAGTAAGAAAACTTTTGAATTTTTATAAAAAATCACAAGTCATATATCAGTGATGTAGTTGAGCGATTTGTATTAATCGTCCAGTGACAATAGATTTAAAAAACGCCGCCATACCAATCTGATGTGGCTGGCAACTTTGCCTAGCAGCTGATTGGTCAAAACGTGGAGTGGTAACTTATCCTCGTCGCTGATTGGTCCAGATTATTTAAAAGGACGACGCCATCCTACCGACAGATTCAAATCGGCCAAGTGAAGGAAGTGTCTCCGTTCAAGTGTTGTTTATATTGATAGTTATTGTGGTGTACTATGTGTGCGGCCGTTTGGTAATGAAGGTAATGTTGGAGAAGAGTTTTTTAAGTTTGCTTTGTCGTAAAAAGGCTGCTTTTTCACTTCAGGAGGACTTAATTGTGGTTAAGTCAAGCAGCCGCGTAGCCAAAGTTTGATTGCCCCGAAGGTCATACAAAAACTGTAGCCCATCTTAGCTGGGGCTAATGATTTCATACCTTAATCTAGGTTTTAAGATCGGCTTTATGAATAAAATTAATATAATTCACATTTGTTAGGATATTCAATAGTTAGTTGTTAGGTAAGCGTAGTTTAGCAAGTCTAGGCTAACCCTCCTCGAATCTCCGTGCGAGGTAGCCCAGACCCAACTGGGGTCCTTTGGTTTTCGTAGGTTAGGTTAATTCCCGTGTTAGGACCACCTTAAAATCAGAATTAGAAGGTAGACCTAGTTAAAGCCCACAGTTCAGAAATGGGCGTAGCCTGTGCTCCTGATAGGCCTATGTTTGGTTGTCTAGGGCTAGGCTAAGTCCAATAGGCCATTACCGCATTTCGTTTGCGACCAATGTACATCTGAAGGTCTCTAGAGTAGGCTAGAGTAGCTAGCCTATAGATGACAGTAAAGTTATTGGCCAGTATTGCGGTTAAATGTAAAGGAGACGGGCGCACGAAGATATCGTTTAACATAAGGGTAAAACGGGACGAGGCTCTAACCCTGGGATACCTCTGAATGGAAGCGTAGTCCATTGTTTCCGATGTTTAGTGGGTAAAACTTTGTAATAGTTGCGTGGCCTGGTTCCTGCCAGTTGCCAACCGGACAGGTTACCATCTTTTGGGGGGTGGTCAGGGCATGGCCCTAAGTTAGATTAGGTAGGTAAGGTCTGGTTAGGTCAGGACCTGGCATTATGGGAAAGGTTTGGTCTGTTTATGTATGAGAAAATTGTTCTGGTCGACAACTGGCGGGAATCAGGCTGCGCAACTATTGTAAAGTTTTACCGATGGCAGAGTAAAGGGTCACAAATTACTTTGGAGGGAGGGGTCTGGGGGACCCCCCCCTCATGGCCAGGTTAGGATGTGGTATTTCAGTTTAGGTTAGGTAAAAGTCAGTCTGGTTAGGTAAAAGTCAGTCTGGTTAGGCCATATCTTGGAAATGCTTACTACAGAAATACCCACTACGCCTACAGTATCCCTGACTCCTTACTCTGCTATTGCTCAGGGTAAAGGTAGTTCTGGTTAGGTTGTATCCCCTCTGAAATGCGTACAGGTAAATGTAGCCTATGCCAGACTGCATGACCCCTCTATTTACATTGACAACATAATGTCATCATGACCTTTTCTCTGATGATGATACTACCTAGATAATGATTTACAAGAAAAACTCAAAAAGGTTTTACCAGAATTTGCATTATTTACAAGTATTCAGATTTGGAGGTAGCCCAAGGTAGGTATACCTGCCCCACTTGAGGTTGCATCTTTTCATTTGTGCATGTACCCTCCACCCACTCTGTCAGACCAACAGAGCTAGTGACGTTCATTAGGTCACTTGACTTTTAGTCACTAGATATGAAGTGTTCTTCTTGTGGAAGTAGCGTATTGTCCACAGCATTATTGGTCTAAAATTCAATTTTACCCCTGGTCCTAAGACAAATTGTGTTAATACTTCTGTGAAATTTTAATTCCTTGCTAAAGATTTAAACTGTTTCTGTGACTTTTGTTTAAAGCATTTTTAACAAGGTCTATCGTATTGCAATAAATTGCTAATGACCCATTGGTTAAAATAGTTCACTAAATCAAGGATTTACTGTAAAGCACTGTAGGCATTACTTGTTCTTTGCAGCGTCCCTTCAGCCCCTAGCTGCAACCTTTTTCATTCCATTTACTGTGCCTCCTTTCATATACTCTTTCATCTTACTTTCCACCCCATCCTAAAACTTGATTCATGGTGCAATTGCGAGGTTTTTGCCCTGTTACACCTTTTAAACCTTCTTACTGTCAATTTCCCTTTCAGCGCTGAATGACCTTGTAGGTCCCAGTGCTTGGCCTTTGGCCTAAATTCTATATTCTGTTCTATTCTATTGCATAACTGGATGTAGGCTGTAATTAAATAGGAATTAGACTTAAATTATAAGCTACTTAAACCATGAGTCCAAGTTTTGACAGTTAAGCCTGACCGAACCTTGACAGTGGCATAATAGCACACTCTAACATGTAATGCCCACTACTGCAGACCTACAATATTCTTAGCTTAAGCTGTAACTTCTAGTCAGCATTCCCAGTTTGGCTAGCTTCTTTTTTTTTATAGAAAAATGCACAAACCTTTATTTCTCTGACTGTTTATCTTTTATTTATTTTTTCCCATTTTATTGGTACAAGTCAACTGGTTTTTGCAGTTACCCTTTTCTCAGTAAATATTGATTGCCTTCGGTCATGTGGTGATTAATGTGGTCACTATTTTTGGCAATTTTACTTTCAGGCTAATTTAATTCATGAAGCATTGGCCAGTAATGAAATTTATATATTTCTTATCTTTGTGATTTATCCCTGTCCAAAAAAAAGGGGGGGGCTGGTTAATACTAATTTTTTTTTTTTTACCAATACCAAATTGGGAATGGACTAGCCCTAGAAGTTATAGTTAGATGGAATAGACTAGGAATGGGTGCAAGAAGTAATTTAATCATGTTAGACGAATACCTCAGCATTAGAGCCTCGATGGCTTGGTTGGTAGAGTGGCAACCACAGACTTCATAGAAGCCTTTGGCGAGGGTTCAGTCCCCGCAGCCGACCAGTCAGAGGCGGAAACTTTGCTATCCATGTAGACATCTCGGGATTACGTATGTAATCAACGGATAGGTTTGCTGAAAGCAAATGGATGTTACAGACTAATACACACATAAACAAAGCCACTCCAACATCTTCTAAAAACATAAGACACCTCACACGTCTCGAACTGTCGGACTACCCGCCCAGTTCTCCTCGTGCTGCTGGGAGAAAGGGAGCGGGGGTTTCGGTAATACATGTACACATTCGTTACCGGGGTCTAAGCGATGTCAGGCAGGGCAGCTGGTCGAGGTTACGGCCTACCCCACCGCCAAATCAAAGTCCTTCAAAGAAGGCACCGTGCTTACCCCATATAAAAATGGGTATAAAAGCACGTTAAAACGAAGAAGAAGAAGAAGACGAATACCTCAGCATTGAGTAAAGAAAAAACACAGACTACAGAAATATGTAGACCTGGTCTTGGGACTAGTTTTGAATTTAGTGTACAAAACCCTGACTACTAAATTCATCTCAAGAAGCTTGACATTTTGTATTCTTCTGATAAATTATAAGCTGTATAGTATTATAGTTAGAGGGTATATTGTACCAGCAGTTATTTCCAGGAGAGCATGTTAATTTTCCTGTTAAGCTGATTAAATCTAGGATTGTTAGAGATTGTTATTACCTGAAACTTGGGTGCCTTGTCAATTTCTTTTGAGTGGAGCACCATGAAGAACAGTTTAAACAAAGAATTTGACTGGGCTGAGTAGGTTTTAATTATTGGTGGTTATTATTCTAACCTTCACACATAAAAAGGTAAGATCACTAGAAATAACCCCTGGGCATGTCAAACCCTCTAACTGCAGTGATAGTATACAGCCTGTAATTCATTTTAGGAATAAAAAGTTTAGTCTCCTGACATGAGGCTGACCCCACCGTTAAAAAAACTAAAGCGATCTACCAGTTCCGATGTCATGTGAGAGGGTGCCCCAGCACTTGTTCGACATTGCACTAAGTGAAGTGTACCTTAGTTTTATCATGCACTACGTTAAGTGTACCTTTGTTTTACCGGACAACTGAGCTGATTAACAGCTCTCCTAGGGCTGGCCCAAAGGATTAGACTTATTTTGCGTGGCTAAGAACCAATTGGTTACTTAGCAACGGGACCTACAGCTTATTGTGGAATCCGAACCACATTATAGCGAGAACTGAATTTCTATCACCAGAAAAAAATTCCTCTAACTCTTCATCAGCCGGCCGGAGACTCGAACTCGGGCCTGACGAGTGCCAGTCCACAGCTCTACCGACTCTCCCAGTGAAGAGCTCTCGACCTTGCACTGCACATGTGCTGCCCTTGCACCTTAGCAGCACTCCATATTTTAAAAGAAAAGCACTTCCTTGGCCAAACATTCCCTCTTCGTATGAATATATGGAAACCCATTATAAAAATAACCATTTTTTACGATAATGATGCCACCAACCAACACCCCTCAGCGAGATGCTTTAAAGAACCAAACCTGTAGATTATCCTGAGCCAGCCCTCTGTCAGGCAGTTGTTGGAATTATGGTAAAAGACCGTCATCCTTCATAATCAATTACCTGGTTTATGTGGAAAAGGGTGTCAGAGAACCATCTCCATAGCATGAAAACAGCTCCCGCCCTCCATCTCCTCACTATTATGACCAGAAACTGCATTATAATTCAGTACTTCTCAGATTTTCTTTTAGGCCATGTTGTGTTGAACTTCAGCAAAACTTTAACAGCCATATTTTACATTTAAGTGTTTTGTTACATTATACCGTACAGTATATTTATACAGTATTGGTTAAATGGAAAATTTTCCGTGTCTATACCTTCCTTTTGATGAAATGGATGTAGGACAATTATATTTCCCTAACAGAACAAGGAAAAATAGAGTATAAATTAAACTCGGGATGCAGCCATAATTTTTAATCATACATTCTGAAGATTATTCATTCTAATAATGTGCAGAGGAGTCTGAAGATTAGTTCCTCATTGGATGGGTGGGTACCATTCTCAGCTAATACTCTGCTGGCCCCACATTCGATTCTCTGACTGGCCAATGAAGAAATAAATTAGAGGAATTTATTTCTGGTGATAGAATTTCATTTCTCGCTATAATGTGGTTTGGATTCCACAGTGAGCTGTGTGTCCCGTTGCTAGATAACCAGTTGGTTCTTAGCCATGTAAAATAAATCTAATCCTTCGGGCCAGCCCTAGGAGAGCTGTTAATCAGCTCAGTGGTCTGGTTAAACTAAAGTATACTTAACTTATTCATTCTAATGTGCAGAAGAGTCTGAAGATTATTCATTCCAATGTGCAGAGGAGAGCCAGACTGACCTACCTACATAATATCATACACACAAACACTACAGTTAACTGAATACCTGTATACTATTCCTGTTCCCTTACATATTGCATAGTATCCACAATCTGAGATAGCTGGCCATGCTTTACATTTCTCATGACACTTGCTCCATAATATTAATCATATGTTGTTAGGTGGAAAGATGAGGGTAGAAGGAAGATGGAAATAAAATATAATGGTAGAAGCAGAGGTATAGTAAAATATAGAAAACCTTAGAACTATACAACAGGTAATTATAACTAGAACTAGATTGTAATAAACTTTAGAATTAGAACATAAGTCAGACATAATGTACAGCACAGTAACTAGAATTAGTTAGTATTACTTGAAACAACCAGAATTAATTTTAGCAAGCCAACATTAGAAATCAGTGCTAGATAAATAAAACAAACAAGAACATCAGTATTACTAATGGATGTTTGAGACAGTCGGTTGATCTCTTTTGTGAAATAAGTTAGTTCTTCGCACTCTGTTCATGATGAAGACGTATTCTGTGTTGGAATCCATCAATGGAATGCTTAATTTTCATATGCCCAGTCATCAGTCCTCCAGAAAGTACTTTTCCTTTGTCTGAGAAGGGAGTGTTTGCCCTATCCTTATGACTGGGAAATGCCTCTAGGTTGTTGTCAGCCTGGGCCCACTGCCATTTGATATTCCTTCTGCATTACCTCAAAGTTTGGCTAGTTCTAGTGCCATTGGAGATGCAATTGCTCCAAGACATGTCAGGAACTGGAGATCATGATGAACTGGAGGAAGTCAAATCTTGTGTCTAGGCAGCAGAAAAAGTACCTGTCAGGACAGGAACAACTAACTACTTTGGCAGGTTGTCTTTGGAGAAGTTTTGCCTCATGGGCACTGCTGCCATCTCTCACTTTATCGGCATCACGAGTAGCTTTGATCTGCATCCAGCAACCTTCCTTGCTCCTTGCGCCCTTAAGCTGGGAAATTGGAGAGGACATAACCTCTGGATAGGATAACAGGAACCTCCGCAGGGGATCTGGTCTTTTCAAGTGTGGACAGATGACCATGTGATAAGCCCCTCTAGTGTTGACCAAAGACACTATTATAGTAGCAGCAGAATTTTTAAGATAGTTGGGACTAAGTGATTCATACATCCTTACAAGGAGAAAGGCTCTTTTAGCTTTATAGAACAATGGAGATTGGCCTGTTTGTCACATGGCTAAACAATTCGTTCTTGGTGTATTGTCCTCCTGTTCCAGACCTAGTGTTGCCTCTCAAGATGCCTTCCAGCACCCATGGGACGATTTGGATGTCTACACCTTTCTGCCATAAAGTCTAATTTGCCTAGTGACTCTTTGTTGGCCCCATGCTGAGTAATATCTCAGTCTGCCAGCTCAGCTGATTAAAGCGTCCAGAAAAAATTCTCCCATAGACTACCGTTCTTTGTTAGTCACACCAGTTTATATTAACCGTTAATCATCACGTTGGTGGCTATCTAGGAACGCTTGCAAGAAAGAGAGGCTTTTATTGCAGGATTGCACAGATCTGACTGTTTCCAGAGGTCCTCAGCTGCCATGTATCATGGAAAGTTGGCCATCTTCTGTGATTTAACTTTAGCAGGATGCAACTTCTTCATCCACCCTTATAGAGACAGTCTCTTTTTAGTCCCAGCAGTAAAAGGCTATTGCTCTGCCTTCAACCAGGTCTTCTGGCTGAAGGGCATGGATTAATTACTCAGTATGTTATCAGTGCTCTTGAGGAATGTCGAACAGTCTTGCACACCTCTGGAACTAACATGAGTGTATAGTCCATAAGTTTTTCAGCTAAAGATTTAAAGAAAAAAAAAAGTGGGATATGACTTCCATCCACAGCTTAATTCAGATGTCTGTGGTTCTTTTAGGTAGGCCTCTGACTGAGATGATATTCTCAGGACTTTTTCTGACAAAGTATGTTGGGGAATTTCATGGCCTTTTGTCCCACGTGTGACACTTGGAGGGTTGGAAATCTGTTATTACAGTTATTCCTAAGTTATGGCGAAAACTCAGAACGTCATCATTTCAGATGAGAGGTCAAAGTTTCTAAACTCCCTCAGACAGGTGGTGTCCAGGAACACCCATTCTTCATAGGTTTAAGATGCAATCATATGGGTGC
Organism: Macrobrachium rosenbergii; assembly: GCF_040412425.1. NCBI lineage: Eukaryota > Metazoa > Arthropoda > Malacostraca > Decapoda > Palaemonidae > Macrobrachium > Macrobrachium rosenbergii. The sequence continues at coordinate 62,732,814 of NC_089788.1, read as the reverse complement.
AAACTTCAGTTCAGATCAATCACAAAAACTCCCTTAACTTTCTTAAGGCAAACACAAAAACAATCATGGAAAAGATGCAGGATTAGATGATAGGCAAAATATTTGAACAAAAAATAAAAACTTTTTATCACAGTCTCAACCAACCAACATAGTCTTGATACTAAATAAAAGGGGGGGACTTCTGGCAGGAGAATGGGGAGACTCCCTACTAACCCAGTTGCTGTTAGTTAACCACATAGTTACCAATCTTCAGTGACCATTTTAAGCTCGTGCTGAGAAATTTTCGTATGGAAAGGCTCTAATTTGTCTACCTAGACAAAATACAGATTACTTTAAATCAGATGATTTCCATATACCCATCAGTCAGGTTAAAGTTCCTTGGCTTTGTCTGCATTGGGACAGTCTACCAGTCAAAAGCTCTGCATTTGACTGTCATCTGCTTCATAGGTGTTCATTCATGCACAGCCTATTTCAATGACATGTTGACCCTGGCATTCTCAGATGAGCAATTGCTCCTTGATTGCGATTGTCTTCACTTTGTCATGATCTGTAGATGGGGGATCAACTGGCAGGAGTCAGAACTTCAACCCTGGCAGTATATAGGCATGCTGATCAAATTGTTGGTGCCAAGATGCTTTCCTACAGATTTGGATCAGCAAGTTCAGGGAGGTAGTGCAGACCCTGTTCAGAATGGAACAACATGCTTATCATTGGCAGGTTTTCCTCAGTGAAGTCATATGATGTGCAGTCTGAGGGGCAAATACCCCACCTCTAAAGATGCTTCCTTTTTAGTTCCATCGAAAGGGTGAGGAATGCATCTGGAGTTCTGTTTAGGAGAAATGCACTCTTCTTTGAACCTTTTCGGTATCTTAGACATCTCTCAGTTACCCAACTTTCAGTGAAAACATTTTTTTTTTCTGTTGACCATGTAGGGTTTTCAAGCTGGTCAGTTCAGGTTTTGGTTGGATACATCATAATTTTATTTTTTTTGTTTTCTGTTACGAAAACTTGTAAAAGTTGATACAGTACTGCTATTTGAAAATACTCTACATTATGTCAATATAGTGTGCAAGTTTTTTTTTTTTTCTCCATCCTGACTTAATTGTGTACAATTGTGATGGAAGTATCATCATTGGAATACATTTGGCTTTTTCCATGAGAATGTAAAGGTTTCATGGGTTAAGACAACTACAAGGTAGGGTGATTGGCTGTTCTGCAAAATTGATGTCCTTTGGTTTTTGTGGGAACTACATGGTTATACTTTTTAAAAATTTCATTTAAGGATGTGGAGCATTTGTTTATCATTTATGCTTCAGTGGTTAATTTGGGATGATGTGTAATAATTGCTCTTTACTTTACGTTTCAGACAAGATGACTTTAAACCGACGACTTCTGAAAAGGGCGAATTCGCCCCTTAAATCGCCGAAACGCATGAATACCTCTATGAGGAAGAGAGCACTAATTAAGCAGCTGAGTAGTGATATACAGTTTGGAGCTGCTTCAAAAGCTAATGTTAAAGTTGTTGTCAGAATTCGGCCTTATAATTCTAGGGAGCTTGAGAATGGTTCACGGTAAGTTTATACATTTGAATCTTGTACTAATTATTTTCATCAGGGACTGCAATTTGTAAAACTTCATAGATGATTTTTCTCATTTGCTAAGTCAGTGTAAAGTTTCTTTGTCAAATAAAATAAATTGTACGGTCAGGACTTGAATCTCTTATTCCTGTCAGCAGTTTATTGCTATTTGGCAATAGTTTAACCTTACTTTTTTCTTACAATGAGTTTACAATATTAAAGCCATGGGTTTTACTATTTTAGGTCAGTTGTGAAAGTTGTGGATGAGCATATGATGATTTTTGACCCTAAAGAAGATGAAGAAGACTTTTTCTTCAAAGGAGTTCGTCAACGCACAAGAGATTTTAATAGGCGTCAGCACAGAGAGCAAAAGTTTATCTTTGAGAGAGTGTTTAATGAAGAATCGACGAACAAAGAGGTTTATGAAGAGACTACAAAAGATATCATAGATACAATCCTTTCTGGATACAACTGTTCTGGTAAGCTTATCCATTTTTTGTCAAATGATTGCCCAACAAAAGTAGACCGTGATTTCACAGTTCCAAGTTGTTGAATTTAGCTACAATTTTTAAACTACTAAGTACCAGGTTTGCTCTTAAGTTATTAGGGTGAGTTACTAAGGTGTGACCTCAAAGTGAGATGACGCTTAATCGATGCATTGGTGGTTTTTTATATTGTATGGTTCTCTGGATGAGTCTGTCAAATGGTGACAATTTTGCAAACAGTGTCATTTTTCTGTTTTTAGAGCATAGCTTTATTTCATAACCAATACAGGTAATATAAGTAGGTCCAGCAGATTAACCCTTAAACGCCGAGCCTCTATTTACAAAAACGTCTCCTGTATGCCGGCGGCGTTCGTTGAGTTAGCGCCGAAGCGGAAAAATATATATATATTTTTTTTTTTCAAAAAATCACAGCACGCTTAGTTTTTAAGATTAAGAGTTCATTTTTGGCTCCTTTTTTTTTGTCATTGCCTGAAGTTTAGTATGCAACCATCAGAAATGAAAAAAAAAATATCATCATATATAAACATTGGAATATATGAAAGCGAAAAAAAAAAACATATAATTGTATACAAATCATGCTGTAAGCACAACGGTTAAAGCTAATGAGTTAATTTTTTTTAGTTGTATTGTACACTAAATTGCGATGATTTTGGTATATAATAAATTGTAAAACGATCAAAGCAACACAGAGAAAATATTATCACAAAATGATGCATGAATTTGTAAATGGACGTAAAAAAATGTTTTTTTTTTTTTAAATTCACCATAAATCGAAATATTGTGCTAGAGACTTCCGTTTGTTGAAAAATGAAGCTAATTGATTGAATATTACTAGAATGTAAGTGTTTTAGCTTACAATTGCAGTTTTCGACCATTTCGGTCGAGTTAAAGTTGACCGAAAGTCGAATTTTTTCTGTTTATCGTGGTTTATATGAAAATATTTCAAAACTGATAAAAGCTACAACCATGAGTTATTTTCTGTTGTATTGTACATGAAATTGCGCACATTTTCATATATAAAATTTTATGTAACAACTAATATAAAACGGTATGTAACGACTAATATAAAACAGTGCAAATATTACAACAACGAGACAAAAGAATTTCTGAGATGTTCGGCCGAGTTACCGCGCAGACGTAAGGAAAATGTTTTTTTGAAAAATTCACCATAAATCGAAATATTGTGCTAGAGACTTCCAATTTATTGCAAAATGAAGGTAAACGATTGAATATTACTAGAATGTAAGAGTTTTAGCTTACAATTGCGTTTTTTTACCATTTCGGTCAAGTTAAAGTTAACCGAAGGTTGAAATTTTGGCAGTTATCGTGATTTATGTGAAAATATTTCAAAACTGATAAAAGCTACAACCATGAGCTATCTTCTGTTGTATTCTACATGAAATGCGCACATTTTCATATATGAAACTTTATGTAACGACTAATGTAAACGATGCAAACATTACAACAACATGACGAAAGAATTTCTGAGATGTTTGGCGAGTTACGCATGAGACGTAAGGAAAAAGTTTTTTTTTCAGAAATTCACCATAAATCGAAATATTGTGCTAGAGACTTCCAGTTTGTTGCAAAATGAAGGTACATGATTGAATATTACTAGAATGTAAGAGTTTTAGCTTATAATTGTGTTTTTGACCATTTCGGTTGAGTTAAAGTTGACCGAAGGTTGAAATTTTGGCAGTTATCGTAATTTATATGAAAATATTTCAAAACTGATAAAAGCTACAACCATGAGTTATTTTCTGTTGTATTCTACATGAAATTGCGCACATTTCCATATATAAAACTTTATGTAACGACTAATATAAAACAGTGCAAACATTACGTAAAAACGTGTGAAAGAATTTCTGGCGCGGACGTAAGGAAAACTTTTTTTTTTTTTTTTTTTTTTTTCCACCATAAATCGAAATATTGTGCTAGAGACTTCCAATTGGTTGCAAAATGAAGGTAAATGATTGAATATTACTAGAATGTAAGAGTTTTAGCTTACAATTGCGTTTTTTTACCATTTCGGTCGAGTCAAAGTTGACTGAAGGTTGAAATTTTGGCAGTTATCGTGATTTATATGAAAATATTTCAAAACTGATAAAAGCTACAACCATGAGTTATATTCTGTTGTATTGTACATGAAATTGCACATTTTCATATATAAAACTTTATGTAACGGCTAATATAGAACAGTGCAAAAAAACGACAAAATGACAAAAGAATTTCTGAAATTTTCGGTCGAGTTACCACGCTTTTTAGAAAGTTTTTTCAAAAATTCACCATAAATCGAAATATTGTGCTAGAGACTTCCAATTTGTTGCAAATGAAGGTAAATGATTGAATATTACTAGAATGTAAGAGTTTTAGCTTACAATTGCATTTTTCGACCATTTCGGTCGAAGTCAAAGTTGACCGAAGGTTGAAATTTTTTGTAGTCGACGTACAGTACATCCACTTGGCACCCAACAGACAATTTTAGTTGATGTATGATACGTCCAGTAGGCGTTTAAGGGTTAATATACGTGTCACAAATGTGGTGAAAGGTTGCTCAATTTAAACTTATATGTATTAGATAGATGTGCAGATTAGGGAAATGTTGGTACGTAAGCTTAGAGAATATCATGTTACATTTAGGAAATGCCCTGTTCAATGACTAACATTTACATATAAAAAGATGAGTACACTTAATTTGTATAAATTTGTATACTGCATAGAAATCATCTTTTACCTACCTATGCTTATTTATATACCAGTACAGTAAACCCCCCGTATTCGCGTTCTCACAATTCGCGGACTCAAGTATTCGGGGATTTTTCTGTGGAATGTATCTACCCATTATTCACGGAAAATTCGCCCATTCGTGGTATTTTTCACTGAGAAATATTCACTAATTACTGTATTTTCATATAATTTTCATGACTAAATGCACTTTTTGTGATAAAACTATCAAAATACTCAGGTATAAGCATTTTTAGAGGGTTTTTCTTGTGATTAGGTTATCAAAATAGGCAGTTCTAAGTGTTTTTAGAGGGGTTTTAAGTATTCGCAGTTTTTAGCTATTTGTGGGGGGTGCGATATGCATCCCCCGCGAATACGGGGGGTTTCCTGTACATTAAAAAAAAGTGGGTAATATTGAAATAGTAATATCCCATATTTAAATGCGTCTCACTCTTGTGACCTGGACTGTTTAATAAAAATAACCCAAATGACTCAGCCTGTGAATTCAGAATTCATAACCACTTAAAATCAATCATGTCTTAGTTACTGTCCAACTTTCAACCAACTAAATTTATTGGAAAAAAATGATTTTATCAGTCTTCATCATTTTCAGTTTATCCAATTAAAGTTCATCAATAGGGCCTGCTGTATGGGAGTAATAATGTTAATTGAGTGGTCTGGTGAAACTATTAATAATAATAAACTAAAAAAAATTGTCAATTGCATTAACGTTTTGAAAAATCTTGTTTTGAAGTCCTCTCCAAATATGCTTGAAGTGGTGAACCTTCTTTCTCGCTGCACCAGTAGTTAGTAACAATATGAAGTGGAATAAAGACAGGCAAGTGATTCCAGTAAAGAACTTGCCATTGAAAAAGAGAATTTAAAACCAGTCAACCACCACCATTCATAAATGACTTTTTGGCAACGCTCGCACCTCAGCTCAGGATACAAGGGAGAATAGTCTTGACTTGAGATTTCATGGGGAGTGTACTGAAACTCCTCATCCCAGTACGTGTTGTATATATATTTGCCCATAAATATACTCGGGGATTGTTGCTGGTTTTAGTTATCTTTTATATGTCAGCTGTACTTGTAATTTTGCAAAATAAAGGACAAAAAATATTAGAACATGTATAACTCAATAAAAGGTAACTACTCCTCATCTCCGTACATCTCACAAATATTTGTCCATAAACATACTCATGGATTGTTGCTGATTTTTGTTTTTATCATTTTGGTATGAGTGCTGTAATTGTGACTTTGCAAAATGAATGAAACAATACTGAAATGTATAAACTGCTAAAATTAGTGTATTTTAGGAATGTCTTGGAAAAGAGGCCCCACATTGGGTTGGAAATATTTGCTTTGAACTTACTTTGGAAGATATAGGAAATTTAAAAAAAAATTTTCTTTTGCCATGTGTATTTGCGTATCTTCGTCTTTCCATTGATTTTTTTTAATTGGCTGATCTTAAAGTTTTCCTGTTTTGGGATATTCCAAGCCCGTAAGGGTTAAGAAGTTGACTAAATAATCTGGGTTAACTTCATAAGTAGTAATAGGAAAATGAAAGTCAAGTAGACCATGAGTAAATGTAGACCTTGACTAAGGCCCAGGTTATATATAGTAATCCCTCAGTTATCTGGATCGCCATTATTTGGAACCTGGCATTATCCAAGACACCCAGACCAAGGCCCTAAACATATATGATAGACCTGTATATATTAAAAAAAATGGAGTAAACTTCCTTCTGATGGTTGGCAATACTGGTCAGCCTCATGAAAATTTTGATGACGCTGCTTACACTCAAACCAATTGAGGAAGGGTTGTTTTTGCGGGGTGGAGGAGTTCTAGAAGTTTCCAAGATTGGGGGCGGTTGGATGGCTGGGTGTCATGTGAGAGGAGGGGCTGTATGGAGAGAGAGATAGAACAATAACTTGGGTATGTTTACACTGAAACCTAAGTGTAGTAAGACACACTCTTTAATTTTTATTTATATTATTTGCTACAGTATTCTCATTTATATGTTTACTGTATTTTCTAATATTTTATTTTTTCAAACCAAAAGATAAATGCCATTGTGAGTGTAGGGTACATACGTGTGCACACACTTTCAATGGCGTCTGAACTTGCTACAGCCTGTATAGTCTTGTCTCGCCTACATTTGAAATTTGCATTTAAATATTTTTATGGTGATTAAGAGATGAAATATCAAGTGATAAAATTCTCGTGTAGTTACATGTGTGATGATCATATTTATATTCCACTAAACAAAGCCTAATACAGTAACACATATTCCTTCAGTATTTTATTTATAATTTGTATTCCTTCACCATGTTACTTATAATTTATGCATTCCTTCACTATATTTATCATTTCTAGTAGTTTTCTGAAAATGAATTTGCTTTGAATAGTCATCATAAAGAAATGCCAAATGTACTAAAGATTTATGGTAGATGTACTAGGCCAGGCTTTCAAACAAGATTACCAAACTTAAGGCTTATGCATCAATTCATAACCATATCTTATTAACAACCACTTTTCTAAAGAACTGACATAAACAAATAAATTGGGAAACAGCCATTTTGCAATTTTGAGGGTGTTACTTTAATATAAAGTATGTTAGTTTACCTTTGTATACCCTTTTATATTTATGTAGAAAAATAAAAAGAGTTCCATTAATACATTAGTTTCTTTTAGCAACTAAAAATTATTATAATTTTTCGCTAGTAGGCTCAAGCAGCTGATTCTGAGAACGTAAACTTTAGAAATGGCGGGACGATCTTTTTTTTTTTTTTTTTTATGTACATATGATTATGATATACCAAAACAATACAGTATAAATGGATTCTTTAAGTAAAATAAGTTACCTCATATACTTCTGCAATGCTCAATCTTGCGTATCGTGCGACCCCCAAATTTTCACCCGTAAAAAATTATTTAATCATGTATTTTGTGTATCATGCACGTTCGTTTTTTGAGAGACCAAATTACAGTAGACTAACCTCTTTGCCTCCATCTCTTTATCTGTCCCATCTTCTAGTTAATTAAAATGTAACAGAGGAAAATAAAAGTATCATTAGTAACATTATTCTTGTTGCTAAATGCATCCAGCGAGAAACAGTTGTTTTGCTATGAACAACCGAATTAGATAACACCTGTTTTGCTTGCATTTCAACCAAAATACAATAGTAAAAAATTGCTATACTGTAGTTATGTTACAAATGACGTTAAGTAGAATAGGACTGATATTTTTACATTATACCCTTATTCGCTATGGAGAAAAGATCGGCAAGAAAATATACTGCTAAATTTAAGCTGCAAATTGTAGATGAAGCTGAGAAGACAGTGTTTAAGCTGCTAATAGCTATATATTATCATACATCAGCAACATGGATGAAACTGCCATAAACTTCGATATTGCATCAAACTCGACCCTAAATAAAATTGGAGAAAAGTATTTTAATCAAAACTACTGGGCACAGAAGAACACATTTTACTGTTGTTTTCACGCCGATAAAAGATAAATTTGTAAAGCTTGTATTATGATGAAATAAAGTGAAAATAGCAAACGAAATCTCTTTATTTTTTACACAAAAAACATGCCCCGATCGCCATCTATTCATGAAAAAATAACTAAATTTAATTCACATGACATTTAAATCATTTCTACCTGAAAACACTTTGTATAATGAAAAATAACCTTGTCCCATTTAAATAGAGAATCTAGGGATGCATTTACGCTAACTAGAAGGAAGAAAATCCCTCTTAATTGGGTTAAATATGGCAAAATAAACTCGCCTCGTAATCGCCCTCAGCTGAGTTCCAAACCAAAACATTGATTGCTATGTTTGTATTTTATAATACAGTAGTAACGCATGAGAATACATGTTATTGGATACAGTGAAGGAAAGCATAACTTTTTAAAGATCCATGGAAAAGATGCATATTCATTATGTTTGCATTTTATAATACAATAATATGTGAATATTACATACACTAATTTTATATCTCAAGTGCTGCGACCCCCTTAAGATTAGCTTCAAAATTAGTTCTTCAAATGTTGCATGATACGTGAGTATATACGATACATTACATTACAGTACCTTTATCTATTATCAATACCATTCCCTGTATTTTGAAAACAGCTGTAGTAGCTCATTTCATTCATGCAAATGGATACTGTGAGTGTAACACCTTGGCTAGCCTAGGTCAGTAGTTCACACATGCACATTTTGTATCTTGTGTATAGTAATACAATATGGTAACAACTAATAAGAAAGTTGCTGTATAAAAATACATAAATGGTCATAAAACCATGGTAGGCAGTATGTAAACACACACACTCTACCTGCCTTCTGAACTGTGTCCTTTACGAGAGAGAAAAAGGTTTTTTTTTTTTTTTTTCCTCCAGTGTATTTATGCAGTCTCTTTTGTTACAAATAATGGGATTAAAGATGGAAATTGCTGTATACATAAAGTTTTATGTTGAAAGTTTGATAGTTGTTGTTTATAAGCATTTGGGGTGTTTACAGTTGTGTGGTATTGACAAGGTTAGGTGAGGAAGTGTATGGAGTTGCCCTAGAACACCTAGATTTTTTTTTACTCTCCATTGTCCAGATTTTGCCGTTACTCGACGGCTCCATGGCTCTATTTATCTGGATAATTAAAGAATTACTGTATTATTTACTTTCATGTACATTCCTGAATGATATGCAGTTGTTGATACAAAACAGTATTCTAAAGCAAGCAAGCAAGCAAGCTTGCTCTCTCTCTCTCTCTCTCTCTCTCTCTCTCTCTCTCTCTCTCTCTCTCTCTCTCTCTCTCTCTCTCTCTCTCTCTCTCTCTCTCTCTCTCTCTCTCTCTCTCTCTCTCTCTCTCTCAATGAGTCAATGAGTAAGAAGAGGGATTGGATTCTTTAGAAAGAATAATTTTTTAAAAACCAGCACCAAGCCTTATAGAGAGTATTGCTTGAATTCTAAATTAACTGAAGTGTTGAGTTGTTCTAGTAGCATATTTTAAGGCAATTAATAGATAGTGACTTGAACTTCATCCAGCTCTTATATTCCCTCTTGTGTTAGTACAGTATTTGCGTATGGTGCAACTGGTGCTGGGAAGACATTCACTATGCTTGGGAAGCCAGAATGCCCAGGGATCACCTTCCTCACCCTTATGGAGCTGTACCGTCGCATTGATGAGCTGAAAGAAGAAAAGATTTGTGAAGTTGGCGTCTCCTATTTAGAGGTTTGTAATTCCTTATATTGATGCATAAAAAGTGGACTACTGTTTATAATTAGATTCTGTTGCTAAAATGCTGATTCTGGTATGTTATTCTTGTAATTTTTTTCTGACAGGTTTATAACGAGACTGTTCGAGATTTACTACGATTAGGTAAACCCTTAAATGTGCAGGAAAATGGATCCCAGGTTTTAGTTCCTGGTCTCTCGCTTCACAAACCAAAGGATGCTGATGATATATTGAAAATGCTAGAATTTGGGAATCAAAACCGAACCCAGCATCCCACAGATGCCAATGCAGAGTCCTCAAGGTCTCATGCTGTCTTTCAAGTAAGTTTATTGTTGTTTTTATTATGTTTTTATGAAAGGGTTAAGTTCTGCATTTCTTCTTGTCCCTACTTTTACATATTGTACACGTTAAAGCATTGGTTTTCATTCAGAGTACTATATTTGATTTGATATAAGTTAGTTAATTTGATTTTATTAATGACAAAACCTTCAGGCCAATCATATTTGATTCTTTGTTTTGATGTAGTTGACTGGTTAACCCTTAAATGCCGAGCCTCTATTTACAAAAGTGTCTGCCATATGCCGGCGGGGTTTGGGAGTTAGCGCCGAAGCGGAAAGAAAGTTTTTTCAAAAAATCACAGCACTCTTAGTTTTTAAGATTGAGTTCATTTTTGGCTCCTCTTTTTCTCATTGCCTGAAGTTTAGTATGCAACCATCAGAAATTGAAAAAAAAAAAATATCATTATCATATATAAATATTGGAATATATGACAGCACAAAAAAAAAATTTTTTCATATATAATTGTTTACAAATCGTGCTGTGAGCAAAACGGTTAAAGCTAATGAGCTATATATTTTTTTTTTTTTTTTTTTTTTTTTTTGTATTGTACACTAAATTTTTTTTATTTTTTTGTATTGTACACTAAATTGCAATGATTTTGGTATATAACAAATTGTAAAACGATCAAAGCAACATAGAGAAAATATTATCACAAAATGATGCATGAATTTGTAACGCTGCTGGACGAAAAAAAAAACGTTTTTTTCAAAAATTCACCATAAATCGAAATATTGTGCTAGAGACTTCCCGTTTGTTGCAAAATGAAGGTAAATGATTGAATATTACTAGAATGTAAGAGTTTTAGCTTACAATTGCATTTTTCGACCATTTCGGTCGAGTCAAAGTTGACCAAAGGTTGAAATTTCGGCACTTATCGTGATTTATATGAAAATATTTCAAAACTGATAAAAGCTACAACCATGAGTTATTTTTTGTTGTATTCTACATGAAATTGCGCACATTTTCATATATTAAACTTTATGTAATGGCTAATATAAAACGGTGCAAAAATTACAACAAAGTGACTAAAGAATTTCTGAGATTTTCAGCAGAGTTAGCGCACGTGGACGTAAGGAAAAAGTTTTTTTTTTTAAATTCATCATAAATCGAAATATTCTGCTAGAGACTTTTCGTTTGTTGCAAAATGAAGGTAAATAATGGAATATTACTAGAATGTAAGGGTTTTAGCTTACAATTGCATTTTTTTACCATTTTGGTTGAGTCAAAGTTGACCGAAGGTTGAAATTTTGGCACTTACCGTGATTTATATGAAAATATTTCAAAACTGATAAAAGCTACAACCATGAGTTATTTTTTTGTATTCTACATGAAATTGCACACATTTTCATATTAAAACTTTATGTAACGGCTAGTATAAAACTGTGCAAAAATTATGACGAAGTGACTAAAGAATTTCTGAGATTTTCAGCAGAGTTGGTGCGCGGACGTAAGGAAAAAGTTTTTTAAAAAATTTACCGTAAATCGAAATATTGTGCTAGAGACTTCTTGTTTGTTGCAAAATGAAGGTAAATGATTGAATATTACTAGAATGTAAGAGTTTTAGCTTACAATTGCATTTTTCGACCATTTCGGTCAAGTCAAAGTTGACCGAAGGTTGAAATTTTGGCACCTAATGTGATTTATATGAAAATATATCAAAATTGATAAAAGCCACAACCATGAATTATTTTTTGTTGTATTCTATATGAAATTGTGCACATTTTCATATATAAAACTTTATGTAACGGCTAATATAAAACTGTAAAAATTACAACAATGTGACTAAAGAATTTCTGAGATTGATAGAGCCTGACGCCGTCTCTTCCAAACACGTGTGTGTTCGTCGTCCATCGGAGTGGCTAGACGTTTGGCATCGTCACAAACAGAAACATACACACAGTTTGATACAGAAGATTCGTTGGACCATTATGAGTACATGATTAGAATGCTTGCATGGCAATGCAAGTAGTGGTGATTGTACATACATCAAGACAACAATGGTTAGGGAGAAACAGACGGAAATATTGTATGGTTGAAATTGCGTTCCTTTAGAGAAAGAAAACGAGATGCTCATGTTGTCCTGTCCACTCCGATGGACGACGAACACATGAACACACGTGTTTGGAAGAGACGGCGTCAGGCTCTTACAAGATTTTCAGCAGAGTTAGAGCGGACGTAAGGAAAAAGTTTTTTTAAAAAATTCACCATAAATCAAAATATTGTGCTAGAGACTTCTTGTTTGTTGTAAAATGAAGGTAAATGATTGAATATTACTAGAATGTAAGAGTTTTAGCATACAATTGCATTTTTCAACCATTTCGGTTGAGTCAAAGCTGACCGAAGGTTGAAATTTTGGCATTTATCGTGATTTATATGAAAATGTCAAAATTGATAAAAGCTATAACCATGAGTTATTTTTTATTGTATTCTACACGAAATTGCGCACATTTTCATATATAAAACTTTATGTAACGGCTAATACAAAACAGTGCAAAAGTTACAACAAAGTGACTAAAGAATTTCCGAGATTTTCAGCAGAGTTAGCGCGGACGTATGGAAAAAGTTTTTTCTAAAATTTACCATAAATTGAAATATTGTGCTAGAGACTTCCAATTTGTTGCAAAATGAAGGTAAATGATTGAATATTACTAGAACGTAAGAATTTTAGCTTACAATTGCATTTTTCGACCATTTTGGTCGAGTCAAAGTTGACCGAAGGTTGAAATTTTGGCTTTTAATGTGATTTATATGAAAATATGTCAAAATTGATAAAAGCTACAACCATGAGTTATTTTTTGTTGTATTCTACATGAAATTGTGCACGTAGAATACATTTTCATATATAAAACTTTATGTAAAAGCTAATAGAAAACGATGCAAAAATTACGACAAAGTGACTAAAGAATTTCTGAGATTTGCAGCAGTTAGCTGATGCTTTCTTTTGGGATAAGAAGAAATTCGCGCATGCGCAGCTGGGTTACACTTGTAAACAAAACAACAGCATGATCCGTGAACTCCCAGCATCCCTAATGGCGCGTGATTTAAAATTTTTCGCAAACGAGGCCTATCAGTATTTTTCCGCGAATATTTAAAAAACTTTTTGTAGTCAACGTATTTTACGTCCACTTGGCACCCGACAGACAACTTTTGTCGACGTAAAATACGTCTTGTCGGCGTTAAAGGCTTAATCTACCCATTGAATAATAACAATAATGAAGACTATGAAGAACAAACATGTTTTTGTTCTTCACAAATACACTGTCGTTCTTTACATAGAATTTAGCTTGCGAACTAGCTGGAATGGCTGTTTAACTTTCAGACAAGGTTGTTAACTACTGATGGTAGGGGAGAAGCCCTTCCCACTCATCAGTCTGCACTCCATTTTGCTTTCAGCTGCTGTTAAGATGTTTGCTGCTCTCTCTGCCTGACCACCGTTTGCTTCATGCTTTTCTGTTTGCTTGCTTTTATATTATATTGTGTTTGTAATAATGAATGCAGACCCCTCAATCACTAAGGCCACCCTTGGAGAGAAAACCGCAAGGCCTTCAGTGCTCCATAGGGAAGGACAAGCCCTGTAAATGGTTCTTCTCCTCTGTCAAGGTAGATCCTCATTCCTTGTGTGTCATGCTGTAGGCATGACTGTGATCAATGAAACCCTTGTTCAGAGTGCCAGGTCTGGCCTTCTGAACAGTGGGTGAAGTTTTCCAGGTTGAAGAAGATAGAGAAAAAAGTTTCTCTTGTGTTATTGGAGTGCAAAACTGCTGGAGACACCAAGGAGAGTGTCTAGTTTCTTCTTACCCCCAGCCAAACTTTCACATGCCGTTACCATTCCTAAGGGAGCAGTTTCCCTTTCACTGACTCCTACTGCTACCTCAGTATTGTCAGGAGGTGTGGGGCGGGGTGTGGATATGCCCAGCCCAGTTCCTCACCTGTGGTTTTGCTTTGTTTGGTGGAGTTGTTGCCCTTGGGGGGATGCTCATTCTCTGGGCGTGGGGAGACTACCTCACCCAACCCGACCTTTGCAGGTGCTGTGGAGCCCGAGGGGCCAAGGGAGCTCAGGCCCTTCTTTAACCTCTAGGGGGAGCCGAGTTTGTCTGGTCTCTTTGATCACTTGAGGGCTGTGCAAGGCATTCCTGTTTCTGCTTCGTCTGTAACGGTTACAGCTTCTACAGTTACGGTATCCACCAGTTTGAGGGCAACCACCACATCCTTGGTAACTCTGTACATCCCTTCAGTGATGTACCCCAGGTGCTGCTGTCAACTTTCTTTGGGTGATGTCCTCCTCCATAAGTTGTCTAAAGCAATACTTGTCGAGAGGAGGAAGGCAGAAGAGAGAAGGAAGTCGTCGCCTTCGTCCTCATTGGTAGTTCTATCACCTCCAATTCTTCCAAAGCTAGCAAGCAGAGAAAGGAGGTTGCCTCGCTCACCTGCGGTGCACTAGTACCAGTCCCAGTAGCTTGCCTACCCAGGCTGGAAGGGTCCCTGGTCTACGGACCTGGGGCCGCCTGCCAGGGCAGTCCAACAAGAGATGAGCAGAGAATATGCAGATGCTTGCTCACCCCCTCTCCTACTCTTCAAAGAGAGTGGCCCAGGGGTCCCGGGAGGGTGGCCCTGCCTTCTAAGAAGGCTGGAGTACGCTTACAGGACCACGCTTCCTGACCTGTGCGAATGTCATCACCACGGGTTGACGACTGCCCACATCCTCCTCACCTGCTAGGACTTAGATCTTCTGGGACTGGGACAGTTCATGATTCCATCCCAGCCCATCCAAGAAAGCGTACGTTCCTGGGTCAGTCCTTAGACTGGACAGGATGTATGCTTGAGTGGTTGAGAGATCACCAGGGGGCTTTGGTGTGCATCCATCTCTGCAGGGGGGTGACTTGGGAGTTATGCCCCAGGACTCTAACACCCCGAGTTAGAGGCAATATTTGGAGATCATTCGTATGATATGGCATTTTATTGATCTCGAGGAGGAGCCCTTGGCATTTCCTGCTGACAGAGCTTAGGGAGACTACCTCATCTTGCCCAACCTTTGCAGGTGCTGTGGAGCCAGAGGGGCCAAGGGAGCTCAGGCCCTTCTTTAGCCTCTTGGGGGAGCAGTGTGTGTCTGGTCTCATTGATCACTTGAAGGCTATGCAAGGCCTTCCTGTTAATGCTTTGACTGTAACAGTGACAACTTCTACAGTTATGGTATCCCAGCTCGAGGGTGACCACCACATCTTCGGTAACTCCGCACATCCCTTCAGTGACGTTCCCCCAGGTGCTGCCATCAACTTCGTCTTTAGGTGATGTCCTCTTCATTGTCAAGTTCTATCACCTCCTCCCCTTCTTCCAAAGCTAGCAGGCAGAGAAAGAAGGAGGTTGCCTCGCTACTGCGGTGCACTAGTACCAGTCCCAGTAGCTCACCTACCCAGGCTGGAAGGGTCCCTGTTCTACAGACCTGGGGCCGCCTGCCAGCCCAACCCAGCAAGAGGTGAGCCGAGAACGTACAGATGCTCCTTCACCCCTCCTGCTCTTCAAAGAGAGTGGCCCAGGGGTCCCAGGAGGGTGGCCCTGCCTTTTAAGAAGGCTGGAGCACGCTTGCGGCACTGCGCTTCCAGCATTGCGCTTCCCGACCTGTGCAGATGTCATCACCACAGGTTGACGGCTGCCCATGTCCTCACTCACCTGAGAGGACTTAGATTTTCGACAGGCTGAGCTAGGTTGCTTGCGACCCCTCGCCTGTCCCCTCCATCTCTTCAGGGTTTTTCGGGAGTCTAGGGCTTGGGACTTGGACTGTTCTCGATTCCATCCCAGCCCATCCAAGAAGGCATGCGTTCCTAGGTAAATCCTTAGACCGGACAGGGTGTATGCTTGAGTGGTTGAGGGATCACCAGGGGGCTTTGATGTACATTTGCTCTCCTGCGGAGGGGGTGACTTAGGAGGACTAGGACCTGGAGGGGCCCAAGGGTCATATACCCCAGGACTCTGACACCCCTGAGTTGCAGAGGCAAATTTTGGAGATCATTCATATGATACGACATTATAATTATCTCAAGGAAGAGCCCATGGCATTTCCTGCTGACAGTTTTTCAGCCTTCGAGTCTTTTTGATGACACCAGAAGGAACCCAGGTCTCAGTGGGCTTGCTTTAGTTGAGGCTTACTGGTGGGGTTTTGGAGCAAGTGAATTCTCTGGTTTCTAGGCAAGAGAAGTCTCTTTATTCTAGCCACTTTAGCAAGACACTTCCTTTGCCTCAAGCTCGCCAGACCTGACTTGTCTGTGTCCTGTTTTGTTGCTGGAGCAACTCCATGCTGAGGGGCTCCCTCTTGCTTGTGGAGGCAGTGGAATGGAATCGAATGCCATGGCAGAGTTCCAGACTTCGTTCCTGGCTCGCAGAAGGACCTTGCCCTTTGGGAAGATTTGTATGCAACGCTCAAGAACGGTGCTGTGAAAGTCTTGAAGGATGAGTCTCCAGGTTTTTACAGTCATCTGTTTCTAGTGGAGGTGACAGGCAGCTGGAGACCGGTTATCGACCTCTCTCCCCAAACCGATTCGTTTACTAGCTTGGTTGAAGATGGAAATGGTGCGATCAGTACTTGATTTCATCAGAAAGGGCAACTTTATGCTTTTGGTGGACTTGAAGGATACATATTTTCAAATACAGGCAGTTTCCACAGACTTGCATCATCAGTTAACGGCTTGGCTAGCGACGTCGTTAACCAGATTTTCGGCGCCATAAGCTTTTTATCAGCACTATTATCGCTGATTTTTGGTTAGCAGTGTTAGGGCAGGAACGGAACCCGTGCTGTTAACCAGGCTGCTTACCCATCCATCGATCTTGTAGGCACCTCCTCTTTGCCCTGTGGTTGGGGGGTTTTGTTGTTGATCCAATTCAGGGCACTTTGTTTCAGGCTCTCAACCACTCTTCAAGCCTTCACTTGTGTGTTCACACCGATCTCAGCTTGAGCCCATTCGCATGGGATATGTCTGTTTAGGTACCTGGGCAATTGGCCGGTCCTGGCGAGGTCACTGCTGCAGTTGCTTCTGGACAGAGATCATCTTATCAAGCTTGTTACAACCATGGAGTTATGATCAACTTCGAGAAGTCAGATCTCACACCCAAGCAGAGGGTAAAGTATCTGGGCATGCTGATAGATATGGCAGTAGCAAGAGTTTTCCTTTTGGAACAACTTCGAGAAGTCAGATCTCACACCCAAGCAGAGGGTAAAGTATCTGGACATGCTGATAGATATGGCAGCAGCAAGAGTCTTCCTTTTGGATTCGCATCTCACCAAGTTCAGAGAGGCAGCTCAGAAGTTCCTGTCCCAACAGGAACAACCTGCTCAGCAGTGGCAAGTCATTCTTGGTCACCTGTCGTCTTTGGTCACCTACACTCCCTTCAGTAGAGGATGGAGTTTTGGTTCCCAGTGAAGGACCCGCCTCTCTTCCCCATTTTTCCCTCAGAAGAGGTAAGGAAAGATCCAGCTTGGTGGTTAGATGGCAGGCACCTCTTTAGTGTCATTGGACACTTCCCTACTTGAGATGCTTCTGTTTTCGGATGCATCAACCGAAGGATGGGATGCTTAGTAGAGTTGTTAGTTTTGGGCGTGTGGGACCAGAATGACAGACAGTCCACATCAATGTTCTGGAACTTGTGGCAGCTTTTTTTTTTAGCCCTTCAAGAGTTTCAGGACTGATTGATGGGGCACTCCATGATGTTGGTGAGCGACACCACCATGGTGGTGGCATACATTAACAAGCAGGGAGAGCTAGTTTTCTTCCAGCTATACGAGTTGCCGGTGCAGTGCAAGGTAGCACACTTGATAGAGCTGTCAGCCTGGTACATTCTGGGGTCCCGGAATGTGGTGGCAGACAAGTTCAGTTGCCAGTGAGGTGATAAGGACGGAATGGTCCCTACACCATGACTTTGTGGAGAGGTCTTCCGATCACAAAGTTAACAGTGTTTTGCTCAATCATACCAGACCCATGGGACAACCTAGAGGCCTGCACCTTGCCTATGTTTCCTCTAATTTGTCAGGTGATCAACAGGTCATGATCAATTTGAATCTCAGTCTGACTCTAGTGGCTCCCAAGTGGCCACACGCCGAGTGGTATCTGGACCTGCTAACTCTGCTATCTAAGGTACTGAGAGAGATTTCTCCATGGCACAACCTGGTACTTCACGCCAGGAGGTTATCTGGTCTCCTGCGAGCAAGAGGGCTTTTTTCAATGCACAGTCATGTGTAGATACTTGCGAAAATCCTCAGCAGCTGTGTACTAGGGGAAATGGGCCATCTTCTGTAGTTGGTGTCATTGATTGGATAATCTCTGGTCAGAGCATCTCCTCATCAGGCAGTGAAATTTCTTGTCTGTCTGTACTGAAAGAAGCTTCCCTCAGTTTTGACCATTAAGGGCTATTGAGCTGCCATTGGCCAAATCCTTTAGTTGAAGGGGTAGATCTATTGTCCTTGTGCAAAATCCCCATGCTTTTAAGAAGCTTTGAACAGTCTTGCCCACCCAGGGAACTCAGGCCCCCAGAGTGGGACATACTCTTGTTTTTTGAGGAGCCCGACTTGTACACCATACTAGCTGTTAAGTCATCAGACAGGTATCTGTAAAACTTTTTTTGCTCTCCCTGGCTTCAGTGAAGAGAGTACATGAGCTTCATTGGCCTTTCTTCATTGTTAAGTAGTCGAGGGGATGGGGATCTGTTACGTTAGTTTGTTCCGGAATTCGTAGCTAAGATTCAGACTCAGTTGGTCTGTGAGGCCAGATTTGAGTCCTTTTCAATCCCTTCCTTAGAGGACTTTGTAGGTAATGATCGAGACTAGATATTATGTTGTCCAGTTAGGGTGCTGTAATACTGCCTCAAGAGAATTCATTATCTCAGGCCTGATTGTCCATGCCTCTTTGTTAGTGCTGGCTTGACCAAGAAAGAGGTGTCCAAGAACACAATCTCTTTCTGGATTTGTGAGACGATCAAGTGGAACAATTTTTTGTCTGATGAAGTAGACAAGGTGTGGTCCTGATGAGAGCTCACGAGTTTAGTGACATCGTCCCATCCCTTGCATTCTGGAAAGAACCTGTCAGTTCAACAGGTATTACATTTTCCTTGGGTTCTTTGTTGGCTGTCCAACAAGTTGTGTAGTTAATCTGGCTCTCGTAAGGGGGACACGTAGTATCGTATATAAGGTGTTCGGTAAGCAAGAGAGAATTTGTGGGAGCAAGTGGCATCCTCCTTTTTCTCTTTTACCTTTCTCTTAAAGCAGAGAGGGAGTTAGCGAGCTTTCACGTGCTGGACGGGCAAGACAAGCTGGCGAGTCTGTATGATAGCAGCACCCTGTCTTTCATATTTTTGTAGATTGTCAGATGCATGGCCCCCTTCTCTCCAGACAAGGGAAAGATGAATCGGTAATGAAACAAACCTGTTGATTTTTATTAGCAGTTTTATTTTGTCCGACACTATAGTAATACCTCAAACCTACGCGAGGTTAGGTTCCAGAACCCCTCGTGTAAGGCAAGGATTGGCATAAGTTTGGAAGTCACTAAAAATGCTAAACACTTTAATTTCATTTAAAAGTAGGCTTAATACCATACTGTAATTCAAATTTTATTACAGTGTGAGAGAGAGAGAGAGAGCGAGAGACTGGGGTTGCCCTTGTGTTAAATATCTTGAAATTATTCATGAATTATTATGGAGATAGAGAGAAAGAAGTTATTTTCACATTAGATATCAAAAGATGGAAATTTGTGATTTATGAAGGAGAGAAAGAGAGAGAGAGAGATTTTTCAGTATCCTTTGTAGTGGTACATGTTTGATAATTGAGTGGGCAACATATCTGACCATCGAGTGGGCACCATTTTTTACCCTTTGTGGTCAATATGTCTGGATAATTGACAGTTAGGTTACACCTCCCCCTCGTTCTGAGTTTCGGAGAAGACGGGGAATGGATATGTATTCTTTGAAGATTTTACATGATTTACTATAGAAATACATAAATTTTGTAATTATTGTATAGCTTGGAAAATATGAAAAAATTAATAAAGTAATGTCATGTTAATCTGTAAAACCACAGTACAGTATACAAAACAAACAAACATATGTTACATATGCATAAAAAATCTCTTGTCTCGATGAGAGAGAGAGAACAAAAATACAACTTACAAGTCACAGCAAATATTAAAGTGCGAGAGAGAGAGAGAAATGTTTGCGTTGACAGCTGTTTCATGGTTTTAGTACCATACAGAATGTACAAAAATAAAAATACAAATTTTCCATACCAGTTTTACACACAAAATCATGAAAACTTGTCAGTTATATAAAAAATTAATTATAATCACTTCAAGGTTTCTTGGGGATTTTGCAGATGTTTCATGTCTGTGAAAAAATTGCATATGCGAGTTAGTTAGGTTCCAATGAAAAGTTCGTGTGTCTGTGAATTTGCGCAACTTTAAGCATATAAGATCGAGGTATTGGGTTCATCCAAACCATTATGGAAATGACAACAGACTTGTTACTTCATGCCCAGAGGTCAAACAGTTGCAACATCCGATATGTTCAACAAGCTAGGGGTGCGGTGTTCTTTCCTCAGCTCTACCGGACCAGGAAAGTATTCCTGGGTGGGAAGAACCACCAGTTGGTTTAGAGATTTACCCTGACTCCACCCTTCAATGGGTAAATTTCCTATGTAAAGGAAGAGTGTTTGTATTTGCGCAGGAACAAATAACAAATTTTTAGCGAAATTTATATTTTTCCTAACACACAAACCTGAGTTCTTGCATTTGTCCCACCTCAGCCACCCCTCATTTTGGTACCTGGACTGAAAGGCAAAGTGGAGTGCAGACCAACAAGTGGGTGTGTCCCCCTAACCGTTGGTAGTTGACAACCTTGTCTGATTAAATGGCTGTTCCAGCTCGCTTTCACAAGCTAAAGCCATATGTAATGAATTCAGGTTTGTATGTTAGGAAAAATACAATTTACTTTAAAAACTTGCAATATTTTTTTACCATTCGGATTACAACCAACAGTGTGATATATTAAATTCTTTAAAAAAAAAAAAAGTCCTAACATTTTCATTTTATTCAATGTTTTAATTATTATTTGAAATGTTAATAAATTTACTGAGGTAAACTGTTTATGATGATTGCAGTGTAATGAAGAATATGCCAAAGGATTTTGGTAATGGAGTTTTGATACTTGTATTTTTTTTTTTTTTTTTTTTTTTTTTTTTTTCATTTTGTTCTTAATTTTTACTTCATTTTGTTAAACTTAATCATTTTTACTTAGTTTTAACAACTTTTTTGTCATGTATTGTATTCCAGTAGTGTGTATTTGTGGTATTTGGAAATAATTTTTTGGGATTCTGTTTTACATAAATTTATTTTTTTCTTGATTTTTTAATTTAAACAGATTTTTGTTCGCCAGCAAGACAGAACAGCTAATCTGAAAAGCAATGTGTGTATTGCAAAATTGTCAATGATAGATTTGGCAGGTTCAGAAAGGGGTGCTGCAACAGGCTTTAAAGGAGCAAGATTTCGGGAAGGTGCAAATATTAACAAGTCCCTTTTGGCACTCGGTAAATATTAAGTTAATACAGCACTCGTAGTGGAAATAATTTCCTTTCTATCTCCTCTCTCCTTCCTTTCTTTTAATGGGATGTTTGTGTAAGTAATGCCTATAACAAGGTAAAATGATAACAGCCCTAGCTACTCAGATTCTCTAGCTTTATAATCCAAATAAAAAAATGTATGAGCTCTAAGAGCAGAAACCTTGGAATATTTACAGGAAACTGCATTAATGCCTTGGCTGATGGACTACGACATGTTCCATACCGTGACAGCAAATTAACAAGACTATTGAAAGATTCTTTGGGCGGGAACTGCCGCAGTGTCATGATAGCAGCAGTCTCTCCATCATCAATGTCGTTTGAAGACACTTTCAACACTTTACGTTATGCTAATCGAGCAAAGACTATAAAAACTACGGTAAGTGTTATAAGTTTTAGTACTCAGACTTATTTGTTTAAACATGAATGCAAACCAACACCTTAATATATGGATTACTTGTGCTTAGCATGCTTCAGTAGTCATTGAATTCAGCTCAAAAAACAAAATAGTAATGGTTAGGCTGATGGTTGCCAGCGACCTGGGTTGGACCTGACCTTTCCATTGGGCTTGCAGCCACATCCACTTTTGCAAACAATCATGTCCTGTTTTCAGTGTGCTTTGTTATTTCTGCAGGGTGTACATGCCCTTCACATGTTTAGTGTCAAGTCGTGGCCCCACAAGTCCTTCGGCATTAGCATAATTGTGCAGTGCTTTTTGTTTTTTGTATATCACTTTTCACTCCCCCTTTTATTTTTTCAGACAGAGGTAGAGTGTACCTGTGCTGAGTAGTGCTTATCACGTGGCATCCTCCTTTGTGTGTAGTGAGTGGTAGTGTGGCGTCCACAAGTATCTCGGTTTTCCTCTGCTCTTACAGTATGGGCTAGTGTGTCTGCCCAAAGGATGAGTGCTTTATTCCTTCAAGACCCTCGTAGTGATTTTTGTTATGAGACTTTTCAAGTACCCCTTTCTCTCCCAAGGTACTGCTTGGTACCCACGTGTGTGTCTTTGTCCCCATGGCCCTATCTAGTGCTTGTTTTGTTGGTGATGGAAGAGACCTTAAACTTGATTTTAGGTGTTGGTCAGGCAGAGCTAGACCCTGCAGTGTGTCTCCTGTACCCTATTGTTGTACACCCATAGTCTGTGTGTTTTAATGTGTTGGGGAAGAGAGTGCACATATGAATGTGTGGGGTGGCTCACCCCGATGGTCTCTCAGCGAGAAGAGAGACTAGAAGGGTGGTCCTCATAGGTAATTGACTCTTAGCTAGCTTTTCTCCATGCCCTCCAGTGTTACGATGGAGGGAAGCTAGACATCCTTTGGCAAGGCTTGAGTATCCAATATGGCGATCCATATGAGTTTTCCCTTGGGTCTCTCTCTCTCTCTCTCTCTCTCTCTCTCTCTCTCTCTCTCTCTCTCTCTCTCTCTCTCTCTCTCTCTCTCTCTCTCTCTCTCTACCACCACCATTGAAGGTCCCTTACAGATCTCTCCCTCTCTGTCGCCCCAAGTCAAGTCCCAGAGTAGAGAGAGAGAGAGACTTAGAGTGTCTCTGACACCCGAGGCTCAGGGAGGGGGAAGAGAAAGAGCTTCCTTGCTAACAGAAGGAGAGCTGAGCGAGCCACATTTTGCTCTTAACCTCGCTGCCACCCAGAGTTTTAACCCCCCCCCCACTTTCCTTTGGTGGATTGCTCCTCCTAATAGATTACAGCTTACAGAAGCAATGTCAATAGAGGGATCCCTCCCTCCCTGTAGGGGGAGAGATCAGACAAGATCAGTGAGAAGGGGGGAAGGAGGGGACACTGCAAAGTAGAACCTATTGCCTAGGAAAAAGCACACATCAGAACAGTCAGGGAGTTGCAGGAGTAGGAATCTGCTCTCCTGGAGAAGAGACCCTGGAGCCAGAGGAACTGCATTCAGGAGAACCTTGAGTATTCACTTCTGCCTTTTTTGTGTGTGTGTCCCCCATTTCTTATAGAGCGGTGGAAGGGGCAGTGTCTGTCCCAAGATAGAGGTACAGACTGCCCTTCAGCGCCACTCAAGTCCCTGCTAGTGAGTAGCCCACCCCCTGTTTGGGACCGGATCTGACTGGGACCAAAAAGCATCTGGTGACAGGCCCTCGTCCTGCTCCACTCTGTCTCCCTGATCCTCTTGCTGTGAGGCAGAGCTGCGACAAATGCAAGCTGAGATCTCCCCAGTGGGAATGCCTGGACAACCAGCGAAGGGGGCTCCTCAGTTGGTCTTCACATCCATCACAGGGAGATGGTGTTTGGTCACAGACTTGTCTGTCCTGAACCTCTACCTCCAGCAGTTGTCCTTCTCTATGGGACACCACAGTCTGTCTGGACCCCATCAGGGGCAAGGATTATATGGTATCCATAGACAGGCAGAGTCCAGGAAGTTCCGAGGTTCGTATCCCTAAAATTAATCAACCAGTTTGGGGCCATTTGCTTTGGACTAGCAACAGCGCCCCAAGTCTTCATGTGAGTGTTCCAGCTAGTCTTCCCTTGGGCACACCAAAAAGGATAAGAATGCAAAGATACTTAGACGAATGACTTATCCTAGCATCCTCAGTCATCGAAGCGGAACGCCATAGGGACCAGGTCTTATCTCTTTGCAAGGACGTGGGGGTGGTTGTAAATTTGCCTTAGTCAGACCTCTCCCCAAAGCAGACCATCAAATGCATGAGGATTAGGATCGACACCATGCTGGGGAGGGCTTTTCCATCAGACATAAGGATTGCCAACCTGTTGGGGTATCAGGGCCATTCCTTCCCCCAACCCAGCAACCAGTGGAACAGTGGCAGATCATAATTGGGAAAAACTAGTTCCCAGGGGAGAACCCAAATCAGATTCCTCTAGTGCCAGCCAAAAATGACCTGGAGGAAGAAACAAGAAGCCCCGTTGTATTCATTCGATTTGCTGACCAGGGTCACAGAGGACCTGCCGTGGTGGAGAGATCCCAAGAACCACCTGCAGGAGGTACCATTCAGCTGGCCCCCACCGGAGATGCTGGTATTCTTGGAATCCCGAAGGGGATGGGGTGCTCATCTGAAAGGATGAGTGCGTTTCGAGGATGTGGAGACCTACAGAGAGAGGAGCATATGAACCTGTTGGAGATGCAAGCAGTCTGGCTGGCACTCAAGCACTTCTAGGAAAAACTAATGGAGATACACCAGTAGTCAGAGACCTGGGGGTTGGTATGAACTGCTAGGTAAATCCCGGGTAAGAAAAACATCATGGCAGACGACTTTAATAGAGCAGAACAAATAGTAGGTACAGATGGAGCCCTGGAACAGGGCATCACGAACAAATTGCTGAGTCTGTGGGAGAGACAGATGTTTGTCCTCTGCCACAGCTGGGAACAAGAAGCTACCACTGTATTGTTCCAGGCCCCATCCAAAGGGCTGGTCTTCAGGATGCCTTCCAGCAACCTTTGGACAATATGGACGCACATGCCTTCCTCCTGTTCAGCCAACTTGGAAGGTCATCATTAGACTTTTCGTGTCCAGTGGCTGAGAATAACATTTATAGTTCCAAGGTGGCCCCAAGCAGAGTGGTGTGCAGACCTGCTCCATCTACTACTGGTGTTCCAAGGGAGCTTTCTCCCACTTCTACGTTATTGAGGCAAGAACACAATGGGCGGTACCACCAGGCTGTAACCTCACTCCATGGTTGGAGTCTGTCAAGCAGCTCCTTAGAAAGAAAGGTTTTTCAGAGAAAGTTGCAAGTGCCATCTCCAACCACCTCAGACCATTGTCTGCCGGAGTGCACCAGGGAAAATGGAAGGGCTTCCATTGTTGGTTTTGTGGGAAAGTTCTTACTCCACTCGAGACAACTGTAAAGAAAGTGGCAGACTTTATCATCCTACACCAAGAGAAGGCCCTTTCCGTGACCGAGGTCAAGAGGTACAGAGCAGTCATCATCAGGGCATACCAGATCGGTCCAGAAGGCAACCTTTCCCCAGGCAGAATAAAGGCACACTGCATAGGGAGATAGTACCCTCAGTAGTATTCAAGGAGAACCACTTGGTCCTCCAGGTTCTGAGAACAAGTGATGTGGAAGAGACAATCGGCCGTCACTTCTTTCTCCTTGGACCCAGTACAGTAGCCGCAGTCCAACTTGTGATACAGGAGTGTTGAGCCCTCGGGGAGCTTTGCTCAGTGAGGAGAGGGGTCCTCAGGTTTGTCATTTTGGGATTGGTGAATACTTAGATGACACTTTGTCACTTCCTGCATAATGGCAACCTGAAGTTCAGGAGGCAGTCCCCAGTTAACAGTGGGGGTTCTGTTCCCAGCTAAGTGCTGCTAACTGAAAATTAGCGATAATAGCACTAATGACCTGCTTAACGATGCCGTTAACTGGATATCAGCACTGCTGTTAAGCGGAGATCGGCTCTGCCGTTAAACGGAAATTGGCGCCAAAAATCCAGTTCATGGTGTCACTAGACAAGTGCCGTAAAACCGGATCGCCGTTAACTGATGTCGCCAGAAAGTGGGGACTGCCTGTACACTACAGGAGGGGATCCTCGACAGGGCAATTGGAACAGCTTCTTGTGTGGGTACCCTGTAGGGATGGGCCCACCAGATGACCTTATGTGAGATCGGCCTCCTGCCCTTGACTGAGCCTCCATATATAAAGGCATAGTTCATATTCATGTCGGAGCAAATAGCAGTTTCTAAAGTAATTTGCATTTTTCCAAACACAAACTACACTTTCACAGATATAGTCTTACCCTCCTCATACCACCCGCATAGCCCTGATTTGGAATTTTTGAGTTTATTCAGTTACATCCGAAGCATGCCTAAGTGTGAATATTTCATGTATAAAAGTGTAGGTTCGTATGTTAAGAAAAATACAAATTAATGTAGAATTTGGCATTTTATGGTACTGTTTTTTATGAACTTTCTTTATTCTGTTGAGTTTGCATACTACAATTTAATGTTTTTATTACAGTTGAAGAAAAACCTTATGAATGTAGACCATCATGTGTCTCAGTATGTCAAGATTGTTGAAGATTTACGCAAAGAAATATGCTCCTTGAAAGATAAGGTATGTTTAAGGAATTCCTGTATGTGGTGGAAAGTTTTTTCTTGCTGAATCTTTGGTGACATGATTCAAATTTTACAAATTGTTCCTTGTCTCGTATTTTCTTTTTAATTTCTGACAATTTTGTACGTAGGTAAAGTATTATGAAGAAAAGGAAGACCAGATGGGAAAGGAGCAGTTAGAACTTGAACGGGCCAAGGAGAATTTGGAAAAGTATAGTGAACTTGAGAATGAGATAGAAGTGTTGCGGAAACAGCTACAGGTTTGTGGGTTTTGAACAGAGTGTATGAATAAATGAATATAAACAAAAAAACGAAGAGGAACATGTCCTAGTTCGGTTCCTTAATTTTACTAATTTCTTTTTGTATGCAGGAAAAGACTGTAGAAGCAGCAAAGGCACGATCATTGGCATTTGTAGTGGCTGAAGATGAACAGGAAGTTCAAAATTGCCTTAAGGATATTAGCATAGAGCGAAAGGCTTTGCGAAGAGAATTGCTGCAGTTGGAGAGTTCGCAGCGGGAGCTGGAGCTGAAGATATATAATTGTAATCTACGTTTACAAAGAATGAAGATGATATCCTATACATCTCATCGATTAGATAAGGTAAATATATTCACACATTTTAAATGGTTTGTTGTATTTTGAAAACATGTTAGATTTGTATTAATGTACCACATGATTTTTACTTATCCTTTCAGAGTATTTCTAAGTGTGAACGAAGTATAAGGAACTTCACCACTAGACTGGAACAGACAAAGAAGCTGCAAGAAACTCTAGAAGGGAAACTTGAGGCAAACATGAATAAGTTGTTATCCATCCAAGATGATCTGAATCAATGGGGACATGATACTTCCCAGCCATCCCAGTCTTCAAAATACTTAATAGAAAAGATTGAAGCCTCGGTATGTGTCTGACAAGAGATCAAGATTCCCATTGTCCTGAATAAAACTAGATTTTCATTATAAGAGAAATATTAAGTGGTTGAACTAGATTATGAAATAAGTAGCATAAGTTGCTGAACTAGATTATGCAAACAGTAAGCAGTGTAATTTTATATTTTTCAGCTTGTTGAACATGACATTGGACGCTACAGTGAGTACCTAAAGGGAATACTTAAAGAAATTTTAACTGACCACTGCTCAACAGAGCACTTCATCGGTCAGCTCTTGCATGTGGTGAAGGAGTTTTACATTCAGTTACGAGCCAACAGTGTGTGTTTACCAAAGTTTGAACAACTCTTTGAGGTGGGTAAAATTTAAAGAGAATTTTGGTGTTTGTAAGTTTTTTTTTTTTTTTTTTTTTTTTTAAGACATTGGGAATAGAGAGAAGGGTCTGTTGCTCTTGTGAGATTATAAACCTTACTTTCGTATGGTATAAGGTGCTTAGTGGCACGCAAGTGAGGGGTTAGGGGACCCACCCACTCACTTCGGGAAACAACAGCTTTTCTTCAGCACAATTTGCCTTGCAGATGTTCCGAAAGACTAGTGTCAGAGATATTACTGGGATAATTTATCTTGGTGGAATGGCATTAATGTCCTGGGCATGGTTGAGTTTATATTGGGAGTCTCGATCGATCAATCGAAAAGGTCAGGAGTGTATGCCATCCTTGAACTGTGTTGTGTCGTGTCGACAAGTGGTTTGTGGTACCATTTAGCTGCTAATACATTCCACTCCAGTGGAATGTCTGGGTTAATCAGCTTAGTCTCGGCATAGATCATGGGGACTAGATGGTCCCTACACTTCAAATAGTGGAAAAGCAGTTTGAGTTTGGGGAATCATGGTGATCAGCCTGCTTGCCATGCAGCTAAAAGGAAGATGTTAATGCTCTGCTTGCCAGTGTATGACCCCTGGGCTGCATTGGAAGCCTTCCAGTCCCTGGCACAACCTTGATGGATGTGTTTTACCTTTGTTGTGCCTGGTCCACCAAGTAATCACTGAGTGCTGGTCACTCCTGGTCTCAGAATTACTTTTGGTAGCTCCTTACTGACCACAAGCTGAGTGGAATCTTATCTATGGGGCCTTGTTGAACTGCCAAAGGAACTACTTTTATGGCCAACATCTATTGAGGTACCACCGGTGGAGCTGCTTGCACTACATCGTTTGAGACTATCCATCATTTCATACAGGAGAGCCTTTTCTTGCAGGCTTGTATAGGCTCTCATTGTTTGCAGTTGTCAGATGTGTGTATCTCCTGTAGGAGTCACTTTTTAGCTAATGGCAGTTTCTTGTCTACCTCTACCAAGACAAGCTCCTTTCTGTTTCTGCACTAGGGATTACTATTCATCTTTTCCTGGTTCTTACAGCTTTAGGACTTGGACCTCCACCTTGGTTGGAGTTTCCAAATGCTTGAGAAAATTTGAACATTCTTGCCCTGCCTGCAGTCTTTGTGGGAATGGGATGTTGTAGGAGCTCTCATCTCTTACACAGCTGGAGCAGGATATTGGGAACAAATTTGAACGTTATTAAATGAAACTCTTACTTTCCTGAACATAATTTATGACTTTAATATTACAATATATATACAAAAGATATTAGATTAATAGTCTGGTGCAAATTATTAACCTTAATACTACATATAGTTGAAAGATAAAATCTTTATTGAGTCTACTTGGAATTTTCCAGCATTGATTTAGTATACAGCTTCACTGTCAGCCTGACTCTCACACTGATTCATCTCACAATGGTTTTGATTTCCTTGGAATTTCTCTTTCAGCAATCACTTGAAAATGTTTTGTATTATCAATTCCTACTGGAACTAGAATAAATCAGACTCTAGGTTCCCACAACTTATTTAAAGACACAGTTCACACAACTGATTTGCATACTGAGTTTTCCATATTTCCAATAGAGATGTTTGGTAAAATGCCAGTTTTCATCATGTGCCCCATTACCCAATTAATGACCACATAACAGCAATTTATAGGTAATACTTCCTGCGAAGCAGGGTAAGTATTCAACTATGGGCATCTGGGCGAAGGGGAGTCCGGTCTACCCTACCACTCTCAAGCAACTGCAAGTAAAAAAGGAAAAACACAAATATTAACCAACAATTACACACCCACAAACACCAAAAAAAAAAAAATTAATTCATGCAAACTAAGCTTAGACTACCACAGTGTGACTGTTGTCCTTTATGCAGCACTTGGAAGGATGTGGCTTCTCACTTATTTTATTGTTTTTGAGTGGTGGAAACGTAGAACCTGCCAGTCATTGGCGAGAGAGTTCTTTTTCCATTCGTATTCCTTGGAGACTACTGACCAAAACGAACTGTTTCATGTCAAATGTAAGTAACAGTTCATTAGTACTAGCGAGCACAAAAAATGAAATATCCAAGAACACCATATAGTTTTGGACCCTGGGAGGTCATCAAGCTAGTAAGCAAATCAGCTAGGAGAGACAATTCTATACCCTGGGTGAAGACAAAAGAGCTCATGGGCTTTGTCCCATCTGTAATGTTCAGGAGGAATTTTGCAGTGTCAAGTACTGAGGTCAGGTGTTTGCCAGTGCCAAATTCCTGGTATGTCTTTGTGCATGATTGAATTTGCCCATCTATATGATGGAAGTTGCACTTGGGTCCTTGGATGCTCTCTCCTTAGAACTTGTGGTGGTTGCTCAACATGTATAACTGCCTGAGCTCCACTAGGACAGAACAAAACTGCTAAGTGTTGTGGTGGTGGTAGGTTGATTGAAAGAAAGGTGACTGGTGTTCTTTCTCTTTTTAACCTCTTTCTCCTAGCAGCGAGCGGCTGTTATTTTTCTGGTCATGCCAAATGCATGTTAGTTACATGCTGCCAATTTCTGTTTTGATGGTCAGTAGATATGACTCCCTCCGTTCCTCTTTCAATGAGGAGTGGTAGAGCATACTTACATCTGCACACACACGCGTATGATCAATCCCCAGAAGTGGAAAATACAGGAGAAAGGGAAAGGAGGGAAACAAGGAAAGAAAGACATAGAAGATAGCAAAGGATTGCATGGCCTTAGATTTATATACTATAGGTGAACTGGGAGAGGTGCTACTTTGTTGATGTTAGTTGCACAGCAGAATGAGGGTAGATGCAGAGAACTGGGATGATGCATCTTGGGTAGTTCTACTTGGAATAAAGCATCCAATTATTAATATCTTGTATAGAAATGACCATACAGTACTGATATTTTTAAGTTAAAAAAACTAATTTGCAAAAATATAGAGCAGTTTTGAAAACCATATAAATCATCTTTATTTTCAGGGCTTAGTCTTTGTTTTAAAGCAGGAGAACTGTTCCTATTGCTCATTTTTCTGATTGAAGGGACAACGATTAAATTGTTAGTGTCATAACTGCACCTTTGCCCCGTAGTGGAGTAGTGCTGTCAGTGCACCTCACTTGGTGCACTGTAGGCAATTACTTGAGGTTCTTTGCAGCATCCCTTCGGCCCTAGTTGCAACCTCTTTAATTACTTCTACTGTACCTCCATTCATAATACCTTCCATCTGACTTTCCACCTTCTCTAACAATTGTTTCATAGTGCAACTGTGTGGTTTTCCTCTTGTTACACCTTTCAAACCTTCTTACTTTTAATTTACCTTTCAGTGCTGAATGACCTCATAGGTCCCAGCACTTGGCCTTAGGCCTAAATTCTGTATTCCAGTGGTGGTGGTGTCTTTTGACAGGTGCATATAATTTTTAAAATTTAATGGCTAAAGGGTAGTGTATTTTGACCTGTACATGTGAATATTTGAGTAAAAGGTTGTAGACAGCTGGTTGGATAAGTAGTTTTCTATATCATGGTGATTTATATAACATGACTAGAAGATTACTTATCCACCTGACTGTTTAATAGCTACATTTAACTGCATTTGGGTATGTTTTATCTGCATATATAATAACTGATGATTTTGAAAATGTCACTCTATGAACCAGTTAATTAGTATGATAATCTTTTTTAATCTTCTCGGTGGATCTTCGCAACTTGGGAATGTTGGCTATTACCACTGATGGGTATTAGTCTGGTACATGTTATTTAAAATCATGACTAGAGTCTTACCCATCTATGGTTTTGGCTTTTGGCAGCTGTATCCCAGGAAAGCTTGGATATATAAGCCAGTGTAGTAATGACCCATATAATAACACTTCAACCTAGCAAACTTGTGTACTTAGAAGTTACCACAATATGATTAGTTTTTCTTTGCTACCATTTTAATGTGATACATTTTTTATATATCTCCTGAAGTGTAAAGTAGAAGTTAATTTAGGTTAGGAACTTTAGATATCTAGAAAATATTCAAGTGCAGGCTATAATATATGGGTCTATTAGAAAGCAGACCCAAAGTGTTAAGTTGAAGACCAGACCCTCTCAAAGTGTCTGTCTCAGTTCTCTCTCTGCTCTCTCTCTCTCTCTCTCTCTCTCTCTCTCTCTCTCTCTCTCTCTCTCTCTCTCTCAAACCAGTCTTTCAAATCTTTCAAATATGTTGGTTATGATATATGTAGGTTTCTATATAGGGAGATTGCTGGTATGTAGCATATGGGAAAAGCTGGGTAAACAGTCTTATATTTAATATAATAATGTCTGAATGCAATCCTTATGTGTTCCTCCTCAGTATTAAGACTGTCAGTTTTAACCCTTACATTCCAATATGCCATGATCAAACCACAGCTGGAAGAATGAATTGCCAAAATCGTGGCAACATAGAACCTCTCTCAATTTTGATGTTTTGGAATTAAATTGGTGTGATTGGCTTACAATTCTCCTTGGCAACTCAGCCAGCCAATCATAACTGCTAATATTAAGAAACAGAACCTACCACCAAGAACCACTCTGTCTAAAAAGAGTTAACTCTCTGGCAGAAGCGGATATCCATACCGGAAAACAGTATTTTAGCAAAGGGAGGACAAATGACCTAAAGCAAGTTGCATTGATTTTATAAATATATGAGGCCTTTTGTACAAAACCTAACTTTTGTGCAGCATTTAGCTGACACTTTCAGGTTTTACCTTCAATAAGATATTTGCAAAATTAGTATTCCAGCATGTAAAGACTAGTCAGAATTTAAGAAATCTTAACTTAATTTCAATATAATGTTTACTATACTTTTCAATATAATGTTTACTAATGCATTTAGGCTTTGTTTAAATTTAATCAATTTTACTAAATGCTGAGAGGGGAAGGCCATTATGTTCTTATGGAGTCTACTAGTTCAGCATTCATTGAATGCATGGTGCTCCATGGGACAGATGGCCTTGGCTTGGAATCCAGTTTTATTGTCAGTTTTCCTTGACTTGTGATACAGTGCTGGTACTGGGGCCATGATTTTTTCCTTTGTCCTTTGAGCATGCAGAGTATTTATTTAGATAAATACTCTAGTTTGTGTAGCTTTGATGAATACAAATCATCCTCAGTATGTTATGTTTTTGGTTGAATATCATGGCTGAATCCCAATAAAGATTTTATTCCTAAACCAGTGATCTGCTTTATTGATTAAATTTAATTACAGTTTTTAAGAAGTTTGCAGATATTTTTAATGAGCAGTACATTGCAGGGTGTTATAGACAGTATGGATGAAAGTAAGATATTGTGGGCTGATCAGCAAAGCGAAGAAAAACTCGTGCAGAAACCTGCTAGTGATTTAACTCGGCATGTATTGGATGTTAATCGTATTACACACCTTCCACTTTTGCCTAGTGTATACATCTCTCCAACTGTTCCTCAAGAGTCGAATAAAGTTTTCAGGTATTTGTGATTCTGCAGTAATGAACATTTTAATATTTTTAATTCATGTTTAAATTAGAAATTTAGTGAAAATGCTGTTCAGGTGATTGTAAGCTGTAGTTTTGTGCAGTATTTTAAATGAGTATTTGCATTCAAATTTATTATTAATAGTTTTTAAATGTCCACTTTGGAAATTTATTATTAGTTTATGAACAAATAATTGACAGTTATAAAAGTCTTCACACTCATACAAACATTTGCAAATCAAGAAAATTTAAGCAAATGACTCCTAATTCACATTCAGTGATATTTCAAGTAAAAAGTAGTCAGTCATAGTATTTCAAAATTAAAATTTCTATTACAAAGTTTATTTAGGAATTTATTGATATCTAAGAAGGATCGTGTTTTATGAGGGGCATTTTTAATTCTAGAAACTTATAATATTCTGGGATTTACTGGATTAATCTAGAATAATATATTCTCTTATTTAATGATAATAGATCTTTGTCTATATGTACTTTTGTATTTGTCTCTTTGCATTACTTTGAAAGAATTTAGATTCATAAAATGTAATATAAATTGGTAGTTTTAGGGCTTTAATTAGCACCCATAGGGATACTGTCTATAAATTTATATATCAAATTCAGTATAGTAATGGTTTATCCAGACAAAAGTTAGTTTTTCCAATTACTATTCTTTTATTTTTATAGTATATTTCTAAATCAGAGTGAATACTGTATACCTATTATATAAGGCCTCAGTGCATTTGATTAGATCTTGGTGTTAAATTAGTATATATAGTATTAAAATTAAGCAAAGATAGAATAAAATTACCAGGACCTCTAGGATTATTGTTACATGACTGATTTGATTCCAGTACTTTATTTTTAATGATCCAGTTATTATAGATATTATCAGTTTATAATAATAAAATTTATCTAAAATTAAGTCAAGTATTATATATCTATGAATGAAATTTACCTAGCTTGTTAAATATAAAAATTTTGTGGGACTTTTTATGAAATTTTGGTGTGTTATACATGGTAAATTATATGAAGTGGGTAACACTATGTGACTTTGTTTACAAAAATTAATATCTTTCTGATCACTATTGCAGCTCCTTGATGTAAAAATCCATCAATCTTAAAATTTACGTTCTAGTGGTTGAGCAAAAGTTTCAAGAGAAAGGAATGATTTGTAAGGATTTATTTTGAAATAGTCAGTGTGTGTGTTCAGTTGGTTTATGTATAGAAGACAACTACTGTCGTTTTAAAATTGTAGAATTTACTTTTTATAATAGGTAACTATTGTTGGGTATAGTCTGAATTTTTCTGTATTTTTCCAGGCGGTCCATAATGAAGAACAGCAAAAGTGCCCCTTCTCTTCATAGTGGAAAATTGACAACTTTGTCAGAATGTGAATCTAATTCGGAAGAACCTGAAGTATTGAAAGATGAAATAACCACAGGATCTGAAATAACATTAGGATCTCAGGAGCATGTATTTCCAGAGTCCCCTGTGTTGTCAACATACAGCTCTGAGGTTGCTGATTTTACACAAGAACCCTCACCAGTTATTGGCAGTGTTTATGCTCCAAGAGTAAATCCATATTCTCATGTATCTTCTTGCTCAGCCACAGACAGTGGTGATAAAACTCAGTCTCCACTGAATAATTCTTCTCATTCAGAACCTAGTTATAGTTTACCCACTATTACCACTGTGGAAGGTTACCAGACTGAAACAGGTGTGGCCAATGGATCGTATGTAGTTTGTCCAACTTTGGCTGACAATCATTTACCAGGTTCAGCACAAGAACAGGCAGGAGTCATAAGTATGCCTTCTTTGTTTGTTAGTATGGTAGATAAGCAAGCAGGGTCAAAAGAGAATCCTGGGAACATCAGTAAGGGTTTAAATACTACTGAACTTTTAGAAGATATCCAACCAGTTGAATGTTCAATGAATGCCACATTTGCTGTTACACCTGCTAAGGCCCTAAATGTGACAATGGACTTGTCTTCTAATGTGAGTGCGCTTAATACTACTGTAGATCTTCCTAATAGAACGAGAGATGCATCACCCTACACGTGCTTGAGTACAACGAAAGCATTTAAAACTGATGAAATCACTAATCCTAATATAAGGAGCTGTATAGACAGTATTATTGCTAGTAGTAAAAAGATATTAAACACAACTGTAGATTTGAGTGGCACTGGTGGTCCAGACGACATTCCTGTATGTGGAGAAGGTAAAGAAAAAACTGCCTCAAAGAAGCTATTCAAACAGGAAAATTTGGACTCGACATTTTCAGTTGACAATACATCCTTCGGTAAGTATTACTATTTTTAGGTGGTAGTTTGCATAAAGGAATTTTGTTTGTTAGAATGACTTCACAGCATTGGTGTGTTTTCTCATTATTAATTGGTTAATCATTCTTGAGAAAATCTTTAAAGCATATTTGTTCTAAAAGAATATTGACTATTCTTTATCCGTAGGGTACTAACCCTAGGAGGGTTCAGAGGTCTGGTTAAACAAATCATTTATAACTAACTTTATCTGTAGGCTGTTCATCATTGGATTCAAAGTCCCCTGTTCCTGTAGTGAGGCATGGAAACCTTAGTCAGGTGCAGCGTTCTCCTTTAGTGCCATTGGAGAACATACAACCCCCACCAGTGTTGAAGGATCCACCATTCACAAGCGGTGATGAAAACTTGATGCAGCCTCCTAGTTCTGTGAGTACATAGAAAAGTGGTATTTTAGTAGAAGGATATAATGTAAATTCTTTCCTGTGTGGTAAATTAGCTGAATGAGACCAGTTAATTATGCTTTGAGACACTGGTAGGGCATACCCAAAGGATTTGTTCTTAAATTATAGCTGAAAATTGGAACAAGGTAAAGCAAAATAAATTCATCAGTTAGGTTTGAGACCATAAGGATCAGATGAAAATTAAAAAGCAGGGAGCAGTGCTGCAATGAATTTCAGTGTGCTGTGTAAAGCACACTAAGCAATACATACCCAGTGGGGTTTGTACGTTTGTGGTTATAAGAGTTGTTTTCTGGTTTTATCTTGTGAAAGGCCAACTATGATATTTTGATTATCTTGATCATAACCCTGTTAGAGGTAAGATTTTTAGCACAGTATTCTCCCTGAAACTAGGTCTAAAAGAAAACAGGTTCATGCTTATTTTCCTTATCTCGATAGATCAACTTGTCTAAGGATTTAAGATGGTATGGTATATTACTTTGTTTCATGACTGGAATCCAGGGTGAACTCAGGTCTTTAAATATGTAGTTAAGTTTATAACAATAATAATATTTACATAAGGGGATATGACACTGAGACTAAGATAGTAATTTTGAATGGACGGAACATGTAGAAGAATATGCCTCTTTTTCATTTTAATATAACATTACTGTATATTTGCTAAAATTTATACTTGTGCATATATAATATATAAGGACTAGCCTAATTTTTGGTTGCATTTCATAATTTTTTAATGCATTTTCTCTTAATTTCAAAAAATGCCTGGTATTGGGTGCTGCCTTGAATCAGAGAGATGCTTTTGCTGCAAAGTATTGTATTAGTACCTTAGAAATGAACAGACCTTTAGTTTGTATACTGTACTCAGTGCAAGGGCTTGAATGCTGCATTTACATTGTGTTGCCATTTGTTTATTTGTCCAGGCAGGTATGAAGGAAAAAACAATACATGTAGCATAGGAAAAGGAGCAAGTACATTTTTTTTTTTTACAAAGATAGAAAGAAAATTGAAAGGAGGGCAGTAATTTGAGTAAAAAGTACATGTACTGTATTTACAATGTGCTTGTCTGTTATAATGCTGACTACTGGTATAAAGGATAGCAGCAGGAATATTTAAGTTAATCATGTAAGCCACAAATGAAAGTTTGCAGTTGTAACCTTACCACACCACCACTAATCATTAACTAGGCTAAAAGTTAAGCCTTCATTCTTACAAACTTTTAAAGAATATGCAGAAAACCTCATAAAGCATATAAATATAAATTTAATAGGCTTCAACAGTTGAATATGTAAATAAACAAAGTCAAAAGTATTATAGCTTGGATAAAATTCTTAAGTAGGTATATATACTATACCATTTTGTGAGCTTATTCCTTGACCCCCATCAACAATCTGGTCCCTGTTCAGCATCAAAGGACTTGACAGATCATGAAATCTCATCCAAGATTTCATTCTAGTTACTCACTTAACTGAAGAATTTTCTTTGAGGCAACTGTAATTAGAAAATAGAAAACAAGGAACTTGATCAAGGCATAGCCATCATCATAAAATCTTATTTCATTATACATAAATGAAGAATTCAGTAGGAAAAATTACTAACAAATAGACATTATAATCAGTTATAATTACACAAATTGTCAAATATATATACTGTATGTAAATTTAGACAAATGACTGGTTTTGTTTTTTCTCTCCAAATGATTGAGGAAGTTTTATATTTGCTCATTGTGAAATTTTCAAAAGTTCCTAATGTGAAGAATTACAAAAAATCAACTTTGTTTAAAATAATGTTGGAATACATGTATGATTTTTATTCCTTTGGTGTTCTCTGAAAGCATGTTAATGAAGAAATTTTTTGTTTCATAGATGTATGGATGAAATTCAGTAAACTTTGATTACATGATATATCTGCTGAAGTACAAGGAAACAGTGTTTGGAGGGTAACTTTTAATAGTAAATTTTAAAATGTAAAAAAGAAAAAATTGTAAATAACAGGAACTTGCTCTTATTTTTGGGTTTCCTGCCTAATATAGATTAGCCATTAGTTGAATGACATTGTGTTGAAATTTGAAGCAAATCCCTTTTGTCATAAGCTCAGAATTTTAATTCATGTTACATTGTTATATTGAGGCCTTATACCATTGATGTGTTCCATAAGTGTAAATGGCTTTGGGTGTCACTAACCTAACTAGAAAAGCAAAATCCTATCGAGTAGGCCTGTGAGTAACTTTGTGACCTGAGCCAGCCTTAGTCTTCCATTTTGTTCTCGGCCATACCTACGCTAATGTCACTGCGTTTATCCCATTTTCGCTAAGATTGTGTGTGTGTGTGTCTCGTGTGCTCATGCCCTTGTTTTATTGTTACTGCAGGGTCATTGCCCTCCCAGTGTCCTTTGCACCTCTAGTACCCCAGTTTGTTTGTATTATTAAAGTAATAGTGCTGTATTTTGCTAAAAAGACCAGGATTTTTCTGTTCATAAAAATTTTGAGAATTGCATGATCGAGAAGACAAATTTGTGGATGATAGGGATGAGAGGTGAGGAATTAACTGGGGAGCTGAATTATCTAGAAAGCCATACATAGGAGAGGTAGACTGAACTTGAACAAAATTATTATAGAAACAAGGACAAGAGTGAAAATTTTCCTAGCCTAACCCGTCCAAAAAACGTTTCAATTATGCAATCCACCCACCTGCTCACATTGTTCTTCTTTTATTATGCATTCTAGATTACGACAACAAAAACCATAAACTAGACTTACAAACCAAAATTACCGACCTAACCATCAGAGAATTATACCGCACTACACTCTGTTCCAAGTTCAACACACTCCTGCCCGCGTTTGTTTACATTTTTATTCCCTCCCGCCATTTCCGACCTATGACGTCACAACAAGAACAAGAACAGATACTTTTTAAACTTAAAGAATGCTTTGCTGTAAAAACATTTTATAAAATTAAACGTGCTTTTTATACATTTTGTAATGCCCATACCTTTTCACTAATGCAGAAAATAAAAATAAAATCATGACAATTAACTTATAAAACTAACATATAATCAAAGAGTGGATGGTGGGCTGTCAAGTAAAGATATAAAACATTCAAAGAAAAGTCAACATTGTGAAACAGTAGCAGTAATAAAGCATAGGGTTTTACCTGATTGGGCATCATACCAAAGTCTGTTAATACCTTGGAGGTATGAAGAGCAACCGTGAGTGGTTAACCAAGGGTCAGCAATGTTGACATTAACAGTTTAGTCAGTGTCCACTTTTGGAATTATTCAGAGGTGTTTTTTTGAATAGTGTTGCATAACACTTCTAAAAGTTATGAGTATTGTATTTGATATTTCATAAAGCAAATATTACATTGGAGTGTTAACAGATCTCTGCCACCCTATCTTGTTTACTTGACATTTTCATTTCAGACCAAAAAAATTAATTCCAAAACTGGTGTGATTTCACACAAGACATTAAAGGTCACTACACCTCATATAACGAA
Source organism: Macrobrachium rosenbergii (assembly GCF_040412425.1). Lineage (NCBI taxonomy): Eukaryota > Metazoa > Arthropoda > Malacostraca > Decapoda > Palaemonidae > Macrobrachium > Macrobrachium rosenbergii. Next base: position 62,692,858 of record NC_089788.1, on the reverse strand, counting down.
GGGTTTCTTGTCTACAAGTAAGACACCCAAGACTCCCCGAAGTAGCGGTTTGAGGAGAAGCCTGAGCACGTCAGCTCTCCATGGCAAGCTCAATAGCAGTGGGAAACAGATTCAAGAGTCTCCTGTTTTTAAGAGGAAATATAATGGTAAGGCCAGTTCTTTACTTGTAGTTTGAGGTATTGAGATCCACCAACAATATGTTCCGATAGATATGAACCTATGCTTTCATATACGTGGTGCTCGTGCTTAGCACGCTTCAGCTGTCACTGTATCATTACAAAAAAACAAAATACTGATGGATGGGCCTATGGTCACTGGTGACTTGAGTTGGAAGGCCTTACCCTTCTATTGTGATTGTAGCCACATCAATTTTTGCATGCTCACTGAGTCAATCTCATTTTCACTGTTCTTTGTCTTTGTCTGTAGGGTGTGCATGCCCTCCATGTGTCTAGCATCAGGTTGTGGTATGAGGGTTTTTCCCTTCAACATTAGCATAGTGTAGTGTGTGTGTGTGTGTTTCTTCTCTCTCTCTCTCTCTCTCTCTCTCTCTCTCTCTCTCTCTCTCTCTCTCTCTCTCTCTCAACGCAGAACATCAAGAATTCTGGACATTAGTAAATCCAAAGCAATTTCCACTACTGAAAGAAGTATATCAAAGACTACATTTGTGCTTTGGTTTGACATACCTGTATGAATCAGCATTTTTGACAATGAAAATCTTGAAATCCAAGTACAGGCAGTCCCCGGTTCACGATGGGGGTTCCAGTTTTTATGCCGCGTCGTAAACCAAAAAATCATCGAAAATCCTAAGAAACCCTTATTTTAATGCTCTGGTTGTATTGAAAACGATGTAAACTGCATTTTTGTTGAGTTTTTCACAAAGAAAATTCCAAATTTTGATTATTCTGCCATTTTGAAGCCATATTTCTTCCGTTGGATCGGCGTAAGAAGTGTTGTAACCCTGGAATGTGTGTCGTAAACTGGGAAATAATTTCTGATGAATATATTTGAAAAGTATCGTAATCTCGGAAAGATGAAATGCTACTGTGCCTGGTTAGGTCCTTGAGAATCTATCTCATGCATACACCTCCCAGAGGCCAGCCTATAGGAGACTCATCAGTATGGGCCATGAGACAAGGGAAACCTCAAAAAATACCACCTGGCTGAGGTAAGTAATCATCAGGGCACACCAAACCAGGCCAGATGGCGACCCTCCCCCAAGCAGAATAAAGGCACATGATATCAGGGGATAGGACCACTCAGTCCTCTCAGTTCTGAGAGCGGGAATCTGGAAGAGACAATCAGCCATCACTTCCTTCAATCTCAAGGACCTGGTACACAAGTCCATGGACTCCTTCACTTCGGGTCCAGTAGTAGTAGTACCCCAACAGATGATACAGAAGCATCGAGCCCTTGGGGAGCTTCACTCAGGGAGGAGGTGGACCTCAGCATCATCACCTGGGATTGGCGAGCACTTAGATGGCACGTCCTGCAAAATGGTGACCAGAAGCTCAGTAGGGGCACACCCAGCTAACGCTCTTACAAGAGATTGGTCTCCCACCTCCAAGTGAAAGCAAATTCTAAAATAATTTATTTTTTCTAACATATAAACCTATGCTTCCATATGTATATAGTTTTACCCTCATACCACCCCATGCAGTCCCGATCTCTCTCCATCTATGGAGTATAGTGCAGCTGCAGATGGGCTGGTGTACACAGTGGAAAGGTAAGGTCAACTCGGGTCACTGGCAACTGCAGGCCTATCCGTATAGCTGAAGCACACTAAGCACAAGTACAGTACTCTGTTATGACAGGATAGCGTCATATGTTAGGAAAAATACATAATACTTTAGAATTTTTGTATTTTTCATAGGAAGTTAGTTTAAGGCTATGTTGTGCATGAATTAGGGGAGTTGGTTTTTTAACTAGTTACTATTAAGTAAATATATCCTTGTAGTGTTTTTTTTTATATGTATATACTTTGATTGGGTAGATGATTTGTTGTAAGAATTGCAAATGAAAATTAGTTGTTTTGATCCATTTTTTTCTGTATGATATTTAATTCTAATTTTTAGGCAAATAGTAGTAAAAGTTTGTTTTATCTCAACCACATTGATTCTTTATTTCCTTATTTGTGTGACACAATCCCAGTCTTGTAGGACTCATTATTCATGATAGAGAAAGCTCACTGCATGCTGTCATTCCACTTTCTTTGGACTTGTAAAGTCAGTACATTTTCCCAGGATTGTCTTCCTATGTCAGTTTTGTTTTATTTTTAGTTTCATTTCTAAGTCCTTAGTTTTTTAGCTTTCTTGATTAACCTGCTTCTAGTCATCCTTTTTTTGTTATATAGCCTTTGTTTGAAATTTGTTTTTTAATTTTTGTTCTGTCTGTTTCAGTAGTTTGACCCTTTTGAGTGATCTCAGGACTTCATTTTTTATGCTGTATCAGTGTATGGTTGGTAGTCATGAGTACGTGATAATGAAAGCCTGTGTTATTTGTTTAACTTGGCAAGTGTTTGTAGTTTTCATCATACTTTCTCTGGTCTCCTTGGAAGCAGTTGCAACTTATGCCTTCAATGACTGGTGGCAAGATGTAACACATGATGCAACCAGCATCTTGGACAGTAGTATCTTTTTATACAGAAGAGCATATATAGGTGCCATTCCTCAAAGTCTTTGGGTTCTCCAAGCTTCACTGGCAACCTCAATGAAGGATTGGATCTCATTGTATGGTATCCTGTTCTGGGATATGGCTCTATCGTGTCGTGTCCTGGATCTGGTAAAGTGCCTTATACCATAAGACATATGGGACCCCTGCCTTCATCTACAGACAGAACCTGGCTCCTACTCTGTGGCAACTGCTGTCTTTCTATTCAGGGCAAGACATCCCGACCCAGCTGGATATGACAACTAAACTTTTCCATTCAGCACTTGACATCTATCTGCTTTCAGTGGATCACTTCACTCTTCTCTCAGGTCCCCCGGAAAATTGTGTTGAACCAGTTGCAGTTGTTGTCCTTGGTTCATCTTTTGGCAAACTTCATTCAGAGTGCTGCTGTTCCAACTTCTGGGATGTCAAATGAGACAACCAAACTTCCACCTCGGCTTCTAAAGTTTGACCAGAGCTATCAGAGGCTCTTGTGCTGATGCCATGGCTGGGGAACATGATCTCTGAGCCCTGGCAGTCATTATCCAAGTGCTCTCTCCTCTGTTGCAACTTTTGAAGGTAGTGTCCAGACATTCATCTTCCTTTGAGCTGCTGAATAGATACATCAGTGCTGACACTTAGCTGGATAACAAAAGAGCCATAACCACAGTTATTCAAGGCCCGGCTGAGATGAATGGGACTTGGGGAGCTGTGGCATTGGAATGCCTATCTTCAGCCAAAACCTTGTTAACCCTTAAGGGATGGGCTAAATATATATTAAACACCCCCAGATGAGGCAGACTTTAGGTTGCCAATTTAAGAAAAAAAAAAATCAATGGAAAGAGGAGGATATGCAAATGCACATGGTGAAAGAAAAAATGTAAAAAATTATACCTACCTTCCACAGGAAGGTGAAAGTGACTATTTACAGCCCTGTGTTGGGCCTGTTTTGCAAGACACTTGTAAAAATATGCTCATTTTACCCAGTTATACATGTTTTTTCTAATAATTTATTTTTTATATCGTAAAATGAGAATTAAAGCTCGCGTAGCATCATAACAGATAAAAACTAAAATCGGTAACAAATTCTGAGTATATTTGTTGTAAATTATTTATGAGATGTATTGAGCTGGAGAGATGCAGTAACTTTTTGTGAGGTATACATGTTTTTTCTAGTGTTTCTCTTTACTTTTCTTTGCAAAACTACAATTATAGCTGCCATACTGTCATAAAAGATAAGAACTAAAACCAACAGCAATCCCTGGGTATATTTATGAGCAAATAGATTAAAAGACGTCATGGGATAGAGAGTGGCAATACATTCCCCTATCAAGTCTCAAGGCACACTAATCCCCCCTCTGTCCTGTGCTAAGCTAGACAGTTGCCATAAGTCATTTATTGACCATTGAAGTGCTATAAGAATCTTTCCCGCAAAATTCGTCCAAATCGTATGGTGCGTAATATGAATACTCATATGAGTTAGCCTGTCCATTGCTCAAAACCTGTTATAGATACTCATATGATGATGTCCATCCATTAAGGGTTAAGGGGAGTGCGTATGCCATAAGGCCCCATTATAAAATAAGTACCAGTTGCTACCTTATAATTGAAGGGATTTGCTTCAAATTTTTACTACTTATACAACTAATACTGAATAAAAATAAGTCGGCAGATAAAGAAATTCAACCTCTAAGTTTATAAATTTGCAGCTGAAAAAAATTAATTTTTCAAAAAGCATATGCAAAGTCAAGTTACTAAAAAAAATCTCATGTAATTATAGATATACAGTTATACTACATGCTGTAAAAGTTTAATTGAATTTGCTTCAGTTGTCTTGGAGGTGTAAGCATTTAGTTTTGAAAAAAGTAAGTTCTAGGGAAACAGCAAAAGAAAAAAGGTTTTGGACTTTCAAGAATATTGAAACAATCAAGACATCTTGAGCGAGTTGACCCTATATCATTATAATTCCTTTTCTCTAACACTAACACTAGAGAGAAAGGTATATTTTAGTGGCAAGTATTTTTGTACAAGTACTTTTGACACTTTTTACATGCTTTTTACAATTTGTGGTTCACACAGGGCCATACAAGCAATGAACAAAATTGTCTGTGAACCAATCTAAACTTTTGTTTTTTTCAGCAATAATGCTTCAAGTCTATAACTCACTTGCACTATCCAGAAATTATCATACGAAAAAAAAAAGTTAAGTATACCTTAGTTTAACCAGACCACTGGGCTGATAACAGCTCTCCTATGGCTGTCCTGAAGGATTAGATTTATTTTATGTGGCTAAGAACCAATTGGTTACCTAGCAACGGGACCTACAGCTTATTGTGGAATCCGAACCACATTATGATAAGAAATGATTATCTATCACCAGAAATAAATTCCTCTTAATTCTTCCTTGGGTTGTCGGAGACTCGAACGCTATGAACATTTCTTACAATTTGTTGTTCACAGTGCCATACAAGCGATGAACAAAATTGTCCATGAACTATCTAAACATTGTTTTTTAGCAATAACGCTTATATATGTGTTTATTTACACGTAAAAGAGTCTATAACTCACTTGAACTTATACAGAAAGTGGCATACAGACTTTTTTTACAGGTTTTTTACAATTTGTGGTTCATAGTGCCATACGAGTGATGAACAAAATTGTCAATAAACCTATCCAGGAAAAAAAAAATTTTTTTCAGCATTAATGCTTCAGGATATGTTTATTTAAACATAAAACAGTGGAAAACTCTTAATAACTAAAATTTGATCCTAAAAATTTGATGTTAGGCTGCCCCTTAGATGGAACTAAGAGTGAGACTGACACCTGGGTCTTAGAATTGTTATTGTCTTGGGAGCATCTCTTTGATGTTCCCTCCTTAATCAAGATTCATGCATTTTATGAATAAGGGGTTGTGATGAAAAAGAAAAATTGAAAATACTAGTTTACATACAAACCCATTAATCAAGGAGGACTGTTCCCATCTCCCATCCCTGCACTTACTTGATCCCTAATAGGGCAAAACAGAATGAGCATAGGTGCAAGTGGTGGTAGGAAGCTGTCCTGATGGAGTGGATGCATTCGTTACAGGATAATGGTGCTTGTAGGTTGAGTTTTATACAGAATAAGGCATCTTAACTGTAATGGGTTGACCAGAAATTTTATTATACAAAAACTTGCATAAGTTGTTTGCTTGCAAATCATAAAGGGAGTTTCCTTCTCAACCCTTAAGCTCACTGCTATTTCTTTATACAAGCACACAATGAAGTGGAGGTATAGTACCAGTGGCAGGATAGAGCATGTGTAGTATTACTCTGGATCTTGAAAAAATGCAATAAGCATGAGACTGCTTTTTCTCTGTGGAAATAAGGCAATTTATTAATAACAGATGTGCGCAAAAACTTACTAAAAAAACAGCTTGGCATATTTTTTGTGTAAGGCTGGCAGAATAAATATTCCCTTGTTAATTTTCATACATCATTACTCTTCTGTTTATATTTGCCTAGATGTTTTGAGTACTGTAGTTCATATGTAGTTTGCAACCAAAGTAAGTTTTTACAATTGTATTTTTCAGTACTGGGAAATGCTTTGAGTAAAACATCAAATTTTGTGAAGATGAGGAATCAGGAAAACCTACCACCTTCAAACGTAAGAAGCACACCAAATCATAAATCCTTGGTTTTTAAAGAAACGGTTTCATCGTTAGCTAAGCACACATCATTCAAACAGCAACAGAAAACTTGAAGCTGTCAGTCATCTTGTCTTCATGACATCAAAGTCTTGGATAATGGGATTGAGAAAGTCTGTCAAAAGCCACCAATGAATACTGTGCAGATCATTAACACTGATGTGGATGCACAAGGTCATGGTTTATCTTTGTTGATCTCAGAGAAAACCTGTGACAGTGTGGTTGACAAGGAGGCAGTGGAATTGGAGACAGATCAGGAAAATTTTATCACCAGGGAAAAAGAGAATATGGTTTTGATGGTGAAGTCCAACAAAACTTCAGTGGAATTTGGTATTGAACCATGGAGTATTCATCGTAGTTCTTGGGTCTCCTCTTCTGGAATTGTTCGCCGTCTGTCATTATGGCTCCAAAAGGATTAGTTTTAAGTACCTTGAGTGATTTTATAGCTTCTGGCTGTACTGTATTGTCCCACCGATTACCAAGGGTTAGCGGTGTGTACATAGTTGAAATGTACATATTCTTATATATTGTCTTGTATATAGCTATCACATATTGCCATAAATAGATAAGATAATTTTAGTTGACTTTTGTAAAAGGTATCAGCTTTCCAGTATCCTGTTATAGCTCCAGTATATTTTCAATATTTTTAACATGAAATAGCCTTGCTGTCTGTTGTGTAGCAGTTTTCCCAGCAAAAGAAAGCTAAAACTTTATAACCTCCATTTTTGTGATTTTGTCCTCTGATTTTTTTTCTTAACTTTTTGTTTAACTTGCTGCCTTCCCTCTTCTATCTTTTCTTTTGCCGTTGTTTTCTCCTATATATTTTAAATGTTATGTTTGTATATTTTTTCTTTTCCTGTGTTGTGTATGTGATTGAACTTCTCTTGTCTGTCTGTTTTTTGACCTCTAAAGAGTCCTGAGAGTTAAATATTTTAATTCATTGGTCTGGTCAAAATACTTAGTAATAAAAGTAATTTACTCCAAATATTTCCATGCTAGAGTCAAGTTTAAAGCTACTAAGTATTTAATGCCACAGGAGGTTGATTAATGGCCATAAAATTCTTCACTAAAAGTGAATTATCTCCCAAGTAGTTAATGTATATAAACGATTCTTATCACTTGCCATGACTCTTAGGTCTGGCAGAAAGGATTAGTTTTTAAACAAGGAGCAAATTCGGAGTGGGAATGAGTGGAAGTAGCTCAAATAGGAAGTGGGCAAATGGAAAAGCAGTGATGCAACAGCTTCCCTTGGGGCATGCTTTATGCAGTACATCCATGCGTGGTACTGGCACATTAATACTTTTTGAAATTCACAGGTCAAGTAATCATGTTTTATTAACATTAACCTTGTGAATACTTTGTATACACAGCTTTATTTGAGGTGCTTTTATAATCAGCGTTTTTCCTTGAAAATAGTCTCACTGGATTAACTATTACCTTTCATTGGCTCCTCTGAATATGGGTAGAAAAAAATTCCATTTCACAAGTGGTATTGTATTGAATAAGCACAGTAAATCATGTTTATAAAACTTAACTTTTTTTTTTTATAGAAAACAATGTTTTTCCAGTATGATAGCTAATCCTTAAAATGAACCTGTGAGGTGAGTGCTATGAATATTAAGTGTTTTAAGGTCAATCTACATTGATCTGTTAAACTGTTTATTAATAATGTGCATGCCCAGCATAGTCAATTTCAGTGTATTGCTTTTGGAAAGGTCTCTTAAACTTGAGTTTCATGTTTTGACTGTATCCATTTGCTGCTTAAATATGTTTTACTTCTATTCCTGAGCAACAAGTATATGTGAAATAACTTAAATCATTTAAGATTTGATTTTATAAAGAAAAGCTTTATTACCTTTACTGGAATAAATAAAATATATATTTTATGTTTTTCTCCTTGACATTTGCCTTGTCCCTGTCTGAAAAATCTGTGATTTCAATACAGTATATGAATCGTCAGAATCAGCTTTAAATAATACAGATCCAGTCATAATGGAGGGCTTGGAATCTGATCTAGAGCATTTAAATCTCCAACCAAATTATTGCACAATTGGAATAAACTGCCTCTCCCTATGTCATAGACTTGAAATCATGCAGAATGCAACAAAAATTCAAGCAGGTTGATTCTCTTACAAAGGATATTTGATCTAGACATTTTCATAAAAATCACTTCTTTTCAATCAGCAAGCAACTTCACAATTGGATGAAGTTTTCAGAACTCCTGCCTCCTTGGATTTTGAAGCAAGTAAAAGTATGCTCACTTTTATATTTATTCCAAAGCTATGCATATACTCCTGAACATCATAAACATCACTAGAACATTATAAGATGTGTAGGTCCGCAATATGCAGGTTTGACTGATATTTTCAAGTTATTGGAATCAAACAAAATCGTTCTATTTGCAAACTATGCTAGTGTGCAAGGCGAAACTTCCTTAATATATTTAGTAAGCATAGTTATTAAAAATATATAATTACAGAAATTGTTAATCTCAAATGACAAGAAATCATGTAAAACTAGTGTCCTATATTTATGTGAACAGTTAAGTGTTCATTACACACATGAAGCTTATTTAAATGACAGCTATCATTACCAGAATAAGAACAACCATTCCTGTTAAACTACTTGCATCCCACCCATTAACTCTGGGATTCTGTGTAGCAGTGAATCTTAATATATAAACACATGAAATCCTTCATTGGATTATGATATTCTTCAAAATGACACATGTCAAAGTAATTCTATCAGTTCCTGTAGGCAGTTCAATACTGACAGATTTTATTTGAATGTCCTAGTTTCTGCTGACAACGTTAATTTGGGAACAAATCCAGTAAGGAAAATTTTTCGCTAGATTAGTTTTGCTTACCCAGTTAAATCACGAACCCGTTTAACAAGCTGTATTCCATGCTAAGCCCCAGGGCGGCTCTTCTCTTGTTCCCCAGTTTGTATATCTTGAGATGAGCAGCTGGCATTCCCATGTCCAACACTTTTTCGTGTTTTTCATAGATAATCACAATCATTCATTTAACAAATTTAGATTGATAATGTAAATATAACACTATTCCAACACTTGTACTAACTGTCCAAAAACTGCATATACCCCTGAAATTCATAAGCAACTTGTAGTACGAGTATAACATCTAAAGGTTCACATTATGCAGTCAATTCAGGTAGATCCAAGTCTCAGTGTAATGGTTAACGCTCTATAATCTAACAAAGTTTGCAATTTTCTTTTTCCAGTTATGCATCTACAGCAGAATTGTTTGGAACAGGGTTTAGCATTTATGATTAAAAACATGCCACCGCAGAAGTTTATAATTGTCAGTGACAGAAGTTCAGAACCCTTTAAAAATTCTTTTAAAATCCTTTTGTTCAAAAAGTCAAGTTTTCATTCCACAAATTGTGTGAAGGCGGTACAGATGTGGAAATACAGTTTCTACGATTAATAGACATTGAAGGAAGGGAAGCTGTATGACTAGATCAAATAGGGGTTAGAGCTGGCAGTGCACCTTATGTGATGCACTTATCGTTTGGCCTAAATTCTATATTCTATTCTATTGTATTCCTTAGTAAATAGCAGGTAGGATGAAATAATGAATCTGAGAATAACAACTTGAAACATTAAACCAGCTGTTGGACTGTGATGTTCCAAGAACAACTCCACATTGATTGAAGTAATAATATCCATACTTCTGGCAGATCACATTTATCTTGTCTTATGGGTAATTGATGAACACCCAACACGAGCCAGTCCCCAAATGTAGATCAGCACTTACAAATGTACCTTTAGTGATCATCCAGCTTTCAACCAGCAATGTGTCGAGTGCTAGAAACAAATTAAATTTCTTTAGAATCCTCATTATTCAAAGTTTATATGCTTATTAAATTTTTAAGAAGTTGCAAATTTAAATTAATATAATTAAGAACAAACCTTTTGGGGCAGCCTTATGCGAGATAATCATGGTAAACTCCAAGGTCCAGAGAATATTCGTTGGACCTTGCATAGTGGTCTGTTAAATTATTTACTTATAAAAGTTTCATCTTTTCACTAAAGTGGAATGCTCAGTCTTTAGTAAGTTGTTTACTTTTTACCTTTCAGTCAGCAGCCAACTCATCACCCTTAGTTACTGTAAGTACTTTCCTTTTGCCATTTGTAGTACCATTGCAGTAGTTTCAATTTAGGGTAATTAGTTTCAATATGTAATCCTAGTTTGGAATTCTCTACTAAAGAGGAGTGGGCCAAGCAGAGCAACATAGGAACTACTACCTGGTCCAGTGTCGAAGACTACATACAACTGTTGAAGTGAATTACTTTTCCTCAGGCATTTCACTTTTATTCCTTCTAATTATGTGCCAACTACTATATGTACATTTAAATGCTTTCCCTGGAAATCATACCAAAATTTCATGAAAAACTTTCCAAATTTAGAGGTCAGTCAATTGCATTAATAAAGTTTAGGTAAATTGTAATATAACTGGTAATGCAGAAAATAATTAGATCATTAAAAATAAGAGCAAAATACTACTTTACTACAAGATGATCATAGTTGCATTTTTGTTTTATATAATAATATGTTCACTGATTTAATAAACTACCATAAAATAGGATTATTGCTGTTAAAGTGACTGTTAGATTACTAAGATTGAGTTACAGTAATAACTATTAAATTTAATAATTTAATTTAGAGACAAAAATATGTATCCTAAGGGTGCTTATTGTAGCCCTAACAATACAAATTTTATTTGCCTTTTGTAAATAAAAATTTTTACATAATTTCTTAGCAGGCTGCTGCTGACATATATATATATATATATATATATATATATATATATATATATATATATATATATATATATATATATATATATATATATGTATATATATATATATATATATATATATACAGTGTGTGTGTGTATAGATGGATTAATATAATTGAAAAACAGAGATATATTATTTGTTGGTAATTCAATACAGACTTCAGTCCGTTGCTTTATGTTACTTGTGCCTAGGTAACTGAAAGAAAGTAACAGATTTAAGTCCATTACTTTCTGTTACTTCTAAGTAACTGAAAGAAAGTAAGACTTCTGTCCCTTACTTTCTTTTACTTCTGTCTAGGTAACAGACAGAAAGAAAGTAACAGATTTCAGTCTGTTACTTCTTTTTACTTCTTTCTAGGTAACAGACAAAGAAAATAACAGACTTTTGTCTGTTACTTTCTGTTACTCTGTCGTAACAAAAATAATGTAGCAGATTTCTGTTTTGCTTTTTGTTACTTCTGTCAAAGTAACAGACATAAAGAAAGTAGCAGACTTCTGTTCATTACTTTTTGTAAATTGTTTTTAGCAACTGACAGAAGTATCAAACTTTTGTCTGTTACTTTCTGTTGCTTCTAAGTAACTGACAGAAAGTTACAACCTCCTGTCTGATACATTTTGTTACTTTTAAGTAACTGACAGAAAGAAGGTTACAGATTTCCGTCATATACCTTCTGCTACTTCAAGTAACAGACATAAGGTAACACACTTTTCTGTATTACTTTTCGTTACTTTTGTCTAAGTACCAGAGAAAAAAGAAGGTAACAGACTTTGTCCGTTACTTTCTGATACTTTTGTCTAAATAAAAAACAGAAAGAAGGTAACAGATTTCTTTCTGATACTGCTACTACTTCTGTATAACTAACAGACAGAAAGACGGGAACAGCGAAAAGGGAATCGTCAATATGAGAGAGAGAGAGAGAGAAGCAGGAGCAGAAGTCTTTATGAAACTGCGAGGAAGAATATTAACTACGTTGGTCTCTAATACAGTCCGTCAAATTTCCAGTTCCCCAAGTTCCCCGTTCGTCTGTTCCTTTTGCAGACATCGAAATAAGGCCCTGTCTGAGATTTCCCCGAGGGAGAGAGAGAGAGAGAGAGAGATACGACTCTCACTTCATTGAGTATGATTGCCAGTGTGACAGTTGAGTTCTATAATATTTTTAATGTTAATGCATTCGACGTCTTTTCTAAAAAGTTCTCTCTCTCTCTCTCTCTCTCTCTCTCTCTCTCTCTCTCTCTCTCTCTCTCTCTCTCTCTCTCTCTCTCTCTCTCTCTCTCATCCTGTTATGGGATCATCGTTGTTCATTTGCGCTTTTTTTTTCCATGCCTGATAACATACATTTTTCAACACAAGGTAACAATGCTTTACTAAGCAAATAAAATTGGATATTTTTGCAATAATTCACATTTTTCGTCTTGATCAATATATCATAGTAGAAGGTACCTATATACACACACACACACTCATATATATATATATATATATATATATATATATATATATATATATATATATATATATATATATATATATATATATATATATATATATATGAATATATATATATATATATATATATATATATATATATATATATATATATATATATATATATATGTGTGTGTGTGTGTATATAAATATTTGTGACTGTAAGAATCCATTTTCATTTCATTGTTACAGGAAATATTTTGTATTCACTAAAATTTCACAAAATAGCCAAAAATATCTTAAGAGGTCCTTTGGCAGAGTCATTGCACCCTAAAAATCATCTAATGATTTCAACTCCATTTGAAGAAAGGACAACAATAGAAAGGAAATCGCCACAACTTTCTCGGTATTGTTTTCCAGCCTATTGGCGAAACAGGAGGAAGATAACAAGACTCGAAAATATAAAAAAAAATAATATAGAAATTCTGCAGAACCTGAAACTCGTGTCCATTCGATTCCCATCACCTCTCATGGCGTTCGAAATTTCGTATAAAATAAAAAATATTTCCAGTGAAAAGTTTTCTATTATTTCGTCTGTTTCCTCTCTTTCTGCTTTCCCCCTCGGTTATTGTCTGCATTCCATCTCGTTTTCATGTTATTGTCTCTTTTTCTCATTCGTCTTTTTGTTCCCTATTTCGTAAATACAAATTTTCTCTGGGACTTATGTCATCATTTATATATATATTATATATATATATATATATATATATATATATATATATATATATATATATATATATATATATATATATATATAGTTACATGTGGGCTTTGGCTGATGAGTTTATTAATTAATTAATGTAATTTATGTAGTCCTGCTTTGCCCATAACACACGTAACCTGTCAATTAAAGCTAAAGTTAACCTCAAAGACAGACAATTACTTAATTGAATTAGGTCGCCAGCCGGTAACTACTTGTGGGATAATGGATTACTCTGTGACAAATGGATTACATCAAACCCCTTTACTTCCCACTTAGTCCCGACAACGAAAGAATGTGTGGTGATAGCGAGGAAGTTGCATGAGCTTTCGCCAAAGTCAGACACAGTCAGTTTTCCCCGCTCCCGTAAGAAAATATAACACAACGATTGTCTGCACTAGTAGATATCATGTGCAGTTTTAGTACTAGGAAGGCTATTTCTCTTCCAAACAATGGGCTTGAGACGCAAGTCTGCCTGAAATTTACTTACACTTAACTTTCCCTAATTCCTACTTACTGCATGGGAATAGCTTGTGCAGTTTCACTAGGCAATATTAATTATTCATACACCAGCCTTCATAACAGAAATATGGTTATACCAGGTTCTCGTGGATGGTGGTGAAGTGGTGAAACAGTAGGAAAAGATGAAGTACAGTGGAAGAATACTAGTCAATCGACAAAAAACCGTCAAATTTCAGACTTACCATTACATAAATTGCTTGCGCACAGCAACTGCTGATCGGGGTTCTCAGTTAACACTTCTTGATTCACTGAGTAAAACAGCGCAAAGACAGGAGAAGACAAAGGATACAGTTAGCCTGAGCACGACACGTGCTCTTAGCCTGAAGGTTAGCCTCACTCTACTGAGGTCAGGTCAGGCTGCTGTAGTCCTGGGCTGTTTGTCCAATGTTTGAATCCATCCATCCATAGCCCCAGGCAGTCTGAAAAATTGACAGAGATTGCTGAATGCATAGGACAGAGCAAAAGGAAGCTTAAGACCACCTTCACTAGAGGTTACTTGGTAAAACCCTCCCCTGTTGGTTGAGGTCTCGAATGTTAACTCTTCCCTGCTACAGACATTTTATTTTAAAAGCACAGCCTACCGGCCTCACTTGCATTCCCTTACCGTCGACAGAGACGCCTTTCTGTCTGTTCGAATGATATTTTTTACTAAATAATGCAGAGAGGGCGAACAGCAGAATATTTACAAAATATATATTTATATAAAGGCAATGCCACGGAGGAAAGAGAAGCAAGATTGGTGCTGGGCCTTTCGACTTATTGCCCTGTACTTATCAGAGTGATAGAAATGTAAAAATAAGTTTACAAAGAAAGCTCATATAAATGACAGATGGGGATTGTAAAGGAAAGTGTGTGCCTGGAATCCAACACAGTTGAAGAATTAGTAGACCTACCAAAACAGAGGTATACAGTATATTTAAGAGGTTTTACAAAAGATTAGGCCCAACCGCTCGAAAACAGGGACAAGTCAACAGATTTTACAGGGAAAGACACTGACCACCAAAAGATGACTGGAAAGAGTAAGCTGATTACATATGTTACAAAAGTACAATGCAATAATTCTGTATGGTAAACAATAAAAATTTTTTACAAAGTGAACATTTTCACAAAAAAAATATTAAACATACGAATATATAGAAAAGATATATAAGGTGACTAATTAGTAATTAAGTCATGGATTTTATCTTTAAGGCCATTCATGAAGATTTTACTAATGCAGTGGTCCAAATAATACATGCCAGGGCTAAATTACAACTGGAACTAAGCTGTACATAGCAGATTCTAAAAGATTTCGCGAAGAGAAATCTTTCGATCTGGTAATGACTGAACTTTCAGTCCAATTTATCCTGAGAGTTTTCACTTGAATGAATATAGCATTAGATGTTTGCCCAGTTTTGACAGAATACTTATGTTGCTTAATACGTACATCTAAATCTCTGCTAGATTGGCCAATATAAAAAGAGGGGCAGTCCAAACATGAAATTTTATATATGTTGCTGTTTTCTTGAGGGCTATTTTTTTTTTATTAACATACCTTTTAGTGTGTTATAGGAAAAAACGAGGTCGACATTAAAAGATTTTAACAATGATTTTATGTTTTCAAAACCACTAAAACAAGGCAAGCTAAGAATGTTCTTAAGGGTTTCTTTCTCCATGTTACTTTCACTATAAAACTTTTTGTAGGTTTTATCATAACAAATATATAGTATATGTGAAGGATAACATAAATCAGTCCCTATTTTTCTTATGTATTCAATTTCTTGATCCAAATACTGGGGACTGACAATGCGCAAAGCTCGTAAAAACATAGATAAAAATTAATATTCTGATATTAAGGTAATGGCCTGAATAAAAATGGACATACGCTAAGTTGTTGGTTGGTTTCCTATAAATACTGAATTTGCATTGAAATGGTTCTCTGTTTGTTAAAACATCTAAGAAAGGGAGGCAATTATCTTTTTATAATTCTAAAGTAAACTTAATTAATGGTACCTGGTTATTCAAATTAGAGAGTAAACCATTTACATCAATACCAGCAGGCAAAACAGCTAAAATATCGTCAACTTATCTATACCACTTCAAAGGAGTATAAATGATGTTAGGTAAATATCGTTTTTCAAAGAATTCCATATACAAGTTTGAGAGCAGTGAGGATAAGGAGTTGTCCATTGCCATACCAAATATTTGTTGGTAAAATTCACCAATAAATATAAACTTACAATCACAAATGCACAGTCTAGTGAGTGAAATAATATGACTTACAGGTAGATGTAATTCATGATGGATTAGTTCATTACTAAGATACTCTAAAATAGAATTTATAGGGACTTTAGTAAAAACAGAACAAACATCAAAACTAACGAATCTATCAGTGGAGCAAAAAGTGATTTTGTTTAATTTATCAAGTGAATCTAGACAATCATATACGTGAGAATCTGAGAGAGTTCCAAGTAACGGGGACAAGAGCTTGGTAATATATTTCGAAAGTTTATATGATAATGAGCCAACAGTACTGATAATAGGCCGCATAGGATTATTTTCTTTGTGCGTTTTTACTAATCCGTACAAATAAGGTAACCAGGGAAATTTTACTGACAACTGACCTATTAGTTCTTTTTTATCTTTAAGGATTTTTTCACTGTGCCATTGGAATTTTTTGACTTGATCAAGGGGAGTTTTTGTTAGTTTTTTGTAAGTCGTACCATCATATATAATATACATAGTATATATATATATATATATATATATATATATATATATATATATATGAAAATATAAAACACTATTTAAACGTTATATATATATATATATATATATAGTGTTTTATATATATATATATTACACTGTAGTATTACAGGAAAAGACATTCATATATATATATATATATATATATATATATATATATATATATATATTATATAAATATATATAATATGACATTAATAATGTTAATATACTTTATATATATAAGTAGAGAGAAGGACGCAGCAACATAAGGGAAGTAATCTGTTAACATCTAACGTATGCACTGCTGTTAACTGTCAATAAAATTATTATAGTGCCTTTACCTTATGTTGCTCAATTCTGCTTATTAATCAACTACTATCACCACTCCTATTATTATTATATCCACTAATAAATAGGATTTATGATTACTTAAATTACTGACTTTTTATATCATATATATTACTACTGATAGTGGTTATTTTCTTTCGGGGGGGTTAGTACCGTCAGCGCACCTCACACAGTGCACTGTAGGCGAAGATTCTTTGCAGCATCCCATAGGCCCCTAGCTGCAACCCCTCTAATTCCTTTTACTGTACCTCCATTCATATTCTTTCTTCCTTAATTTCCACCCTCTCCTAACAATTGATTCATAGTGTAACTGCGAGGTTTTCCTCCTGTTACACCTTTCAAACCTCTTGTACTCTCAATTTCCATTTCAGCGCTGAATGACCTCATAGGTCCCAGCGCTCGGCCTTTGGCCTAAAGTCTATATTCTATTCCATTCTAGGTTTCTACAAACAAATATTAGCCTCCAACTCCAGGCTTTAATGATAAAGCAGTAAGAGACTTTTAATGCCTGAAAAGTAAAAAAAAAAAAAAAAAAAAAAATTTTGCGAAGAGAACAATGAGGACTTGTTTATGGTAGCTCAGCAGACTTTTGGAGCAGACAATTTCTCGTGCCTTGGTATTCACTTGGAGTTGGGAACCTGACGGTATTTTACTATGATGGACAATGCTTCTCACTGGCATTAAGTGGAAAATGCCTTTCGCCATTTAAGGGGCCTTTTTTTTCTATTCCAGTGAGTGCACAGCAGCTCGCTTCATGCGAAGCGAAAGTTGCTTTTAAGGGGGAGGATAGAAGTGATGGATTGTAATTTTAGATATAAGAACAGTGCATGAGAATTGTTTGATAAAACTGTGGGCTTTTCCAGATAATCTCCTCTGTGAGTGACCTGAGTATACCTTCGAGCAAGAGAATGCAGTCCCATATTGGATACCCGTGATATAGAGGCTATGGCATCATCCCAGGTCTGAGGACAATATTAGTATTTGGTTAACATAAATATGGCATCTAAGATGACCCTCCGTAGGGGGATAGTGGTATCAGTGCACACCTCATGCGGTGCACTGTAGGCATTACTTAAGGTGTTTGTAGCGTCCCTTCGGCCCCTAGCTGTAATGCCTTTCGTTCCTTTTACTGTACTTCCGTTCATATTCTCTTTCTTTTTTCCTACTTTCCTCCCTCTCCTAAAAATTTTTTTCATAGTGCAACTGCGAGGTTTTCCTGTTGTTGCACCTTTCAAACTTTTTAATTGTCAATTTCCGTCTCAGCGCTGAATGACCTTATATTCTAGTCTATTCTATCCTATTTTAAGATGACCCATTGACCACAGATAGGTGGCCAGATAATTTGCTCCAATCATGGGAAGCATAACTGAAAGGAGCTTTGTTGAGTGCTCCAACTACACAAAACTGGAGAAACATCGGTAGTTCTCATGAGAGTGAGGGCCGAAGAATGGCAACCCAATGGCCTTTCCTAGCCCAGGCCCCAAGAAAACGAGAAGTGGGAAAGGAAGGATAAAGGATGGAACTTAGCCATGAAGGAATAAAGATTATACAAGTCGGGAAACAAAAGAAAGGAAGTTTTTAAAGGATTGGCAGTAGAAGAAAGAAATGGACACTGAAATGTATTGTCTGAAGATTATCAATTTCGCAAAGAACCAAAAAGTTGGAAGAAGTGGCCTGATGGGTGTTATGAGGCTGCCTGAGAGGAGGGGGAGTTCTTTTGAGCTCAGCATAACAGTGACCAAAATAATACCAGTAGATAAGAGAAACGGATAACTCTATGCTGGATAGAGGAAGATGACTGAATGATAAAACATTAGTGGGACCACTGATCCAGCAAATGACCTTAGATTCAGTCCTATCATGGAGGAAGCTAAAAAAAAAAAAAAAAAGCAACAATGCTCTTAACTTGGACAGAAAGGTTTAACATGATGCTTTTAAAACAAAATAGAGATAATAATTTCTGGCATTTCAACAATATACACATGTTTTAGAGGCAAATTTAGCAATCTGAACAGTGCTCTCTGTAAAGATAAATTAGACGATAAAGACGTGTAAAATACTGATAGTGTAAGGGCGTCAAATCGCCTCTCCATTCTTGTGTTTTACTCTTCATATGTACACTAATCACATCATATATATGTTGCTTGTTATTATTTCAGATTCTTTATGCATCATTGTACGGCCTGTCCGCCGGTATATATATCTGCCTTCTACATGTCCTGTAATGCATTATATATGTCTTTTTATGCCTGTTAACAAACACCTGTCGAGAATAATAAAGGATCAGTATTTCACTTCTGACATCCACTGCGGACTGAAAAGCCATGCTGATACATTTAATAATTTTAAACTGCAGCTAAGCAGTTTAAAATGTGAGGTAACTGACATTAATAGCAGGGTGCTGTCTGTTACACTAACACTTGTGAACATTCTGAACTGCGACTGAACAAACCTCATCAAATTCTTCAGTACTGCGTTTTCCACCTGAAGTGTTGGACTGAAATTTGATATCACTGTTTGGAAGTGTACTTTTCTGAATGGAAGTAATGCTGTGTGTTCCACTGTAAATGTATGGAACACACACACATCACATTATAATATATATATATATATATATATATATATATATATATATATATATATATATATATATATATGATTATTATCACTTTTGTACGTGATTCATTTATCACACATTACCACAGGTGAAAAATAAGAAACGGGGTGTAGGTCCTGACCGGTTTCGACTTTATTTCCAAGCCATTGACGAAGGACTGTTACAGAGTATGTTGTTGTTGTTGATGTCTTAGAGCCAACAATTCTTGTTGGCACGGGCCTTTCCCTTGTTTCGTAGGTGATCTGAAATATTCTGAAGGTATACATATACTGAGAAGTCACAAATATATATACTACAAGAACAGTACTGACGAACATACACAACCGTTAGAGGCTACATATCCCCACTCAGGCCGGTGTCGAGGTAGGAGTGGCCTTTAAAACTCATTTGGCTAAAAATCACAATATACTCTCGGGGACAATGCTGATAAACAAACCATACGCCACCTCAGATCCACACCTGACAGGTGTCACGGAGGCGGAGTTTGGAAACTCATTAACACTACTACCCTCGTACTGTGTTTACAAATATGATAATCCTATTTTCATACATCTCTACTGCCTACCTTAAAGTTTAAACAATTTACAAATTTCTTTTGATATTAAAGGATCAAGTTTATACATCCCTTGACTGATATTCATATTATGGTTGTAACTTTCTTTTATAAAGCTAGATTCAATGATATTCCTTTCCAGTGCATTATTAGAATATACAATCCTTTTTGCCCCTTCCCAGTTGATAGCATGATTGTTCTCACTAACATGTACAAATATACCACTGTTCCCCTGTGCATATCTCACACATTTCTTATGCTGTTCAATTCTTTTTCCAGTGCTTTCCCGGTTTGGCCAATATAAAAGTTGTCACAAGACTTACACGGAATTTTATATACACACCCTTTAGTATTGTCAGGGGAGTTCTTGATAAGTACATTTTTCATTGTTTTATTGTTCTTAAATGCGACATCAACACCAAAATTTTTAAGAAGATGAGGGATATCTTTCATATTATTATTATAAGGCAAAACAAGCAAATTTTTTGTGTTGTAAGGTTCTTTCTGGTTTTGATACATAGTCTTTTTTGCCGCTTCAAATGCACTGTTTAATACACTATCAGGATATATCAATTTCTTGCCTGCATTTCTAATCTTATCTATTTCATCATCAATATATTCAGGGCTACATACCCGTAATGCTCTTAAAAACAGATGAAAACACTGACTTTTTAACCTTATTGCTTTGTCCGGAATAGAAATGCACATAGGAAGAAATATTAGTGGGTTTTCTATACACACTATATTTAAACCCATTACTATTTCTTCGTTTGAGGACATCCAAAACGGTAAGCACCCATCATTTTCCATTTCCATCGTGAATTTAATTGATGGTACTAATTGATTTAACTTGGCAAAAAGTTATTTACATCTTGGTTCCTGGCCATACACAAATTATGTCGTCAACATACCTAAACCATGTTACATTACATTGGGATTATGTTGTTTAATATCTTCTTTTCAAAAAATTCCATATATAAGTTACTTAATACTGGGGATAGAGGGTTTCCCATTGCCATACCAAAATTTTGGTATGTATATATATATATATATATATATATATATATATATATATATATATATATATATATATATGTGTGTGTGTGTGTGTGTGTGTGTGTGTGTGTGTGGGTGTGCGTGCGCTCGCGTGTGTGTGTGTGTGTCCGACTTATCAATAATAAAGAAACGCGTTCCGCCGATTCATAAGTTTTCTCTTGAAGGTCACTGTTCAGCTGTCTGTTAGATCCACTCGACTGTACTTATATCTGTAACATTAAGAATTTTATTATTATCATCAGTCACGTTAAACTATATGTGTTCATGATTTACGAGGACATGTGCACGGTAATTGTGTGTCAATAAAACGTTAACATCATATCTTTCAAGCGTGAATTGTCGGGGTGCTCAGGAATTTCCGTTAGTGTTAAACATTTTATGGCTGCCTCAGCCAGATCGACCAAATCTCAAGTGCTGTGTACGAAACTCTTTTTAAAAATTGGACGTTTTGTCTACTTTGTCGTGAAACATTATACAGCACCAGTTTAGAGGAAACTTCCAACCTGACGGCTTAATTCAATGAAGGATTATTTTGTCTGCGTTGTGGCAGGTTTAAACTGTGGAGCACATTTTAACGGTGTGTTTACAGGTAACAACACGTTCATGTTCAATCGGGGAGATTTTCACCTCCGGCATTTCATCTCAGTATTGCGGAGATTTTTTTTGCGTTCGTTTTTTCTGCGTAGATTCACTCTGTAGATTTGTGATTGATTTTCTCTCTCTCTCTCTCTCTCTCTCTCTCTCTCTCTCTCTCTCTCTCTCTCTCTCTTTAACCTCTAAGGCGTTTAAGGAACTAGGCCTAATATTAATAGCTTTGGTCAAGAGATTTTTCAATTTAGTTGACTTCAACAGCAGAAAATTAGACGAATTGCAGGATACTGTGAGATTTGGTGAAACGCAATTCCTGTCGTCTTGATAGGCGTTCCATAAATAACCATTCATTAATAGGCAGACTTCTTATCACTAAGTGAGTTTGTATTGATTGTACATAAAATCGGGTTGATATACCCAGGAATAGCTACTAATTTGCATGCGAACACCTTTCTAATACATTCACACACCTGAAAGTTCTTGACTGAAGTGTATAAGTAACAAAATTCAGGGCTGTTTTCTGGAAGTCTCTCTTTGTAAACTTCTCTTGTTTTCAATAGACGAACGTTCTCGCGCAAATGACGATGAAAAATAACAGTTTTCTAGCAGATTATGCGTGAGCACGAAGCGGATGGAAAAGTCAGTTGATAGATGTTAAAGTGGACAAGTGGATAGTTGGTAAGCTGTCTGATCATCGCTTGGATGGAGCAAGAATATAGATAAAGGACTGCTCCTTTTAAAAGGGAATGTGGACAAGTTTAA
The DNA here is from genome assembly GCF_040412425.1 of Macrobrachium rosenbergii. Classification (NCBI taxonomy): domain Eukaryota; kingdom Metazoa; phylum Arthropoda; class Malacostraca; order Decapoda; family Palaemonidae; genus Macrobrachium; species Macrobrachium rosenbergii. The sequence continues at coordinate 62,670,344 of NC_089788.1, read as the reverse complement.
CACGTGATGAGGTAGATGTAGAATGCACAGAAGAGTAAAAGATGAGAGTTAGCGGACCATTTCCCGATATTATTGTTATTGAAATGTTTAATGAATAAATTACGCTATCAGTTATTCATTTGCACCAGAGTGACTATAGATATGTAATATCTGGTGCTCCCCAGGGTAATGATTTTGGCCCATTACTCTTTATATCACATACGTACGAGATATACTTTGACCTTGAAAACATTCCTTTTTGCTTGCGCAGATGATACGGCGATCCTTGCGCTGATCCCGTCGCCTGAGTATAGACCTGTGGTGGCTGAATCTCTTCTCGGAGATTTAGTTAAATTTAGTGTATCATGTATATCAAGGTAAAGAGAGCTGAACCATAATGAGACTCATTGTTACCTGGTCTATGACTCTGGATCACCCCACCCAAATCTTTTCATTTTCAGTTTCTGTAACTGCTTGCAACTCGTTTAAGGTTGCAAATTCAGTTTTTAGAAACATGTCTCTACTTCAAAAACACACGAAAAAATATTCGCTATGCTGAGTGTTTGTAAGCTTTTAAAGATATCTATCTTGAGGAAATGTTTTAATTCTTTTATACTTTCGGCTTTTGAAAATTGTTCCGCATTTTGGTCTTCAGCGACTGACTTGCATCTTGAGTTACTGGACAAGAACTTGAAATTAATTAAATTTCTTACTCACTCATGATCTTGCCATTAACCTCTGGTGCCGTCGCTCATTTAGCTCACAGTGCACTTTTTTTCAAATATTTCGTGATTCATAAATTGCATTCCCCGACTATATCATACCCATTCATGATTCATAAACTGCATTCCCCGACTATTCCATACCCATTCATGATTCATAAATTGCATTCCCCTGCTTAGACAGCGTTTCTTAACCTAGGGTGCTGAAATCAATTTCAAGGGGTGCTTGGGAAGGTCACATATGCGGCGGTAAAATATCAGTGTTTCTGTAGTGAAGGAATACATTTGGACAAATGTATTTTTAACGCATTTTTAAAATTTGATAAGCTTTAACATGATTTTCAGATGTGTTGCAGCATGGTGATAAAAAACACTCAATTTGTACGAACGTTCCACACTTTCGCATTAAGTCAGCATCCCAAGCTTTGTGATAGACCTACAGTGTACACGTTCGGTACGTGTGCTAATGTCTGACGCTAGACGGCGAGACCCCGCGGCGGCGCGGCCACTTGCCACCGCTCCGGGCAACAGTTGCATAGCAGCAGGCACCAGTGCGTCATTTGGCTTTACTTTATCCTTGTAGTAACTAGGTGTTAACCAATGGTACCGGCTGTTGGACTGCTTAGGCCTGACCAAAATGGGTGCTGAGGACGAAAAAGGTTAAGGAACGCTGCCTTGCTATATCATACCCGTTCATGATTCATAAATTGTAACTCCCGACTATATCATGCAAACATGCTCGTAAATATGTAGTTAAATCTAAGTATGTCTTTCCTTTTCTTTTGTGAGGTTGAATGCCACACATTATTGTAGTTTTTTCATGTGACCAAACTGTGGAATGATTTTCCTAATCCTGTATTAGATTTTTGGAACTCCGGAAGTTCAGACTTGATGCAATACTTTTTCAATGAGCACTATGATCATAGACTATTTGTTGTTTGTCTTATTTAGTTTACTTTGTTATTTATCCACTTGGTTGTGACCTGTATGTTTTTCTCTGTCAGTTTTCTTCGAATTCATTATTTGCTTATCAATTTTCTTTTGTATAATTGGCTGCTCTCCCTCTTGGGGCACTTTGCTTGCAGTATTCTGCTTTTCCAGCTACGGTTGCAGCTTGGCTTTAATAATAATAATATGGTTTTCAGGCGAAACTAAAGGAGAAAAGTGCAAGAATATGAAAAACTCTCAGGGAAAAGATTGTGCTGGGTGGAGTAGTACAAATTCAAATAAAACGCCTAATGCAGTGTGACAATTCAGAAAGTTGACTAATGAAACTACTCCAGGAGTTGATGGTGTGGCTAATGACACACGCAGATGGTAATGTAAATGAGTAGCTGACCGGGGCGTGTAATGTATCTCTGGGTGAAGGAAAAGTTCCAAAGGATTGTATGAATGTAAATGAGTAGCTGACCAGGGCGTGTAATGCATGTCTGGATGAGGGAAAAGTTCCAAAGGATTGTATGCTGCTAAATATCTGATCATGCTGACCCAGGCTGAAATCCTGATGTGGAGGGAGTTCTGCAGCTTCAGATTTCCAAATTTAGATTCTATGTTTCCAGTGGAAAATCGTATAAAAACATTAGGGAACGAAGAAGTGAAGAGGACCCCATTGCGTGTTGGCCATTGGAGATTTATGCATTTTGGGAATGGAATAAGTAGGTTAAGAACATGGCTGGCGTTTATATCACATAAAGTATTTGTCCTCGTAGAGGTTTTGATTAAGTTTCATTTCCCCGGACGAAATTGTAAGAAACATACACACACACATATATATATATATATATATATTGTATATATATATAAACATTAAACTAGGAATACTGTTTAATAATATACATAAGTGATATTTTCATATTCATAAACATTAAGCCGCAAGTAATGATTAAAATCTAATTCACTGTACCTTCGGTGGAGATAGCGCACACCCGATGGAAATTACAATCGACAAGTACTTCTCCGCCGGCCAGGTTAGCAGTGTGGTCTAAAGGTGGCCATACACGTTCAAAAAAAGCGTCAAAATTTTGCATCAAAATTTTGACGTGTAACTTTGATACAAAATTTTGATGCATAATTGCCCACACACGTTTAGGCGTTTTTCCCATCAAAATTCAGTATCGTCAAAATCTTCGGCATGGATGCATCAGTGGCCATAGCACTAGTGTTGGCATTGTGAGCATCATGAACAGAGGAAAAGATGAAGTGGAAATATTCCTTGTTTCATTGAAACGATAGCTATTAGTTGAAGAGGCCATTTTGTAGAAATTCAGCTCACCTTTTGCAAGAGAAATTTTTCACATTCCACGCTCTGACGCAGAGGAAAATGTCGGAAACGTAAAGGTTATAACGAATAATATGGAAGGTTATAACGAATAATAATTATGGTTGATAATAAGTGCTTGGGTAAGGGAAGGTTCATGATTCCAGTTATATCTGGTTGTTGGATATTTCTCATTTTTGTGCTGTCCTGAGGTATTTGTTAGTTATATAGTTTAATTTTTTGTGTAAAACAGGAGACAGAGTAAAAAAAAAAAATAATAAAAAAGAAACGCAGGTTTAGCTGTAATGTAAGCCCATCCCGCGTGGATTTTGTCTTGGTTGAAATGGATCCTTGTATGATTTTCCACGTGTCTGTTCCTTTTTTTTTTTTGGAAGAGAGAGAGAGAGAGAGAGAATCCTTGGATAATTATCCTTAGCAAGTAAATTCGATTATGATAATGTCAGCGTTTTTAAAATACTGCTGACAGAATTCTCCTAAAACTTCAATCAAAAATCTCTTTTCGACCTCCTTCTTCACAGACATGGCGATCCTATCTCCTCGTCAGTCACCTGCGAACTAAAAAGTTTGATCAAAATTTTGACAGGAGCCCACACACGCATCAAAAATTTGACGACTCGTCAAAAAATATCAAACGGATTTGATCAATCAAAATTTTGCTTCAAATCTTTTTTTGACATCAAAACGTCCTACACACACTCAAATTTTGCATCAAAATTTTGATATCAAAATTTTGATGCAAAGTTTTGACGCTTTTTTTGAACGTTTATGGGCCCCTTAAGCCAGCGCAAAGGCATTTAACAATTATAATTCCCCTTGGGTGTTATTTATTCCCAAGGTATAGTGAATTGTATATTCAAGACATTTGTACCTTAATGCATATATATATAAATATATATATATATATATATATATATATATATATATATATACAATATATATATATATATATATATATATATATATATATATATATATATATATATATATATATATATATATATATATGTATTAAGCTACAAATGTCCTTGAATAACTTACACCCAAGGGGAATTATAATTGTTAAATGCATTTGCGCTGGCTTAGACCACATCTGGCCGGTGCGCGAAGTACTTGTCGATCGTAATTTCCATTGGTTGTGCGCTATTCCCACCAAAGATACAGCGAATTCGATTTTAATCATCACTTGCGGCTTAATATTTTTGAATATGGAAATATCACTTATGTATAATACTCAACAGTATTCCAAGCTTAATGTTTGTGTATATATATATATATATATATATATATATATATATATATATATATATATATATATATATATGTGTATGTATATATATATATGTATATATATGTGTGTGTGTGTATGTATGTATGTATATGATATACAATTTCGTCAGGGGAATGTTTCTTACGAGGACAAATACTTTATGTGATATAAACGCCTGCCATGTTCTTAGGGAACTGAGCTCTCGAGATTCGTCAGGGAAGCTGTTTGATACTCCTGATACTGATGGAAAGTCCAACATGTACCTGACTTTCGTGACCAGTGCCCAGGACCAGACGCCACCCATTGGGTAGTAGGACAGCCTAACCGCAATAAACCAGAATGGTCAAGTACTTTGGACATCAAGCAGGAACCTGATATAGATGATCTGTCCTTGTATGGAAATTCTGATGATCGTTTTAGTTTCATTCTGCTATCCAAGCTCAAATCCTGATGTTGGAGGGGAAGTTTTTCTGCGTTAATTTCCCAGATTTATATTTGTTGTTTTTATTGGAAATCGTATTAAAACAGTAGTCATAAACTGTACTTATACCACATAATAACACACACAATGAATAACATATATACATATAATGAATATATATATATATATATATATATATATATATATATATATATATATATATAAAGATAAAATCCACGAAGGAAAGAGAAACACTGGAGTGCTGCGAGGCCTTTCGACTCTTTCGTCCTTTACTTAGCAGACTGAAGAAATATAAAAGTAAGTTTACAAAGAAAGCTCATATAAATGACAGATGGGGATTATAAAGGAAAAATATGCACCTGGAATCCAACACAATTGAAGAATTGGTAGAACTGCCAAAACAGGGTGAAATATTTAAGAGGTTTTACAAAGGATTAGGATCAACCGTTCAGAAGCAGGGACAGAACAATTAAAAGATTATACAAGGGCGTGACTGACCACCCAAAAAATATTAGTTCAACAAAATGATTCTCTTTTTGTAAAAAAATAATAATTTTTTGCAAGATGAACATTTTTACAAATAAAAATTATTATATAAAAATACGGATACATAGAAAATATATATAAGGTAACTAATTTGTGATTTTATCTTTTAGGTCATTCTTGAACATTTTTCTAATACAAGGGTCCAAATAATACATGCCAGGGCTAAGGTTAAAATTACTGCTGGAAGTAAGCTGGATAATAGCGGACTCCAATAGATTTCTTGAAGAGAAATCCTTCGATCTGGCAATCACTGACTTTTCAGCCCAATTTGTCCTTTGAGAGTTTTCACTTAAAGGAGTGAATATAGCATTGAATGTTTGTCCAGTTTTGACTGAATACTTATGTTGGTTAATACGTACATCTAAATCTTTGCTAGATTGGCCATTTAAAAAGACGGGCAGTCCAGACATGGAATTTTATATATTATGCTGTTGTTTTCCTTAGGGCTATTTTTTATTAACATTATTTTTAGTGTGTTATTATAGAAAAAAACGAGGTAGACATTAAAAAGTTTTAACAATTATTTTAGACAAGCTAAGAACGTTCTTAGGGGTTTCTTTCTCCATGTTCCTTTCACTATAGAACTTTTTGTGGGCTTTGTTATAACAAATATCTAGTATATATATATGAAGGATAACATAAGTCTGTCCCTATTTTCCTTATGTATTCAATTTCTTGATCCAAATACTGGGGACTGACAATGCGTAAAGCTCGTAAAAACATAGAAGGAAAATTTGATATTTTGATGTTAAGGTGATGGCCTGAATAAAAATGGACATAAGTTAAGTTGGTGGTTGGTTTCCTATAAATACTTAATTTATAGGAAACCAACCAACAACTTAACTTATATATATATATATATAAATAAATAAATAAATATATATATATATATATATATATATATATATATATATATATATACGTGTGTGTATAAAACCTAGAAAGTGTTATTTTCTAGCATGTCGAATATGTACAGTAATTACGTGATGAGTAGTTTCATTGATTTTTCGCCAGCGTTCTAGTGCTAAGCTTCATCACCAGGGCTAAAGAAAAATAAATCTACCAATAAAAACCTTAAAATCAATAGAAAAGGGCGCTGTTAATTCGTATCGATTAATTCCCACTCCGGAGTCAGCCACAAAACAGGATATACTTCGAGTACTAAACAGTTATCCAGTGGTACGGAGCGTGCAAACAAATGTACATCATCTATTTTATATGATAATTTGAAACCGTAGCACAAGCCGCTAACGAAAAGTTGCTCGTTATCCTTGAATCGCTAAGACTGAATAAATCATCCCGTCACTGGATGGTCTGGTCAGACCTCTTCTTCTGCCCCTCTGCTTATCTCTTGAAATCTTTCTCCGCTCCGGGTGTGCTGCTTTCCTTGGTTATCGGTGTTCGTATTTCGAGGCTTTCGTTGGGTGGCTTTGAGACGCATGTTTCTGTTCCTCATTTGTGTGGTTTACTTAATTTAGGTTCTTGTAATTCAAGTCTTAATTGTATTTGTATAGATTTTAATTATGGTAACGTCCGTAACTTTGGCTTCGAAAATTAAGCTTTACATTGAAACAATGGTGACGAACAGGTGAAACGAAGGCATAGACAGCTACCTACAATGAAGCTGTGTCGCCTTTTTTTCGGCATCTCCACCATATCATACACACACACACACACACACACACGCACATACACGCGCGCCCGCGTACACACACACTCACACACACACACACACACACACACACATATATATATATATATATATATATATATATATATATATATATATATATATATATATATATATATATATATATACACATAGTGTATACCAGAAATTACGTTATATATACTTGGATGAATAAAAAAAAAATACAAACGAACACAAACCAACTTGACAGCAGGAAAGGTGGATTCCACTTTTTTTTCTCGAATGTGTCACCTGGATTAACTCTTAATGGAAAGTGAACAAGCATACATCGTCTCAGAATTTATCGAATCTACATTTTTCATGTTTTTTTCTGCAGTGAATGGAACCAATTTCATCTATTCCTAGGCCGATAAGCGTGGCCTCATCAAAAGCATTCTTTGAGAGAGATCGACACTGGAATATTAAAAAAAAAAATCTTAACGGCTGATCGGGTAATAACCTAACTTCATTTTACTGGGTTGTCTTTTGTTTTCTCATTTGATGAAGCACGTAAATCATGTCATGTAAGTTAATAGGTGTTTTCAAGTGTTGTTAATATTTTTAACCATGAACATAAAGTACAAGAAAGTGTTAACTCATGTTATAGTTCAACCCTAAAATTTCATTCCGTATTGCAGTCATATTACACACTGAATATATTTTACTCTCGTCCAAATGGCTGTATTAGGGGATTTTGTCCT